>NC_020495.1:21400681-21441250 GCF_000184155.1 Fragaria vesca subsp. vesca
AGGACCAAACTTAAATTCTGGAAAATTAAACATTTGAAAATAAACACCCAAATCTCTTCCGCTTAACCCACTACTCTAACTAGGGTTAAGCTCACCGGATTTCCACCAAACTCCACCATAACCTTAATTCCTCAATTCTGACATTTTAGAATAAATACCAAGGAAATCCAACGGCCGGATTTTCATTCTAACAATCGGCACAATCCTTAATTTTTTAAATCCAAAACTTATCAAACTTCTCCAAACGTTCCAAACTTCATACCATTAGAATCCCCTCAATTAAACACATTTAAAACCCTGAAAAGCCCCTTTACAGCGGCGGCGCCGCCGGCGGCTCCGCCGGCAGCGGCGGCCGGCGACCAACTCCGGCGACCTGCAAATTCTACCAAATTTTAACAGAATCTTCCTCTCAATCTCCTCTACAACTTTCATAACTAGCACTTAGTCCAATTCCGAGGCTAACTAGGGCAATCGAACTAAAACATCCTTAAATCCCTAAAAACTTTCAATTATACAAACCACCCTAACGAAATCGAATTAGACCGATTCTTTTGGAGGGATTACTCACCTTGATGAGGGCTACAAAATGAGCCAAAAATCACTGCCTATGGTGGCCGGAGGACGGAGCTCCGGCGAAAGTTATCCGGCGTGTCCGGCGGCTTTTCTCCTCCCCGGCGGCGTTACACGGCCGGTCACCGGCCCAGGGAGAGAGAGGAGGTGGCGGGGGTCCGTCCCGGGTTGGAGCGGCGGCCGGTGGCTGGCTGGACGGCAGCTAATGGCGGCAAGGCTTTCCGACGGGAGGAGAGCTCGGGAAGAAGAACGGAAGAGAAAGAAGAGAAGAGGAAAAGAGAGAAGAAAAAGAAGAAACTGGGCTCAGGCTCTCCCTGCCCGGTCCATCAATTATACCCAAACAAAAATACCCACTACAAATATTTACCCCTTTTACTAACTCCACACTTTACCAAAAAAAAAAATTCATAACTTTACCATGCTTACTCCGATTTTAACGCTTAGCATGTCTACGAACTCGTAACGACGTGCTCTACAACTTTCATGAAGAAAGTTTTCTCACAATAATTTTCCTACAAAAAGTCAACCCTATGGTCCTTAAGGGTAACTAGTTACTCATCACGGTAAAAATCCGAAGTAATACCAACGGTAAATAACCGTAAAATAACTTAAGAACCGGGATGTGTCAGGGTATGTCTATCATTGACCCGATTATATGTACTTCGGAATGTATTAATCTTCTCGACACCAACTGACGGTATGGAAATGTGGCTTTAAAATTAGATATCAAAAAAGCTTTTTTGATAATTTGATACGCTTGATTGGAACTTCCTGCTCAAGTTTTGCAGGCTTTTAGGTTTTGCAACATATTTATTACTTTTATTCATAATATCCTAAAGTCGGCTTATCTCTCCATATGTGTTAATGGGGAGGCCAATGGTTACTTCACATGCTCTCAGGGAGTCAGGGAGGGCGACCCGCTCTCTCCCCTCCTGTTTAGTTTGGCTGAAGATGTATTAATTAGAGGGATCACCTTGTTATCAGATCAAAATAAAGCAGAAAAGATAGCGACCGAAACCAGAAGTTTCAATTAAAAACTCTTTTGTGTCAATTGTAGTATATAGCAAATAAGGGTATCGTTACAAAAGCCGGGGATTGAGGCTACCTTTAAAATTTACGTTAATTACAAAACAAAAGATGATAGTACTAGAGATATGGAGTTTTGTGATTATAAACAAGAGAAAACAAAGAAACAAAATAAAGCAGAAAAGATCAGATGGATGAGATGTTAGAGACTTGGAAATCCACCACCAAGTATGTTTCAAGACATGTTAACAACCAAAGCTTCAATCATTAAGTCGCAAATCGGTATCAATCAAGAACAAACCGTCAACGCACTGCGTAAGTCCTTATTACTTCCCTGAATAATTGAAGCAAGATGAACGCACCGTTACTAAGCATTTAGAATAACCAATCAAGGTATAGACGCTATCCTATCAACAAATTATTCTAAGCATTAAGATCAATGGAAATTTGATTGAACAAGTATGCAAAACTAGTGTGGAACGCCTACCTAACATGCAATCCTTTTTATTTGGTTTCACCTATTGTCCTATAGGTTTCAATACTTTGAAACAAGTTGTTTAACCGTTTAGGAGATTAATCAACCTATTTCTAGTCCCACTCACAAGTTCATAATGTTCTATGTTGCGCATACATGAACATAATGTTCAAGCAAGAATTCTCCATAAACCAAAACCAAATAAACAATTTGAAAGACTCAATAATTCGAAACCAAGGTTCAAAACAATATCTAAAACATTCTTGGGGCTTCAAACCTTGCCCTTAACTCAGAGAATTCAGCCTGAATTCCACACATGGTTGCAAAATCACACAAGGAGAATAAAAGATGACAAATGAAAGGTAAACCGTGGTTGATGGAGAGATCAATGATGGCTTGGCGGCTTCCTTGTGCGAGTCCGCAACTATGGAGGTTCTGATGATGTGAGATCGCTAGCCTCCTCTAATCTTCACGTCCTCCCTCTTTTCAGTTGTGATTAGGGTTATGAAACCCTCAAAACTGGTCCATGGGCTTGCAATGTGGTTTGGGTTTCAAAATAGAAGTTTTGGTCAAAATCAGAAATTCGGGCAGATTGGCCAAATGGTCATAACTTCTTCTCCGAAATAGGTACTGACGATTCGTAAAACGTTCTAGAAAGTAAACTCTTGTAGCTTTCCATTGATATATGTTACATATCCTGGGTCGTTGTGAACTGATCACAATCTTCTATCGAAGTTGACTGACAATTTCTGGCAGATTTTCTGATTTCTTTCCTTGCACTACATGGATTCTTTTTCCTTCAAGATTTCTCCTATTTCGTCTCTTTTGGGCTCCTTGGCTTTATTTATGACCTAAAACACAAACTTAGTTAATATGAATATTGTTAAAGGAATTACATAGCTAAATTGGGTTAGAAATACATTATAAACGTAGCACTTTGTGCTCTTATCACTCTCCATATATGTTAATGGGGAGACCAATGGTTACTTCACATGCTCTTAGGGAATCAGGCAGGGCGACCCGCTACTCCCCTTCTATTCTGTTTGGCTAAAGATGTATTAAGTAGAGGGATCACCTTGTTATCAGATCAAGCCAAGATTGAGCGTTTTGCTACTCAATGAGGGGTGCATCCTCCTAAGCATGTTCTTTTTACGGATGATGTCATGGTCTTTCTGCAGGGCAGGAAAACGCAACTGAGGGCTGTCTTGTGCTTCTTGGATGAATATGCTCTTAATTCGGGTCAAGTAGTTAGCAAGTAAAAATTCACATTCTTCATTGGAAACTCTCTTTCTCATCGACAGAGGAGATTCAGAATGTTCTGGGTATTAATAGAGGTAGCCTCCCATTCAACTATCTGGGCGTGCCCATCTTCATTGGAAGACCAAATCGGAGTTTCCTATTGTAGACAAGGTGAGATGTAAACTCAGCTCTTGGAAAGGATCTTTTCTCTCTCAAGCTGGCAGACTGCAATTAATTGACTTAGTGGTACAAAGTCTCTTGGTCTATAGCTTTCAAGTCTATGCTTGGCTCAAACCTCTATTGTCTAAAGTGCAACAATGGATAAGGAATTTTTTTTTGGAACGGTGATCCTCTGAAAGATGGGTCTACTCTTATTGCTTGGTAGGTATGTTGTTCGCGGAAAGAGAAAGGTAGTTTGGGGCTTAAAAACATTTTTACACTAAATGATTCCCTTCTCCTAAAAATAGGTTGGAACGTGATTTCCTTGCTATCTCCCTCAACATCATTGCTCTGTTCCTGTTTCCTAACGAACGGTTGGTCTATTGTTAATTTGTATAAAAAACCTTATGTGTGGTTGGGATTGAAGCTCATATGGCCTTTAATTGGTCAAAATTTGCGTTGGGTAATTGGCAATGGCAACATTGTGAGATTTGGTTAGATAGTTGTCTTAATCAGTCTCTCGCTAGCCAATTACATATTGATGAGAGACACCATAGTTTTCTTGATGACAAGGTTTATGATTTTATCATTGACGGTGACTGGGCTTTGCAGAGATTTTGACTTCTACCCATCATGACATTGCACAAAGTATCCTACACGTCCCTTTATCACTTGCCAATGACGAGGACCAAGTGGTCTGGTCAGGTACGGAAATCAAGAGCTTTATTGGCTAAGGAAGCTTATTCCTTTTTAGCTGCTGATGTTCAAGGTTTTAATTAGGGAAAATCAATTTAGCATGGGGCAATTCAACCTCGTAAGAGCCTCACTTCCTGGAAGATTCTTCATAATAAAATTCTAACAGATGAGTTACTGCAAAGAAGAGGGGTGCAGTTGTGTTCCAGATGTTTCTTGTGTCTTCGTGCAAGAGAATCAACTCGTCACCTCTCCTGGGATTGCCCGTTTATCATTAGCTTGTGGTATTAGTTGTTAATGCTTTTTAAACAAAATTTTAACCCAGGTATGTCCTTGTTTGATTATTTAAATGCTTCTCAACTTATTGGTTTTAGCCCCTCCACTAAACTGCTTTGGTATATTACTGGTTGTCACTTATTGTGGTGCATATAGTTTGAGTGAAACCGAATCACACATGAAGAGGGAGTTTTTTGTCCATGTCATTTCCATTGGTTCTTCTCAAATGCTCTCTTGGAATCTGCTAGATTGGCTTTCAAACCGGCCAGCAGATCCGAATGCAACTAATCTCCTTATTTTCAAGCTGTTGGGGTTATCCCCATTGCGAGCTACTACTCCAATGTTTACCCCAGTTTCTAGGCGTCCCCGTGACATTCCATAGGTGAAAGTATTGATGGGTCATTTCGGAGCACTTTTCAAACTGGTTATGGAGGGGTCTTCCAGAATCATGCATGCCTTTTTCTAGGGGCTTTCGGTAAGAAAGTAGAGGCCAGCAATACATTGGAAACGGAACTGTAGGCATTCATTGATTTTGTGACTATTACATGGAATAGAGGTTGACACAATTTATGGATTGAAACAGACTCATCTATGGTGGTTCATTACTACAACAATCCATTCAAGGTCCATTGGTGCTTGTGTGTTCCTTGGAAGAATAGTTTGTATTTTGCTCGTCAAATGTGTATTCATATCACACATTTATCATGAAGGTAATGTTGTTGCAGATGTGCTGGCAAACTATGGAGCCTCAAATGGTGTTTTTTGGTGGAATGCTCCACCAAACTTTTTTCTTCTGTCACTGGGTTTTGATGCATCCTTTAGATATGCCTATCGTGGAGGTTGACCTCTCTAATTATTGGTTATTTTGTTGCTTCTGGTATTGGTTTGGTGTTTTATTTAGTACTTTTCGGAGGTTATTTTTTCTTAACAGTGGTTTAAGCCAAGCTTTGGGTTTGTCCAGCTTAATGTTTGGTGTCAGGACCCACCCCGAATTTCACCCTGAAACCCGAAGTAAATCCTGCAGGGACCACCTCCAAGGAAAGTTTACCAAAAATTCGGCATAACCTCCGTTGAAAATGGACAACCCTCCATAATAATTCATGCACACACTTCTAAAAATCCAAATCCAACCTTAAACTCGTGGAGCCTTCGTGCTCCCTAAATCACAACATCTCCCACTTTATTTACTAACTTAAAAAAAAAAACTGATAACCAACAACCACAGTTCAGAGCAACTCTATTTGAGAGGAAATGAACTAGAAATATAAAAATGAGCGGAAGCTATACTATTGACTATGCCTCTTCTCCATGTACGCCCAACCTCAACTATGCTAACCTGCATACTGGTCATTTTTAAAATGAAAGGCCCAGGGGACGACATTTGCAAACATTAGAGTGAGTAGACAAAAATGAAATCAATAAAAATATTTATGCATTCCCAATTTAATTTTTCATAGAAATTATGCCGCATGCAACAAAAATGAAATCAATAAAAATATTTATGTATTCCCAATTTAATTTTCATAGAAATTATACCGCATGCAACAACTTAAAAGCTCTCAACTCATAAACTGACAAATACATGACCAGCTCCGGCTAGTCTCCAAAACTTAATAAAATAGAGCCTCTCAGGCTAAAATAATATATATATATTTATATGTATTTACACTCGTCTTATTCCTTGTACGAATTCTATGAAGGAATAAGAAAAAATAGAAATTCATACAAGGCTACTACGCTCACGTCTAATGCTTACGCCATACCATAATGGAATTTTATCTCATTATGACGGAAAAGCACGAGCGTATATATATACGTGCATATTCCCTATATAAATTCTTATATTTATATAGGGCTACGACGATTGCGTCTAACGCTCACGTCACACCATAATGAAATTTTACCTCATTATGACGGAAAAGCACGTATAGCTAGCTAGCATTTATTTATATACATATTATCCTCAAAAATATCCATATACATATCCACCGAAAATCTCATTTTTGGTAACTCTCCAAAATAATGAAAATTGCCAATTATAAAAGAAACAGTAACCATATGACTCCACCGAAAATCAAGAAAGATCGCCAAATTAAAATGACATCACATGCTCTAATAAAAATAATTGTTCCACAATAACTCAATGCATGCATATTATTTAAAACAAACGTCCACTCACAACTTTAGGCATAAGCCCGACGAAATCCAAATAGCCACTCCAGTGAGGTCTCCTCGAATCAATAACCATGCTAGACCAAACTTCAATTTCTGAAAAAGAATACTTAAATATATGACCCAAAACTCTTCCGCCTAACCCACTACCCTTTCTAGGGTTAAGCTTATCGGATTCATGCCAACCTCCATCCGCAGCCTCATTTTATTTATTTCAACATTCTAAAACAATAATAAGGGAAATCCAACGGTCAGATTATACCCCATTAACCGCCAAATTACCAAACTTTGAAAATCTCAAACCTATCCAAAACTCCTCAAAAAATTCCAAACTTCACATCATTAGTCTCCCCTTAATATAACACATTTAAAACCATGAAAATCTCCCTAACAGCGGCGGCCGGTGGCTGATTCTTGCGACCTTCAATGCTTACCAAATGTTAACAGCATCTTCCTCTCAACCCGCTCTATAACTTTCCTAACTAGCACAAAGCTTAATTTCAAGCCTAACTAGCGTAATTGAACCAAAATATAAAATTAAGCCCTAGAATTTTCAACACCAAAATCTCCTTACCTAGACCAAGGGGGAGTGAATCCTTTGGAGGGATAGCTACATGGGAGGAGGACTTTCAAACAAGCCAAGTGGCTCCGGCTATGGTGGCCGGAGGAGGGAGGTCCGGCGAGAGAACAGTCGGCTCCTCGGAGGAGTTTCCTCCCGTTCGGCGACGTTGCGGGCTTGCTCACCGGCCTAGGGAGAGAGAGGAGGAGACAGGGGTTTGATCGGGACCGGAGCAACGATCTAGGACGGCCGGACGGTGGCAGACAAGCATGAGGAATTTTCGGCAGCGAGAGAGAGAGAGAGAGAGCTACGGGAGAAAGAGAGAAGAGAAATTGGTTTTTTTTTTGGGCCTCTATTCCCAAACCGGTCCAACACCTTAATACCCACATAACCATCAAAATAAAACACCCCAACCAAAAATAAACCCTAAAACAAAAATTACATTTTACTAGCTAAAATTTACCATTTTTATCGTCGTCACATTTTTCTCCTACGAATAATTCCTCCGAAATAATCGTCCCCCCAAAACCCCACTAGGGACCAGTTAAACTATAAACTTAATGACGAAGACGGTAAAACTCTTATTAATACCAAGCTAATAAATAAGGTAAAATTTAAGAGTCGAGATGTGACATTTGGTTTGTTGTTTCTGTATTGTTTTTGGAATAGTTTTGGCCTAGAGTCCCCCATTCATTTCCCCTTGTACTTGCTCTTTTATTATTAATAAAAATTCAGATAGGGGACAGGCGGTGGGTTCCCGTATGTAGCGGTTCTTTTCAGGATAGATTAGGTGCTCTGTCACCTAACAGACTGCTGCAGAGGAACTACTATTGCCTAATCCTTATTAGAATATTAAAAATATATATATGTAAAATGTGGGCCCAACAACTCACTTTTGTGTAAGGCTGCGTTTGGATCGGATCCATTTTTTTTAAATACGATCCGCAATCCAAACCTTTTAATTTTTTCTGATCTGATTTTCATTTTTAAATTCCTAATTCGAACAAATCCGGATCCAAAAAAACCGGTTTGGATCTCGGTTTTTTGTTCGGATCTGTAAAGCCTGGAATTTGAGACATATTTCCATGAAAGCAAAGACATGTTTCCAAGATTCCAAGTTTTCAAAAGTTTAAACTAACTTAGACACAAAATAACATTAAGCATTAAGCAACATCATCACTAAGAAAGGGTATCCAAATTCAGAAATTAAGAGAAACGAAATTGCTAAGCATACCTCTTGGAGAACGCAATTGCAGATGAACTAGAGAAGAAAGGGTCGAGAAGCAAGAGACTAAGAGATGTGACTAGATGAGAGATTGGGGGTCGAAGTCTCAAATTTTTGTGTTTTATCCTTGGGACCTTTTCTTACCCTAAGAATCTAATGGCCTAAAACATATATAGTTTAATCCAAAGGTTATTCAGATTTTTGTACTATTTTTTTTCAGGATCTAATCCGAACTAGAACTTTGTTAAACGGATCGGATCCATCAAAATGTTCTTTTTTCATAATCAGGATCCAATCTGAACCACCTTATTCGGATCGGATTGGATCGGTTTGACTTGGATCCGGACCAAACATGCAGCCCTACTTTTGTTCATTAGCCCACAAGTATGAATATATTATATTGGAATTGACTTATTTTAAGTTTGTTCATTGAAATGAGATAAGAGGAGGATAAATTAGTACGAAAGGGACATTTTCGTATTATTATCAACGAGTTAATTTTTAAAATTATCAGAATCACATGCATTTATTAATATTAATCATACAAGTGTATATGATTATAAGTAATTAAACCATCATTTACATATCAATACGTATATTGTTATTCTTACCAATACTATGTACATTTTTTTTTTTGAAAACGACGTACATTAATTATTTTATATACCGCTAATTGCTTGATATTTCATTCAAAGACAATATATTTGCCTTCCACATATAAAAGATTTTCATGCGTACAAAAAGATAAAAAATACCACGACTTATTTTTCTCTCCTCCCTCTCTCTTGTTGACAAAGGGACTATGTTGACTTTCAGTCAATGGTTGTTTTCAGTATTTTCTGATGTGGCATTCTTGCCTTGCTGAATCCTTGTTGGATTTGCAGCTGTAATAAAAGCTTAGTTTGTTTTGTAGTAAGTATAAATACAGTGAGATACTGTAATAATTGTAAGGTTGCTTTTCATTTTGGAAATTTAGTGAGGTAAATTTCTCATCCTCTTCAACCTTCTGCTTAGGGTTTCTTCTAGCTTTTACAGAGATGAATGCTATGTTATCATGGTATCAGAGCTCAGGCTCTTGATTCTGTGATCTCATTCTCGCTTATTATGTGTTTTTGATCTTGTTTTGCTTCCGCGCCTATAGTTCATCTCTGGATTTCTAATCTGAGCTTGAAACCCTAACGACTATGCGATCGAAGCTACGGTTCTTCTTCCTGAGTGTGATTTGCTTACTCGATCTTTCTGGTGAGCTCATTTTCAACTCAGATGAGTAGATCTATCTGTTTTTCTTCATATTCAAGCTTGTAAACCCTAGATCTGTAATCATCTTAGCTATTGCTCTCTATGTTCTTCATGATATGCTTTATCTCTGTTCATACTGATGAGATTTTAGCTCGAGAAGGTTTTGATGTTTGGATATGAGAGTATTGATGATAAGTACTGTAGCAGTTGTAACTACTTACTATCTGAGAGCTTTAACGATGAGTATTGGAGTGATGTTACTATCCATTCGTTGCAATTATGATGTGATAACTATCTGAGCATTATGTTTCTATAATATTCATAACTTGAGAGTTTGATGATATGATTCATAATTTTTCTGGTGAGAGTTTGATGATATGATTCATAATTTTTTCTTGTGATTGATGATATAAGTGTAGTTAAAAAGTGTTGATAATACTTTTGTGGTGAGAAGATCTGTTGATAATTCTTTTGTCTTGAGAAGATATTTCGCGTTTTTCTGGTGATAAATCTCTGATATAAAGTTTGTGGTGATTACTTTCTTTTGAAGAAATGGCAATTTCTCAGTCTGAAATCAACTCACTGCTGAGTATGATTACTGTGCGTCTAAGTGAAAACAATTTTGTGAAATGGAGTTATCAATTTCAGTCAGTTCTTAAGGGGAATGATTTGTTTGAGTTCTATGAAATCGATATGTTTTAACTGAGTCAGGAACAGTTACTAGTGAAGTCACTGAAGCCTATAAGCAGTGGAAGAAAACAGATAAAGCTTTACTTGGTCTTCTGATGGCAACCTTGGATGATGATACTATGGAAGTCATTGTTGGAAGTTCCTCTTCTCATGAAGCATGGCTTGCTTTGCTTGAAAGGTTCTCTACTGTATCCAGGGCCAATATCATTCAGTTGAAGACTGATTTGCAGACAATTAAGAAGGGTGCAGATTCCATTGATAAGTATCTATTCAGAATTAAGCATGCAAGAGATCAACTCAATTCTGTTAGAGTAAAGATTAGTGATGAAGATATTGTTGTTGTTACATTGAATGGTCTCCCAGAAGAAATGTTATGATTAAAATAGTTGTTAGAGCCAGAGATACTCTTATTTCATTGAAGGACTTAGGGCACAACTTCTAGCTGCTGAAAGGGACTTTGATCTACATCTTGATTCTCATGCAAGTATGGATGCTATGGCAGCAAGAAGACACTCTTTCAGAAATAATAATTTTCACTCTTTAGATTCTAATGGAAGTTCTTCTGATAAGGGAAAAGGATCTTGGTACAACAATGATTCAAAGAGTTCTAACTGGAATAATGGTCCTAAATCTTCTTCTGGAGCTAATTCTTCTGTTGGGAACTATAAGAGCTTTAATCATGTTGAATGTCAAATCTGCAGTAAAAAGGGGCACTCAGCTAGCAATTGTTATCAGCATATTGAATGTTCTATTTGTCATAAGAGGGGACATCCGAGCAAGCAAGTGTTTTCAAAAGGAGAATGTCTCCAACAATGCTAATAGCTCTTCTACTGCTCATAATGGAATGTCTCCAGAATGTCAGATATGTAGCAAAAGGGGTCACACTGCAATTAACTGTTTCTATCGAACTGATGTGCCTCAAAATCATCCTTCATAGTCAGTTGTAGTATGCCAGATTTGTGGTTTGAAAGGCCATGTGGCTCTTGATTGTCATCATCGTGGGAACTATGCCTATCAAGGTGCGGAACCTCCATCAACACTGTTTGCAATGACTGCTCAAAATCAAAGCAATATTGCTACCTCTTCCAACTCTCAGGACAACATTGAAGAAGTGTGGATTGGAGACTCAAGAGCCACTCACCATATGACATCAGACTTGCGCAACCTCCATATTGCACAGCCATATGAGTCTTCCAATACCATCAAAATTGGTAATGGAGAAGGTCTTCATGTTAAGCATATTGGAAATACTCAAATTACTCCTGCAGCTCACACATTTGATCTTCATAATGTGTTACATGTTCCTAGCCTAGTTGTTAACTTGTTATCTTTTAACAAGTTATGTCGAGATAATCATTGCTATATCATTATGGATGATGTTGATATCATGATGCAAGACAAGGCCTCAAGAAAAACTCTCTACGAGGGAAAGACAAATGCTGATGGTCTCTATCTGTTCAAGTCTCCAAGATTTTCAAAGTCTTCTCTTCCTTCGGTTTCTGCTACTGCTACTGCTTTTGTGGGATCATCTATTTCTTCTTCCCTTTGGCACAAGAGGCTTGGTCATCCAACTTCAAATGTTGCCTCCAAGATGTTATCTCTGTCCAACATTAAGTGTATGTAATAAGGATAGTTCAACTCATGTGTGCTCAAATTGTCTAAGTGGTAAAATTCATAGATTACCATTTCCTCAGTCTTTGTCCAAGTCTGTAGTTCCATTTCACAAGGTTCATTCGGATGTATGGGGGCCTGCGCCTTGTCTTTCGATTGAAGGATACAAGTACTATGTCACTTTCATAGACGACTGTACTAAGTTTGTTTGGGTGTATCCTCTCATTAATAAATCGGATGTGTTTCCTACATTTGTTAAGTTTCACTCTTTCGTTTCTACTTAGTTTCATCATGATATTCAGATTCTTCAAACATATGGTGGTGGTGAGTTTACTGGAAATAAATTCATGCAATTTCTTGAATTAAAAGGCATTGTGCACTATATCACTTGTCCTTATACTCCCCAGCAAAATGGTGTTGCTGAGAGAAAAAATAGACATCTTGTTGAAACCTGCATCACTCTTTTGACAGCTGCTTCATTACCTCAGCATTTTTGGTTTCATATCATTGCTCATTCGGGTTATCTTATTAATCGAATGCCCTGCAGATCATTGCTTATGTCTTCTCCATATATTCAGCTTTTTGGTTCTCCTCCAGATCTTTCCCATTTGAAGGTTTTTGGCTTAGCTTGTTACCCCTTTCTTCGTCCTTATGTCAAAAATAAACTTGAAGCTAGAACCATTCAATGTGTGTTTCTTGGATATGCTCTTGGTTATAAGGGTGTCTTTTGTTACAGTATTTCCAAGAATAAGTTGTGGTTGTCTCGTCATGTTGTTCATGATGAGTCTCTATTTCCTTTTCTTCATGTGGTCTCTCCCAAACCTGCTCCTATATCTTCCTCTTCCTTTAGCTTTTCTAAATCTTCTTCCATTCCTCTTTCACCAGAACAATTTGCTGCTCTTTATCCATCTTCTCCTGGCATCCATACTGCATCTGAAGGGGGGAATTTGAGAGGTGAAATAGGAGGTGAAAATGTTGGTGTGAGTAATGATACAGGAAGGAATAATGGAGATAATGCAATTTTTAGTGAAAATATTGCAGGAGGTCAAAACGCAGGTGTTGGTGGTAATGTTGGAGGAAGGGATAATGCAAATGATGTTGGTGATTTTTCTTTGAATCGTGATGTTAATGGTGGGAGTGTTGGTGAAAATATTGCTGGAAGTGAAAACATTGCTGAAGTTGCAAATGTTGTTGCAGGTGATAATGCTGCAGATAATAATACCGTTGGTGGTAATAATATTGATGCTGATGATATTTTTCTGTAGAATGGGCATGCAGATAATTTTTCAAACCAATTTTCTGGTGATAATGTGCAACATGCTCCTTTACCTTATGAGTTACAGTTTATTGAGGATGAAGCTCAATCATACAATAATCACTCTATGTTGACAAGAGCTAAAAATGGGATTGTGAAGCCAAAAACTTTTGAAGATTTCTGTGCTTATTCATGCATTGCAACTCAAAATCTTGTGGATGAGTTGGCCTTTTTCAGTGGATTTTCTTCTGTTATGGAGTTGCATGAACCAGTTGAACCAAAATTCTTTAAAGCTGCTGCAGGTATTCCTGAATGAAATAAAGCCATGGATGAAGAGATTGCAGCTCTACATAATCAAGGTACATGGCAATTAGTTCCTCTTCCTTCAAACAAAAATATTGTTGGATGTAAATGGATTTATAAGGTAAAGAAAAATGCTGATGGGAGTGTGTCCAGATATAAAGCCAGACTTGTTGCTCAAGGATATAGTCAAGAAAAAGGGTTGGACTATGATGAAACATTTAGTCCAGTTGTTAGGCATAGCACTGTAAGATTGATTCTGGCTCTTGCTACAATGAATAATTGGGAGCTTCATCAACTTGATGTCCAAAATGCTTTCTTACATGGTGATCTTAAGGAGGAAGTTTATATGCAGCAACCTCAAGGTTATGTTGATCCAGTTCATCCTGACTATGTGTGCATTTTGAAGAAATCTTTATATGGTCTTAAACAGGCTCCTAGAGCCTAGAATGAGAAATTTACAAGTTTCCTGCTGTTTGCACCTATTTTTGGTAAATCGGCCCTTGAAATCTTGGCCGATAGATAAGGAAAAATTGGTGTTTTGTTAGCAATATCTCAATAGAATTTCATAATAAAATTCTATTAGATATGAACCTTTAGAGAAGAAATTAAAATGGAAGGAAATAACGGTGATTTCTCATAATTGCCGATATATAATCGAGGAAGGAAATATCGGCGATTTCTCATAATTGCCGATAAAAATTGAGGAAGGAAATAACCGAGAATTAAATCGCGTTTGAAGGCATCAATGACGATATTGCATAATTAAGAGCAAATTGATTACAACGGTTCCGCAAGAAGAAATCAGCGTGCGATTAAGGAGAATCAATATGGAACATATTTCTTTCGGTCATTAAGACCGAAATATTTATTGAATTAAATTGGTTTTTCCTTCTAAATCTTGTGTTTGTAATATAGTATAAATAGGAGACATATAGCTCATTTTAAAAGGTCCCCGACCAACACAAACAACACTTCAATACAAACTCCATCAAAATTCCCTACGAATTCTCTACAATATCAATTTTTTTATTCATGTTCTAGCATAGTTTTCTTCTTCTTTTTATTCGTTTTCTTTACATTCCGCACTTTACATTTTGCACTTTACTTTCATGCAATTTCTCTTCCGCGTCTTTAAATTCATGCACTTTAATTTCTTACAATTACTTCATGCAATTTACGTTTCGTGCAATTTAAATTTTCGCCATTAGATTCTTGTTCTTTTACTTTTCGCACTTTACTTCTCGCAAACTTATACAAAAATCACAAAAAAAAAGGAGCAACATCAGTGAAAACGCTGAAAGTCCTTGCAACAAAGGCAAGAGAACCCAAAGGCCGAGACGGTTCCTTCCTCGGCCTACAATCGCTTGGAAGAAGTCAGATCAGGCGCAAAATTAATCAAAACCTCGCTTGGCCAACAGGCCGCGAGTTGGCACGCCCGCGCAAATTTTGAAGGACGATTGTTCTCAAGCCCTCGGCCCTAATCTCGGCCGAGACGATTTTTGAGCAAACACCTGCCTTCATTAGGTTTTAAATTCTCTCATTCAGATCCAAGCCTTTTTGTGAAAGTCACTGATCAAGGCTGTTGTATGTGGATGACATTGTTAACACTGGTTCTGATAAAATTGATCTTTCATTTGTGATTTCTAAACTCAATCAAGTCTTTGACATGAAAGATCTTGGACCTCTTTCTTACTTCTTGGGAATCAGTGTTCAGTATAAGAAGAATGGATTGTTTCTTTCTCAAGAAAAATAAGCAAAGGATCTTATTGCTAGAGCTGGTCTTGAATCCTGTAAAGATTGTCATACTCCATGCTTACCTCATGTTCAGTTGTTGAAAGATGAAGGAACACCTATGCACAATCCAAGCCTGTATAGAAGCATTGTAGGTGCTCTCCAATATCTGACTTTTACAAGACCAGATATTGCATATTCTGTAAATACAGTATGCCAGTTCATGTCGAACCCTACTGATGTGCATTTCACTTCTATGAAAAGAATTCTGAAATATCTGCAAGGTACAGTTTCCAAAGGCTTGTTTTACAAATTTGGTAAGTCTCCTACGTATGTTAGTGCATACTGTGATGCAGATTGGGCAGGAGAGATTAATCACAAGAGATCTACAACAAGATTCATTGTTTATCTTGGTCACTGTCCTATTTCTTGGCAGTCCAAGAAACAAGGATCAGTTTCTAGAAGCTCAACAGAGGCTGAATACAGGGCACTAGCTAACACTGCAGTAGAAATATCATGGATCATGCATGTTCTTTGTGATCTTCAAGTAAAAATTCCAGCTCCACCTCTTCTTAAATGTGATAATTTGTCTGCTATTTCTTTATGTGCCAATCCTGTTTTTCACTCTCGGATCAAACACCTTGATAATGACTTCCATTTTGTGACAGAAAGAGTTCAACGACAGGATTTGTAGCTGCAGTATGTGCCTACTTCTCAACAAACAGCAGATGTTTTTACCAAAGGTTTGCATAGTCCAATATTCAAGGAACACTATTCCAATCTCAGCATTCTTAGCCCTGCTGAGATTGAGGGGAGGTGTTGACAAAGGGACTGTGTTGACTTTCAGTCAATGGTTGTTTTCAGTATTTTCTAATGTGGCATTCTTGCCTTGCTGGATCCTTGTTGGATTTGCAGCTGTAATAAAAGCTTAGTTTGTTTTGTAGTAAGTATAAATCAGTGAGATATTGTAATAATTGTAAGGTTGCTTTTCATTTTGGAAATTTAGTGAGGTAAAGTTTCCAGAAACTCTCTCTATTTCTCATCGTCTTCAACCTTCTGCTTAGGGTTTCTTCTAGCTTTTACAGAGATTAATGCTATGTTATCATCTCTCTCACGTGTGCGGCTAGTGTTAGAGTTTCTTGAGAAAAATTGTGAGTTGTGCGGCATGATCTCATTTGATATGGCTGCCTTTGTTGCTGCTATGACAACCATTTTTGCTACCAAGCTTTCTCTTGGCAAGCTTGAAGAGCCGGTCGACCTCGTAGACGTCCTCAGTTGCCCTGCAAACTGCAAAGGGTTTCAACGCTCCATGTTTCTACCTCGTGGGGCGGCTCAACACTACATGTGTTGTAGCTTCTGATTTGTTTAGGAGCGTTGTTCGCCTAATGTGGAGACCAACCTCCTTGGTGGAAGCAAGCCTGGACCTGAGGTGAGGCCGAAGAGGCGGCCACCTCAGGACCAAAAAATCTGGAAAAACCAAAAGCTGGCAGCAGCCTTGAGCAGAAGGGACGACCCTCCATGGAAGTTAAAACTTAAAGCTATAGCTTCTTGGGTTTTGTTACTTTTGAAATGAAAAACAAAGGAGGAGAGAAGTGGTTGGGTTTAGAAGAGAAGAGAAGGGAGAGAGAGAAGTTTGATGATGACGATGATGAATTGAGGATGAGCAGTGTCGATGACTATCAATAATCTGGGAAACTCCGGGTTTTGTGGTTGAAGATAACCACTTGTTTCTTTTTTTAAACATCCTTCATCTCATTGTTAAGTTGTGGGTCTCTCCAGGGATTAAGATCGGTGTGTAGTATAATAAATACATTATTTTTTTTTTTGTCTGAGTAACCACTTGTCAATTATTCCCCATTACAAATTTATTTCCTATAGTGGTATCCTCAGACTCCTGCTCAAGGTAAAACTTTCCAGTCGGGTTGTCTTGCACCATAAAAAAAAATAGTTTATATTGCTTTAAATCATCTTTAGCTTGTCAATTGACCTTTTTTTTAATGACCATTAGAGGGCACCATCTTTAGAACTTGCCTCAGGTCTTGAAATTTCAAGTCCGGTCCTGGGTGGAAGTTCAAGCAAGAGGTAATCAATTTCTATATACCATTTCTAACGAGAGAGATCTCAAAAGGGTGAAGAAGGAGGTCCTTGGGGATACCAGAGGACCGTGATTTTGTTAGATGATTACGACAGTTTCTCGGATATCATGGTGGTGTCGTTGGACTTTGTTTGCATTTGGGTAGAAATCCAGGACCTCCTGGCGGCATTGAGACTACCGCAATTGCTCGGCTCGTGGAGAGACCATTGGTCATGTTCTTCAAGTTGGTACGTAACACCGGCCTCCACTGCGGCAACACGCCGGTCATACTGGACAGAAGAATTAGGGTTTCTCAGGTTGGTGTGATCCAAGTGAAATACCGATATGAAAGGTTGTTGGGCAGATATTGGACCTCCATGATGATCAACCATGGAGTGATGGAGGAATCAAGTGTCCGCATGAGAGAGGTAGCGACCCTAGCACTCCACACATGGTGTTAATTTAAGGTAAATCAACCCCAAACCCTAGCTACCCTTGTTTCCTCATCGACTCCTCTCTTTGCCAAGAAACATAGGCACCGCAGATCCGAGAAGTGGAACCCTTCCCTTCTTTAACAAAGGTTGCTTGTATGTGACTCAGCCACGAGGAAGTTGAGCATAAGGTGGGGAAGAAACCACGTCATACCCTAGCGTTGTTCCTCTTCCTCTGGTCCCTGAAGAATTAGGTTTTGTTGTGGGTGTCAATGGAGAGTTAGGTGTCTTTAAGACCGGCAAATCTTCGAAGAAGAAAGGCCATCCTTGTGGAAGCAGAAATAAGATGCTCAAATCAGGGGTGCTACAGCTTGGAGCCAACTCGGGTGGAGAGACAAGTGGCCTCAAGGTGGAGGCAGGAGGGGAGTAGTTTTCCTGCTCTCACCATAAAAGATCCCTACATAGCTTTGGGTGGATTCGGTTACGCATTTTGAAGGAAAGGTACATCGATCTTAAGGTCTTAGACCTCAAATCAAAATGTTTTAACCCTCCATGTCAAAGTTACGCAAGTTATTTTGCTTTCTAGGACTTTCAATAAAATTCTTTTGAATACTAGTTTTTTAGGGATTTTTTTTTTTTTCGTTTGCTTTCTTTTTTCTTGATTATTCGTAGTCTCTAAACTTTTGAGCATGATATTATAATTTAGAGTTGTTTTTGAACTTCTTTAAACTTGACCTTATATGGTCGTATGATTAATATCAATGGAGCAAATCCGTTTTAGTTCAAAAAATAATAATAATATTTGCATGCGTCAGGAATGATGCAGTGGTACCAATACATACGAAGGTTGTAATCAACCAACCCACACAAGAACACAACACAAGCGTGAAGAATAAAAGGCTCCACTACCCAAGCAGAGTGAGATGGATTGGTCCTACCTGCACTAGAATTAAAAGATCGAGATGGCTTTTGGTAGAGACAACTGCTAGGTTTGCCTTGCATCATACTCTTCCATGTGAATACCCACTACCCACACAAAGCCACAAGCTAAGCTACTGTAAGCTAAACTAGTATTCATCATGATCGAATACTAACACAAATGCGGCACAGCTTGTACCATTTGAGCTATCAGAGATAAGGTCATGATCATCGAGCTCCTCCGCACATGTAAAGGGCAATGACTTGTTCGTTGCGTTCACTAGCTAGCTAGGGGTGGACATTTTGGCATTGCATTCATCGATCGACGGCCGGCCAAAACCGCACTGTCATTTTTAGTTCAATTCAGTTTGCCCGAGTTCTAATCCTGGTCGTCGGAAGCTGATTGAGGAGATGATTGAAGAGATCTGGTTTGGGGGAGTTTGATCTTTGGGCTGTGGTCCTCGGGGATGTTAGGGTTCAGCCGAAGATCAAGCGATTTGTGTGCACGTCATATCCCAAGGAGACCTACTCAGACTTGAGATCTAAAGGGCGGCCACACCCCCCTCTTCCTTCTCTTTTTTAGCATATCTAATTCAATAGATACAAGCTTTGTTTATTTCTCAGTGGATCGATACTTCTACAATACATGCATACCATGTATATATGAGATGACATATATAACTATGAGAACTCATAACCAAAATACTGTGTTATATATATATACACACACATAAAGAGTCCTTCCAATGAGGGATTCTTTTTTTTTGTTCATTTCTAGGGATAAATCATTTGACGAACTTTTCAATCACAAAATCAAATCTCCACCGTTCAGTTCGTTGGGCTATATGAGTAGATCATTTCTACAAATTTTCAGAAAATTTGGTGATCGTTAAGTCATCCAAATAAGGGATTTATTTTTAATAATCTTGAACGGTGTAGGTTTGACATAAGTGTTAAGTTTTTTGTTTTAATCTCAACCATTCAAGCCCATTAAAAAACAGATCTAATAGTGTGGACCTATCCCTATAGAAATGAACAAAAAAAGGGATCCCTCATTGAAAGGGCCCTATATATATATATTATATACTAGTATAACGATCATATTACTTTTATTTTATAACTAAATTTTCTGAGTTACCAAATGTTCGACTTGTTAGATAGATAATAAACGTTGTTAAGGTGTTAGATAAATTGAAAATACCACTTATCATGAAGAACATGCATGTACGATATGTACGTACGTTAAGCTAGCTAGTCGAGAGCCCTTTGGTAATTTTGATTATCATTATTCCTGTTTCAAGTAATTTGATTGACTATATATACTCGTTTGCATGCATATAAGGCTAGGGTTATGCTGAATTTAGCAGATCGATGTACTTTAATGGATATGATTTTCCCAGAGATGCGGAGAAGGTGCAGAATGAAAATTCAGAATATTGGAACATTCATGTTTAGCAGAAATTATAAAATTTTGCATTTAAAAGAACCTTCTAAAATTAAAAAGGGTCCTTACACACAGCCCATATATTATTCCTAGTGCGATAGCAAAAGAGCCCAAAGAAGTCAGACCTAAAACGCATAGCAAAGGGCACTCAATATATTTTATTTAATCTACAGTAGTGCCCACAACAGTAGAATGCAAGCTGTGGAGAATTTTCATTTTGATCCATCAGTATCAGACTATCAGTTTTGGCAAGAATGAACTTTTCTGAGCTGCATTAAGTTCAACGCTAATGCTGTAAATGGTAGGGTTCTTGCCAAAGAATTTTTTCTTTGTTTCTTCTTTAGTAGGTTGAAACAGACAGGCCATGATCTGAATGTCGATCACACGTAGAAGTTAAAACTGCTGTTGCTGCCGCTGCTTCATACAGTTGATTGCGTAGTGACGGTGAGTGCCATATGTGAGGAGGATGAAGAGGAATTCTGTATATATGATGATTGAGATCGATCATTTTACAATGAATATGCAATGGCACTTTTGAAGGCGGCAGTGCAGTACTGCTGTACTGAAATATATAAAGACATCCATATATAGAAACTGATCACTAGCTGGCTCTTTCATCAACACTACTGTCAGCTTAAGTTTCAGCTCTAGCTATGACAATTAATGGTTGGCCTTTTGTATATAGAAGTTATAGGTTATAAACCCAGAAAGGCCATGCAGTATTGATCAAGATGCTGTTTTCGTGACTGTCAGAAAACAGACAGCCATCGGAGATGATGTTATCTTACGTACATTGTTCCAGATTAATTTCACTAACAACAGGGTTTAGGGTAATACAATTAAAACTAATAGCCTGTTAATAGAATTATTAATTCTGCCTACTTCACTAGATGTTATCATCCCATGCAATTTATATATACAAAATGTTATCTTCCTACACGTACAATTCTATATAGGAGATACATATTATCTTCCTGATATATAATTTATACACGACCTAAATAACCTCTTGAAATATCTCTGGCCATGCCATAATCATGGTAGATTAATTAATTTGCTTCTTTTTCTTTCTATTGCTACATATCGTTTTGCCACCATATGCACCTTCCTTCAATTCATTCTTGACCATGTTCCACCTGCAAGCTGATTAATTAGTTATATCTTTTTCAATTAATCATCATTCTTTAACCATTTGGAAAATCCTTCTGGCTTTATTAATATAGATATAGAAGAAATTGTTATGTGCAGAAACCGCATATTGGATCACTTACGTGCACACCAAGCTATAAATATAAAACACATTTTGATCGAGTAATGTTAATCATGTAACTTCTTTCTTTGTTTGGTCGTAATGATATATGTACCATTGGAATGGTGCTGCAATTTTGCAAGTTTACAAAGACAACATCCGATTTAATTAGATCGACACAAGGAGCCTGTCAAAGGAGAAAAATTATAAGAGCCACCAGACAACTACAATGATAAAGTCCACCAAAAACGTACGCTGCTTAATTAGATATTTTGATCGATCCTGCATTATACATTTCTCTAAAGAAAGAACGTCGGTCTTACGCACTGGCTGAAACTAGTGTGATTAGTTGGGCAATCGCACTAATATATTGAGTCTGCCTAGCTGCATACTACTATTTCTCAGAAATCAGTTAACTATCATCATTAATTCAAAAGATCTTAGAAAATTAGGCAATGAAGTTCCCTACCCGATCTCATAGCTAGTTTGGTAAGCATGCATACCATTTTCTCGAACCCATGTTCAGCTTTACTTGTTCCAATTTGGCCAAGTCTAAAAGAATTAATATGCATGCGCCATGCCATCGGATAACATACAGAAAAGGAAGATTAGGTCTCTCGAAAGATCTAGCTTAACAAGAAGACACTGTTGCATTACGATTTGTGGGAGACAGCAAAAGCACACTAGCAGCTTTTACTAGTGTAACTGAGTGTGATACGCTTGTACTGGACCACCTTCTTGATCGAGTTGGGGCATGTGCGTTCAACCACCATGGAATCAGTATACGCGTTATAGGACCCCATTCCCATTCCTATATATACCTTGCTACCCTCTCTTGCATTCTACACCAGGCACCACCATTGTTGTGGGTTTCATCTGCATTGCTCCCATGGCTTCTCAAAGAGTTCAGACTCTTGTTTTCCTCGTGTTATTAAGTCTAGGCATATGTTCTGCAGCAAGAACACTCCTGACTTATGAAACGTATCCTGCTGCCGGCCATGGTGGCGGGGGTGCGTCCGGGTATGGAGGTGGTGGTGCTGGAGGTGCTGGTGGTGGCGGAGGAGGTGCAGGCAGCGGAGGTGGTTATGGCTCTGTAGGTGAACATGGTGCTGCTGGCTATGGAGGCGGTAGTGGTGGTGGAGAAGGCGGTGGTGTTGCGTATGGAGGCGCTGGTGGACATGCTGGTGGTGGAGGAGGGGGAGGGGGAAGTGGTGGTGGTGGTGCATATGGCACTGGAGGAGCTTATGGTGCTGGGGGTGCTGGAGGTTACGGAAGCGGTGGTGGTGAAGGAGGTGGTGCCGCATATGGTGGAGCCGGTGGGTATGCTGGTGGAGGCGGTGGTGGTTCTGGTGGCGGCGGAGGAGCTGCCTATGGAGGAGAGCACGGCATTGGCTATGGTGGTGGAGAAGGTGGTGGTGCCGGTGGAGGTTATGGTGCTGGCGGCGAGCATGGTGCAGCATATGGAGGTGGTGGGGGTCACGGTGGTGGTGGTGGAGGAGGCTACGGAGCTGGAGGAGCCAGTGGAGGTGGATACGGAAGTGGAGGAGGAGCTGGAGGTGGAGCCGCAGGAGGTGCAGGTGGGTATGCTGGTGGTGGGGGCGGAGGCGCCGGAAGCGGCGGTGGTGGTGCACATGGAGGTGCATACGGAGGAGGTGGCGGCAGCGGTGAGGGTGGTGGTCATGGTGGCGGTTATATTCCTTGAATTGATTACCTTTACGTACTTCATTGTCGCAACTAAAACTTACCTCTTCTTACCTATATTAGTATCAAGAAAGGAACAATAAGAGTGTACATGTGGGTAAGAAGATAATTATTATTATTATTATTATTTGAGAGAATTTTATGAATCCCAGTTTTATGCTTCCAAAGGTTGTATCTACCTATACATTAATGGATTCTTGTTCTTCTTGATTTATCATCAGAGCTAGTGTACTACGGTACCGTCGGTACGTACGAAGTTGCATGCAAGTAAATTAATTAAGAACATGATCCATCTCGATCAACTTTCTTCGATCCCTTTACTCGATCAAGTCTAAAGGTTCCCGTATTTTTTTTTTTTTTTTTTGGGGTTAGGAAGCTAAGTGAATTTGTGAGCTACATCAGTCGGAATATGCTACTCTTCTATTACATTTTCAATCAACTCTTGATTCGTATCATTTCTTGTTAATGAAAGCAAAAACAAGTCGTCTGACGAAAGGACTACTTCGTACGATTGGAAAGGCCTTTAACTTATCTGTTGATCATATATTGGTATAGTCATCAGCTTAGATCAATAGATCAATCCTTAAAATTTACATGAAGATCTTTAGGATTCGAATATTTGAGATACTTTCAACAAGTTAAAATAATCTCGAGAAAATTTATCCTCCTCTTTTTGGTATGGTATATGCATGAGTTAAGGTTTTGCGTGATAGGTGTCTAGACACCTCTCCTTTGTTTATTCTTGTTTTTCCTTTGAGGACTCTTTCGTGAGCAGGACCTTGTTCTGTAGAGTGGCGAGCTAGAGATTATCACATTGGTTAATTTGCCCATTCAAGTTCTATGCTATTAATTTGAGTTAGCTAGTTTCTACTGCTATTGTCCATGAAAGATAAACTTTCTTCATTACTTAGTATGTCTAGCTAGATATATATAGCTTCACGAACTGTTTCGTTTGGACAGATTTTGTTTAGTTCATTCATTTAATCTAATTTGGTACCCAAATGATTTTTAAATTGGATGAAACTTTGCAGGAATAATCTACACACTATGTTCTAGACACTGAACGGTGAAGATGTGAAAATGTGATCTAAAAGTGAGCGTAATGAGGAGCACCACACTTTAATTTCAAAGCAGTGTCCCACTCTGGAAGGGAACTTTGTGTGTGTCTATATAGTTCTTTTCCAGAACGGTGCCCAGGTTTGAAATTAAAATGTGGACCTCTTTATTTCGCTCACTTTTATGTCGCATTTCCACAACTCCACATTTCAGTGTCTAAACATTGATGATATGGTGATCGGTTGGGTAACTTTCATGCTATTTCTATTAATTAAGTGATTAGTTAAAAATTCGAACACCCATGAAAGTTCCATGTTATCTCAAGAACATAGTCTTCTATATATCTGCAATGGTCTCCATGAAAAATGACGTTTCCACCGTCAGTGCACTAGCTTTAGATCACAAAACAGAAATCAACGCCGATCGTCTTTAAGTATATAGGGATTATTAACTGTACAGGTGAAAACCCAGTCATCTGGCGTGTTGTGAGACCATCGATCTGGCTATTAAAAACAAACCTCAGCTTTGTCTTTCTGATTTTACATTTTTACTATGTACTATCGTTAATAGTACAATAGTATTTAGCTACTACAATGTATTTTGCATAGCTAGAAAGGTTCATTGTTAATAGCGTGGATAACGTAGGGTGATGCATATATGCCATCTTAATTTGCTGCATTACATATTGCACGGTGTAACACGTACACTTTCTCTAATAAATTACTTCATGCATTTTAATTTTGTGAGAGAAAGGCTAGTGTACGGAGCTGCTTTCTAATATATATATATATATATATATATATATATATATATCAATAAATAATGAAACTAATATGATAGGGACATGATGCATAAACTCCATAAGCTCTGCAGTTTTTTGACATAGATCGAGTTGGCTTAAGATTCCGTATGGGATGAGTCCGGATTAATCCAATCGGTCATTATATAAAAAAGGTCAAGTCTCTGTGTTCGATCACTATCGTTTCGCATTGAGTTTACTACCCCATTCTGTAGCCTTGATATTGAAACACAGAAGATTTCCTTCTGTATACTTCATCATGTTCTTGTGTGTAGTAATCTAGTTAGTATCAGTAGCAGAAGATGTCTAAATCGAAGGTTTCTGTACGTGCAAGAGGATGAAAAGTGATCAAGATGATTCCCAGTTGCATTAGGAAAAGTCTTTCTGCCGAATTCTTTCAGTTTGTATATGTGTTCATGTTATTATAAATTGGTCTTTATGTTGTTGATAATGTATTGATGTGTTTTTAGTTGTTGCATCATGATCTTTCAAATTATGCCGAACTAACTGCACTACTAAGAGGATGATGACAACGCAGGCATATATATGCAACTAGCCAGCAAAATATAATATAGCAAATGAATTATATATCATACTGAAGCCATTAACTAGTTAGTACAAGAAACAATTAGCAGTAATCTACGTTAATTAATTCTCGTGGTGTAGATTAAGGACTTTGTTTAAGTCATGAACGTTAATTAATTCTCCTGGTGTAGATTAACGACTTTGTTTAAGCCATGAACGTTAATTAATTCTCGTGGTGTAGATTAAGGACTTTGTTTAAGTCATGAATGTGAAAGGGACATGCCCGGACTTGATATGAGGCTGAGGAGTCAGCCGACTCAAGGCCCGGAGACGTAAGGGGCCAGTAACAAGTTTTCATTATATCCAGATCTTACTAACACAGTAATAGAGCTCAACTTTTGTTAAATTAAAAGAAAATACTGACATGATGGGCCATACAAGTTCAACAAATTATATATAATTATAGTATATCTTAAAATCCATTGAAGTCCATACGTAAGAAATTTGTTTTATAAATATGATTTATAATGTAAAATATGATTACTAAAATATTATCCAAATAGGATTTCTAGAATATTGTAGATATAAAATTACTAAAACATAGAGAGGTTTGGTAATCTGTACATATATTCGGATATTATATGAATATTTTCGAAAATTACGTGTTGTTTGTTGTTTCAATTGTTGTTAGCTAGTTCCCGAAAAAATGTTATAATATTAATGCATTTCATAAAAAAAAAAATTGACATTAAATGCATATTACGGTTTAAGGGTCCAATTTTTAGAGTTCGACTCAGATCTGAAAATCTCAGGTCCGGACCTGGAAAGGGATTGAGTCCCAGCAGCTGGTAGCAGCTAAATCAGATGTGGAGTACAGCATGAACACACTATCTATCTATCTGAGACTTATGAGTGAGATGGATCGAGCTTATACTGTAGTGAGATTAGTGGGTCGTGCATGCTTATTATTGTTTGTATGTGCTTTGGTATTATATCCACTCTCCTTTTTGGGACGCTGTATTTGAATTTAGAGACCCCCTTCTCGATCGATCTGCTTCTCTTACGCCTATAAATACCCACATTCTCTTGCAGTCCTTCATTCAGGTTGTGGGATACAAACTCATCGAGTCTAGGTGTTGATCGATCCCATGGCTCCCAGAAAGATTGCTAGCGTTGTTTTCCTTGTGATGCTAAGTGTAGGCATCTGTTCTGCCACTAGAGTCCTCTTGAGTTTAACTGAAGATGTTGTGCCTCTTCCACGCCCTAGTATTCATGCTGCGGCCATAGGCCATGCTGGTGGTGGTGGAGGCGGAGGCGGTGCGGGCGGTGGAGGAGGTGCTGGAGGTGGAGCTGCAGCCGGGGGTTATGGACATGGAGGTGGGTCTGGTGAAGGAGGGGGTGCAGGGTACGGTGGTGGTGGAGCTGAGGCAGCCGGGTATGGTGGAGGTGGAGGAGGAGGTAGCGGTGGAGGTGGAGGAGGCGGTGTAGGTTATGAGGGTGCAGGGAAGGGTGGCGGTGAAGGGAGTGGTTCTGGAGGTGGTGCAGGTTATGGTGCTGGAGGAGCAGGCGGAGGTGGACATGGTGGTGGAGGAGGTGGTGGGAGTGGTGGTGGCGGTGGAGGTGGAGCCGGTGGTGCTGGTGGAGGTTATGGTGGTGGTTCAGGATCTGGTGAAGGTTATGGGGCTGGTGCTGGTGGTTCGGCTGCTGGTGGAGGTGGAGGAGGTGGCTCTGGTGGTGGAGGTGGCGGTGGCTCTGGTGGTGGTGCGGGTGCACACGGTGGTGGTGCCGGCTATGGAGGTGGTGCTGGGAGCGGTGAGGGTGGTGGTCATGGTGGCTATGCGCCTTGAGTCCACCTTCCTCAGGGTCTCTATGGATCAAACACCTCTTGTTACCAAAAGTATTAGAAACAATAAATTTTAATGCGGTGAGAAGAGGATGATTATAGTTATTTACTACGGTGATGGTTGTAAAAGAACTCATGCCAATTTGGCATGATTACTGCTCTCCGAGCTGATTGTATGATACAATTGGACAGTTCAACTGGATCAATTGATTGTTACCATGCAATTGTAATATATTGATGAAGTATGTATCCTTTAATTTAACTGTTTGGCGTGGTTAATATATATTCCATGTCTATGGATCTCAATATATGCACGATGAGTCGATCGCGATGAACATATATATAATCTTGATAGTTTGATCGATGCTTTGTTATATGATAATTCGTTGAGAATGTGAAAATGAAAACAAATTAAAGCTCTCACTCATTGAAAGCTATAAAGTTTCTTATGAGTATTGCAGTGAGGCTCAAAATACTTTATCACAAGAATTTTTTTCATTTGTTTTACGAGTTATAAATTTGATTATGAGTTTATGATATATGGTTCATAATCAGACGTTTTTTACATACATGAACCAAGATGTTAAAACTTCATGATCGATGTTCACAAATCAAGAAAATGACAGATTATAAACTAATTAAAGTTACATATATACCTTGAAGTTGATATCCATGAGAGCAATAATAGAACAAATTAAGCAATGCACTGATGGAGAAACTGATGCAGAAAACTAGATGTACGTGTCTCCCTTGTCCAAATAAATAGTAAATTTATTTCAATAAACTCTGGTTTGCATTACAATTTATAAATGGATAAATTCCAATAGAAATCCAACGATGAAAAGGGGAAAAAAACGAAAGGAAGAAACCGATCAATCCCGCACCCAAAACTGCAGAAGCATAGATGGAGAGACCAGATTATTCTTACATAACGAAATCCTTGGTAAAGCACATTAAGTTGCCAGACTAATTAAAGGGTAGGTAGTAGATGATTTGCAGTAGTTGATTTGATAGCCAGACATTGAAAAACAGTGGCAAAGTCGCTGATATATATAGCATTAATCATCAGAGTTTAGCCTCCACTCCATCGATCTCCAAGCATTCCTGCTCTCTTTGTTTCTGCATTTCTAGACATCGCCTTGCGATTGCGATCTAGAGCGGTCTTTTCGAGCACTTTTCGATTTGTTCAGCATTCCCTTAACATGATCAGCGATCATGAAAAGTGGAGTAGATAACAGAGAAGTTGTTGACTCTGCAACAGTGCTATCTATCATAGTCCTTCCTTTGATCATGTCAGCGTCCCCTTCTTCATTCATGATCACCATGTTGCATGGGAGTTTCTCAGCGTAGAACTTTCGGTCAGCCTTTTGATGCCTACAGTTACATATATTCCATAATCGATTATTGGAGAACAAATCTCATGCACATTGGAAAATCAAAGCCATGCAATGTGCAAAATAATATGCCTACCTATCAAAGACGACCCATGTAGCATGCAGGCTTGTAATTTCGTCAACAACCAACAGTCTTGAGGGAAAACCCATGACAACCTTCTTCTGAAGCACAACCTGCATTAACATACAACAAAGATTTGAATGTCTCTGAACAAGTAATTTGATAAGGATAATAAGCTTAAATGAGGACGTAACACAATATATATATACCCCATAGTTTCTACAGAGGTCCACTGCTGCTTGGAGCTTCAGATATTTGACATCGCTCTTCCACTCAGGTTTTTCTTTGACAATTGATAGTTCCTCTAAACCCACTGGCCAAACATCAAGCCATGTCTTTGAAGACACTACAAAACAACGCCACCTGATGAGTTAGTCATTGAAGTCTAGGGCACATCGATCAAAAGAGTGATGCATGCACTAGAGGATGATGCAAAGGCATTTACTTCTAAGCTATAATGTGGTGCATGTAGGCTTTGATTTTACGCATTCACTTACGAGGAATATTGAGCCACGGCATCACACCGAGAAGAATAACAACCGAGCCAGCCTTGATGACATGCTCAAGTGCCCACTCTAGTGGCGCAGTGTTGAACTCTTTCATGGCGTCCATGACGATGATCACATGTCTAGCTGTGTTTATCGAACCCGGTGACTCTTGCAAGAGGAGATCGTCTAGCAATGCACTATTTGTCCTCAAACTCATCGATCTTCCCAATGGTAATTGGTTATTAGCTCCTCCTTTGAAGAAAACCACCATGTTGAATAATCAATCAACCTCCTAACTCTGAGTACTGATAGCTAGCTAGCTTCTGCAAATATGATAGATGTAGAGAGAGAACTGTTTAGCAGCCAAAGGGAATTGTTATGATGGTTCTCATTCCTTATATAGTGGAACTATTGTCTCATATGAGAAGTCCAGGTGTTCTGGTCGATGATTTCGAAGGTGTACCTTGTAGGTAGTTTGACAAAAACGAAGGATGTTATTGGCAAAGTACATTCATGCCAAGTTAGAGAAATTTGTCAAATTTGATCTTTCCTAGACTTAAGATGCTGCTTCCTAAATCCTATCTCCAACCAAGAGTCTAAAGAACCATGATTACTAAGAAGTTTTGAACTCATCAACAAATGAAATCGACCAAAAAGAAGCTTCCCTCTTTAAATTACATGGTGAAGATACAGCTCAAGTAGTATAGGCATGCTATTCAAACTACGTTTTGTTTTATGCTGTGAACTCATTTTGTCCTTTGCTTCATATATACGAGCCCAAACATTTATCTTATCCTTTTTTGGATCTTATGTTGAACCCAAGTGATTATCTGAATTGGTCATTTTGCTATTTCGAGCTATAAAAGAAAAGAAAACTCCAAAGCCTTTTAAGTTTTAACTAGTCTATCAGGTGAGTAGTTTAAGTTTCTTAACATTGTGATATACAACCTCAAATGATAACTCAAGGGGAAAGCTAGTACCAATCGGAAGTTCAGAACAAACAAACTCGGATGATGATGAGTCTATAATAGTTAACTGTCAACTTAATGAGCATATCAGGTTAACAGTGCTATAGGCACTAGTGCAATTAAACGCTGTTTCCGGAAATTTGTTGACGATGCTGTGAAGCAAAATCACAAGAATCAGGTGGTTGAAAACTAAATGAAATTTTCTTCATTGATTAAGAACAACTATGAAACATTTCTATCTGGTAAGCAACCAGATCAAACATTTGAAAATATTTTATCTGTACATTTGTGGCTGAAAAGATAAACTAAATTTGACTTGGGGTACCTCCACCACCAGAGGGAGAGTGACCTGAAAACAGCTGCAGAGGGCATTAGATAACCCATACACCTGCACTAGCCAAAACTCAAGACACTCTACAGCAACCACAAGCTTGGAAGAGGTGGAATATTACATGGTCATGATCCCCACTCTTTTCCTTTTCTTGTTCATACCCTCTGGAGGCTCCGCGATAGCAGCAAGAAGCTGATTTCTCCTGTCCCTGGGAGCACTTCTTGACTTTGAAAGATACCTGATAGCTTCCTTTCTCATTGGATTTTCATCCACGGGAGGAATAACTTTGCTTGATCTTCTCTTATAGATCACATTGTCTGCTGACTTCAGATGATCTCGTGGAATACGATATTTTGGTTCTAGATATTCAATTTCAACATATTAAGTTAGTTCCATTTCCAGATTTCAAGTAATACAAACAAAATCTTTTGATTGGAGTGAATTGGCTTTACCTGGAGTAGACTCAAAAGACATCCCATCTACACTTCGAGATCTGGGTGGTGTCTTAGGAGGGGAACCAGCAACTCTGACTTCATCAAACGTCATATGTACATCTGTACCACCACGAGAGGATATACTGCATATATTCTCATTATTATCATTGTTGTGTGAAGTTCCAGTAAAACATTTACTTGCACCAACTGAGGTTGAAGCAGTAACCATAGGTGTACTATCATCAGTCTCCTCAAAACCTGCAGCATCATGCTTGGATCCATCAATCTGTTCACAACGTTTATCAGCCGCATCTCTGGTGTCAGTATCAGTAACCAAGACCTCCTGACATTTTGATCTGCGGAAGAAAGTAGAAATTTTCTGGCCAACATCTCTGGGAGCATTGGGAGTACACCCCTCAGGAATATTCACAGGAAAGATGTCATCAACAGGATCTAGCACTGACTTGGGTGATGTATTCATAATGTGTAGTTCCGGGCATGACATCTGCCCTTCCTTTAAACTTGAAAACCAGGGAGTACCCTGCCTGGCATAGAACAGAATGTATGCCTCTTGTGACAAAACAAATTCTTCTCGAACCCTAGTAACCTAAAAGATAATCATTATTCCAGAAAAAAAAAATTAGAAAAAGGAAAAAAGGAAAAGAGTATCAACATATAGTGTAAAATTTCTTTTAATACATAAAAAGATACAAATCTTATGAAACTCACAAGACAAATTAATCAAACACTATAAATGCAATGCAGTAGCCACAGCTGGTTAGAACTTAAAAGAGTGCCCTCTCTGAAATTCCAACACTAGCCCCCTTGGCATGAGCCATTTCAGTTCAAAAAGAGTAAATCAATAAAAAGCGTAAATAAATTTTATAAAACAAGAGCATTCTAATAATTGATGTTTAAGTTTTGTCAGAATACTTATGCGACTAGTGCAATGAAGAGGCTGTTTTGAATCTTGGGGTTAGTAGAAAGTTTTTAAGTTCTCCAAGGGTATGGTATTGTAATTCAATAACAGAGATGTATTTGAAGGCCAAACATAAGTTATCTTGCTGTACAGCAAGGCAGATCCTAATGAATGAAAATTGAGTCTTGACTTTCATGCCTTGGTATTTCCTCTCCTATATTCAGTATATTGTTCTCTCACTTCTCCCTTAATTCTCTATTTCTCTAATTCCTTTCAAGCTACAGGATCTATAAACCATCCATTTTTCTCAATTCATTACATTTCTATTAAATTTATCTTTCTAAACCACCAGACACTCACACCATTCCTTGCTTTGTCCTTCAGAGAGGACAAACATTACTATTGAACAACAATGAGTGAATTCACTAGCAATATAAAATGACCCAACATAGACTATCTAGACAGTAAAAAGTTGTGATCTAACCGATTGGTACTGAATTTCAGGGAAATATACAAGTTATAACCAAGAAAATAGAACAGAGAAACAAAAGAAGAAATTCATCAACAGTAAACAATCTTTTCCTGACCCAACTTCAAAAGACATAAAATTATTATAAATAGCTTATAACAGGTTATATTTAAGACTTGTTACCTTTGAGTCATCCAACCTATGCCATGTATCTGGAGAGGAACGAATAAAGCAAAAATAGTGCCCAGAAGTAGCTGAAAAGCCAACATGCTCCACAATTGCATAAAGTTCATACTTCAATTCCACCTATTGCCAAGACACATTGAATGAGAACATGAAAAAACAGGCATAAAGAAATTTAAGCAACGACTAAAACTCATACATAACATTTGTCAAGGCCATATCGACTCATGCATAATGAAAACAATAAGCATTTCCAAATAAACTAAATTTTATTGTCATATGTCAACAAATCATGCAGATACCAATTTGGTACAAGTAAACTAAGGAGCAACTCACGTCACTGTTATTGCTACTGGTGTAGGGCTTCAAGTCCAACTCCAAAGGAAATTCTACATGTTTGTCAATCTTCTCCACATAATTTCCATCAGTTTTAAATCTCTTTAAATGAAATGCAGCAACTGGAGGGGCCTCATCCACCACAAGCTGCTTCTCCACTGACACTTCTTCCTTGCAATTCTCACATGTAAACTTTGTCTCCGAGTCATTTATCTTCTCTATCTTAGTGAAGGATTCAAGAGCCCTAGGAAGAGAGTCAACATCTTCGATTTCCAAACTCAGATCAATCAGAGGTTCACGAGTGTCAGAACAGTGACCACAGCTACAACATCGGAGCTGAAAGAAACCATCGATACAAAATCAATAAAAAGGATTCACAGAAAGTTGGTTACAGTTATAATGAAAATCAGGTCCTGAGGAGTCATACTTTGCTAACAAGACTGCCACCAAACACCCTGTTCACAATGTTTTTATCTTCGCAAGATGAAGTCTCATTGTTTTTCTCAGAATCCAACCAAGATCTTTCTAGTTTATCTAAAAAACATTGCAAGAACTCATGGGCATCTTCTTGCTGGTATCTTCGGAAATAAGATGAGAAATCTAAGCGAATCAAGTTAAGAATCACAGTGCGATAGCACATGTACACTTATCAGGATAATAAAAATAAAAACCTTTCAATGAAGAAATCAACAAATCAAGTATATCACATCAGATGAATTGGTGTAATAAAAACAACCAATCAGGATCAATTCCCTTTGAGAACTTCAGAAGAAAAAAAAAAAGTCAAATTCGAATGCATAGAAATCTCAGTCCAGATGATTAAAGGATACGGTTCAAATTATCAACAAGCTTTGATGGTGAAAGTGCCCTTCCTGAGGAAACTATTGAAAGATCAATGTGTTCACGGAGAGCACAAAGAACACAGAACCCTTCACTACCACCTGAATACACCCAATTTCACATTAAACCCAGTACATTAAATAAGAAATTAATACAAGTTTGAAAGCACATCAAAAACAAGCTATGGATCAAACACGATAGCAGTTAGGTCTTACAATCACAAGGCAACGGGTGATTGGAGGAACGCAGACCCTCCACGAGGGGCACAGTATGCGTAAAGCATTGCAGAATCGCATTGATAAAGCACGTATTACCGAGATTATAAAGCCCTGCACCCTGCGAAACAAAACCATACCCAAACTTAACTTCCCAATATACTTCAATGGAAACACCACAGACCACACACAACAAAACACAATCAAATGAAAACACAGCATATTCCGAAACGAGGGCATACCACCATAGAGATCTTGGATTCTTCGACCGTATACGGCTCAGAGTAAGCCACTGACTGCTTGCTAGACTCTGATGAAGGCCACTGAGACCAAGAAGGCCCCGAAGACTCCGAATGCGAATTCGACTCAAAATTCAGTAAACTGTCATCATTGACAGGAGGAGGCGATGTTGGGTCATCTTCTTGCAGTTGTTCTAAGCACTGCAACTCAGGAACCGAAGCCCCGTTTTCGGTTTCAAGAACAGGAACCAAATCCAACTCGCACATTTCTTCAGATGGAGAAGACCCATCAAGGGTTTCTGCAGGAACGCTGTATTCGTCTTGGGCTTCGGACCCAATTCGATCTTGGTCGTCTAAGGCTTCGGGTTGCGAAAACGGTGAAGACCCGTCAAGGGTTTCTGGGAGAATAGGCATTGAATCTGGAGAAGAAGAAGGTGGGTCTTGGGGATTTGGGAGAAGTGAATCTGAAATGGGAAGGGTTTGGGTGTTTTGGCTCCAGAAATTGGGAGGGAAATGAAAGATTGGGAGGATTTGTGGGGTTTTCAATTATTTTGTTTAGGGTTTGAACAGTGCGTTGTGAAAAAAGAGGGAACCGCCAAATGTTTGTTTTTTGGGAAATGGTGGGAAAATTTTCCAAATTCCCGCGCTTAAAACCAGAAATACTGTTTCTATCGTAAACATTATAATATATGTGAACGTCTTTGTAAATACTCATTAGTTATGTTCTTAATATGTAAATCATACTCTTATATAAAGGAGCATAATGAGAATGAAAGTGACACTTCTTCCTCCTCCTACATTTTGTTCTTCTCTTTTCTCTCTATCTCATTCTTAATTTATAACACGTTATCAGCATGTTTTCGCTCATTCGTTCCATAAACTCTATGACGATCTATGAGATATTGGTGCAACTTTTGTTACTTATTATCCATACTCATGATCTATGAGTTCACTTTTATTTTGATTATATCTTGTCTATATATATACTTTGTTTATATTACTCAATTCTATGTTTACAATTGCTTATATTAGTGAGTCTGAAGTTTTGCTAATAATTCTCAAATATGAACTTTTTGAGATTATGAACCTGAAGTTCAAATATTACAGTAGACTTGCAATTCTAATTGTTTGCATAAACCTGAAGTTTTGTGCATGTACATGTGATCCATTGTTCACAAAATTCGAACCTGAAATTTCGATATTGATATTACTTTCATTTCATATGAACATGAAGTTCTAAACAACATAATTAGATCCATGATGATCGATGTGGTCTTAAAAAAGGGTATGAAAGACATGTATCTAACGGTGAAATATCCGCTTAAGTTTTGCCAAACATCGGTTGATCAGTTACCAAGAGCATGATATGAATGGACGCTTTTACGCCTTCTAATATGGATCATGATATGGCTATAGTTATGGCTTAACCATTTTCGGCCCATTGACGCATACCCTATAATTTAGTAGCAATTTACAAAGCCCTCTTTGAATGACAATAAGACCAAAATTAATCATATTAATTAGTCTCTTGGGAAATCTGAGCCATGAGTGGATGTCACTTCACCCAAGTTGACAATGTTTTTGTGGCTAAATTGAAATGTTAAAGACATGATCAATGGGGGTGTTCTTAACACCGATTAATATTAAGCCTATCATAATGGTATTTTGGACACCGAGTTATTGTGATTGATATGAGTGCCTTAAATTAAGGTTATTATACGAGTGTATATGGTTAATTTGCTTCCCAATAAGTGCACATAAATATTTTGTAGGTCATTAATCTAGCAATCAAATGTCATTGTTCACAATTATGTGCACCATTTACAAGCATTTATATATACCAAATTTCACCTATTAATAACATGGAAATTCATCGGTTTCTTTATGCAGTTTTTCCCATTAACAGCCCAAAACATCATCATTCTTAGCTTTTGAATTATATGTATATTAATTACATTTTATTGGTTTCATTACCTAGCCTGGATGGATGTTTCCATAATAAGTAGTAGTTTTGGAATTTTATGACTATTGATAACCTCTATTTATTGTTTTATCAATTCAGGTCTAGTAATTGGTTTTTTACAGCCTTTTTGTTGTGGTATTAGTCTTTCATGAAACTTATTGTTTCCATAATATCAGATTTATTAAAGGGACTAAGGTATGTATTTTCCCATTTCATTATTTGCATGAATTTAATCTATTCATTTCACGACATTCTTCGTTTTATGAATTCCGAGAGAATTACAGTGAACTCCATAATTGAGACCTGAAGCCTCTTTATCCAACTACAGAGGGCCTGAAGTTCCTCACGAGTATTTTATGAATTCCGAGAGAATTACAGTGAACTCCATAATTGAGACCTGAAGCCTCTTTATCTTACTATAGAGGGCCTGAAGTTCCTCACGAGTAATATGATAAGTGGGGAGATGTAGGGTATCATAGTAACACCATGGACATAAATGAAGGACATAAGAGGTGTTCTCCCGTGACCATGTTTCTCGGTCCTTTGTAGGCTGAGACTTCCTCGCTTTATACTTGAGTGGAAAGATTAGAGGTTCTGATAGAAAAAGGGCACATATATTGTTGTCTTTCCTCTACCGGTTGCATCTTTTGTGATGTTGTCCAGAGTATCTGACCATTGGCAAGATGTTTTTGTTAGAAATCTGACTACCGGCAGTTTTTTCCCGATCACTCGTCTTATTGAAAGATGGTCCTTATGCATATTTATTAGAATTGGAGGAAACACGTAGCTATTTAAGCTCTGCATGTACCCATTGCAAATACACTCATTGTGCATGTCATGAGAATATGACTAATTCGGCCCACATATATTGAAGAAACAATATCATGGTATGAGATTATGAAATTCAAGTATGTTTTATTTTTCTTAACCTTATTCGGTTTTGTAATTAAAATTGATCGAAACCTGGAGTTTCTTGATCAAACTATATGAGGGCCTGAAGTTCTTTGAAAGTGATATTGTCAAATTATTGAAATGAAGTTTCTCAAAACTTATGTAATCAACAAGGACCAAAAGCTCCTTAGAGCTATACAATATGGTTTTCTTGTGATCCACAATTATATGAGAGCATGAAGCTCCAATTTATTTTGATACAATGTTATTGTGAAATTAGAGGAGAGAAACAAGATTATCATATTTGTGAAGGTAACTAGACCAGAAATTCTTGTACTTCTTCACCAATGGAACTATAAGTTTCCATTCTCACATTTTACTTATCTTTGTTACTTACCATTTTAGAGTTTGTTAATTATTTTCCTCTTCTAAATTTTATTGTTACTCATACGGGCCAGCAACTTTATAGCACGAACATATGAATTTCAAATGTCATGTTTTTGAACCAGAAGTTCAAATTACTGAATTATAGAACATAAGAATTCCAGATAACGTGTAAATTAAAAGCTCAAGCCCGAAGCTGAGTATGTAAATTAAATTAGTGAACTTAAAGTTTCAGTTCAGTTATCTGAAACCTGAAGTTTCAGGCACCAAATTTATTTGAACTAGAAGTTCAACATATGAAATCTGAGTACTTGAAGTTCTAACATTATAAATTTGAACTTGAAGATTTGATTACACATATGATTGATGGCTCCGGAAGAACACATAATATCCCCTCTTTACAAGAAGTGGTTTCAATATGGTTCCAGAATATGTATTGAGATCCCACATCGCCCGAAGGAGGGGAGGAGATGTGTTGCAAACATACCTCCCCATAGTGAGACTTATTTTGGGTTGGCAACTCAAGCACAAAATTGTAAAGCGAGCGAGATCCAAAATGGACAGTATCTTGCTATGTCGCCTATTACGTGTGTTAAATTCTACAATATAGTGAGACACATAATGTCATGAACCAGAAGTTCATTTAACCAAATTAATTATTTTGGCATGACTAGTTACATCATATTTTACCTACAGTGTTGTTTAAAATCAGTAACAACTTTTGATGCCTGCTAGCTAACGCTACTCATAGCAAATTGTTTATTTGCTGCATATTTTTTTGTTGGTTTGTCACTTTAATGAGACACTTCTCTTGTTATGAAAGAGAGAAAGATTGTTCCTGAAAAACAACATGAATTGTTGTGGAATATTTACCTATTGTCTCATTTTGAGCTTGAGGAATATCACAGCTAGTGACTTAATAAAAACTATTGATAACAAAATTATATGCTAGCGGAAGAAGATTTACTTGGGTAAAATCCCTGAGACCAACCATATTAACAAAAATAACTTGGCCCCCGTTTGATTTGTGGGAAGAATGAGAATCTAAGTGACATGGTTCTCCTAACGAGAATGTCATTAAAAAGTACACCATCAGAGGATGATATCTTGGTGATACAATTATACATCAATATGGTTGATACTCATGAATTTAATATTTTTTGACCTTAAACTTAGTTTGGGTTTGCCACCAGCCAATGGACATCTTCACTCGAAAGGAAGTGATATACATTTAAACGCATTTTTATGCATGGTCAAAATAAGACAGTGTTCCCGCCGTTAGGGAGAGAGAAAAGACTACTATCATTTGAATAACGGCGTGAATTTGGAGTGGAATGTATCCCCCAGGTCTAAAGTTTTAAGCTCCTGAAAATGGAAGATTATACATGTCCTATAATGTTTTATGATATTATGAATATAGATCCACATTCTAGATATAATTCATATATGAGAGACGTTTGTCGTAGAAGTGACAATATTTGCCCCAGAAGTGGCATGGGTACCCAATATTAATAAGCTTATAATAGCTAATGCATGCATATAAGAATGTGTGAGATCTATGAATGATGATCATCGATGAAAATTTACATATGGTAGCTACCAAAGACCGTTAAGGACTGTATGATGCAATACCACGTTTCATTATGAATGTCGACAATGCATATTATTGGCCAAATTGGATAGAGGCAATTCCAATGAACTGAATATATGAAACATGATGAGATAATTAGACCTTTAACCCTACATGATTCAAAAGGGTATTAATCACAGTGAAAATAAATCACTATATATGGCACAATGTCTACAAGACACATGGGGATTACAAATATCTTTCCTTATACGTGACAATTTTATGTAAGTACAGTGTTACATATAGTTATTGATAAGAGATTTACGGCAGTTGTCATCGTATATTATAAAGATCTTAAAAGACTTCGCTAAAAGCAAAACCCCAAAAATACAGCGTCATCATAAGCGTATCGCATATCAAATCCTTAAATAATCCACGTACATGAATGATTCAAACGTAAATCGATCCATGAATACTTGAGAGAGTCTGAATATGAGATTCCTTATCGCTTAAGGGAAATGACATCATGTGCCTTATACATGCAAACACAACTCTCATTAGTGAGACGTGCATGTCTTGGGTTGGAACCCAACCCAAGTGCATGTCTTCCAACCCAAGAAGAAAGCCATAAGGGGGAGGCCCAAAGGCGAGCATATCTAGTTATGTTGGGCTATTAAACTAAAGTTAACTCATGCAATCGATAATCTAAAGCTAGCTCATATATATTCATTATGTTATAGTTAATGTGATCAAAATTGTCTCAATGAGTATTATGATTAGACTACAAAATCGAATTCGGATTATGTTGCTACATATTCTAACTTTCGCGAAGTTATGAATTGCTTAAAGCTCTTGAAGAGCATATACAAGATGTATCAATCAATAAACGAAGATATTGATATGAGTGGTTAGATATGTCATGCTAATCTTCCAATGGTTTTGAACCATACATAATGTGTTAATTAGCTTCTACTGCTTAGTTATTACATAATGTATGAATTTGAACATGTGAGGTTGTTTCTAACATTATAACATGAGGTAAGACCTATTAAATTGTATAGCTCTGTTGGTATTGTCTTCACTTTGCAGGTATGAAAATCTTGTGATGAGCCCCTGTATGCAAAACGAATAAGATCTCACTTCAGTGATAGACAAATCAAACTGCTATTTACTGTACATGAAGCTTGCAACAATCAGTGGGAGAATCTCATCAGGGGGAGCATCCAGAAGTATGCTACCTAGGACATATGTGCGTTGCACTTTTTTTCTCCTTCGACCAGGGTTGTTTTTTCCCACAGGGTTTTTATTATTTGACAAGGTTTTTAACGAGACAACACTAAGCGCGTCCAACATCAGATTATTAATGGACATCCAAGGGGGAGTGTTGTAAATATTATAATATATGTGGATGTCCTTGTAAATACTCATTAGTTATGTCCTTAATATGTAAATCATACTCCTATATAAAGAAGCCTAATGAGAATGAAAGTGACACTTCTTCCTCCTCCTACATTTTGTTCTTCTCTTTTCTCTCTATCTCATTCTTAGTTTATTAACAGTTTCGTTTTTCTTTTTCTTTTTTAATGTCCCTTTCTTTCTCAATAAAATTTATTTGTTAGAA
>NC_020495.1:21441270-21452495 GCF_000184155.1 Fragaria vesca subsp. vesca
TTTATTTGTTAGAAGTTAGAATACAGGCTTAGGTTTTTTTTTTTTTGATAAACCATATTATGGTTTTCGATATGCAATTAATATAAAAAAAATGTTGTTTAATGAATTTTGTGGTGTCACGGGCATATAGTGTAAATTATATATAAAATTGATGAGTTTAACGGACAAGAACATGCTACAATCATTTTTTCTTTTCAAGTTGTTCTATTGAGACTTTAAAATTTGCTAAACATGTCTCCATAATTTTTTGTAAAATTTGTATTTATGACCCTCTTACAATTTTCCAAAAAAAAGAAAAAAAAAGAAAAAAGGACTTAAGGAGAGAAGTCCCAACATATTATCTTCACCACTTCCTCACAAACTTTGACTTTGATTGTCAAAATGGAAATGATGAAAGACAATAAAATCACTAGTAGTCAATAGTAGCATTAGAGCAACGGCAACTCCAACCTTCATATTTTCTGCATTATATGGGAGCACCGAATCAGGCATATCTAATCCACATGCTTCAACAGTTCAACTTTAAGTCTTTAACGGATTCACTATTTTACAACAATATTCAAAATTGAAAATTTTAAATTTTTGGAAACTTATACAATCTATTTTTCATCACATATTACAATTTTATGAGTCGAATTCACAATCTCCTATTTATTAAACTTATAAAATCTTGTTTTCTCTTACATCACATTCCTTATTTTATGTTTTTTAAATAATAATAAAAGATTTACTTTTCCTTTTTTGAGGAGAAAAGAGTACTCATTTTTTTGTTAGGAGGAAACTGTTGAAATTGCTCCGGTGGTGGTTTGATTAGTTCGAATTGTATTATGCACATCTTCAACGGCAGTCAGTCATGCCACAGCGGCACAGCCATGACTGGCAACTGGGTTTCCAGGACCAGTGGTTCATAATTTCATATGGATACCAGTGATATGGCAAAGGCATCACAACCAGACTCGGGGGATTTAGGATTTAGGAATCTAGAGAGTTCTGATTCTTGAGTAGGCAGTCATGAAAAAATAGGAGCTAACATTTATGTTTAAAGTTTACAAGATTAACATTGCCGAGGAGCAAATGATAATTTGAAGTTTAAACAGAGTTGCCTCGCTCTGTCAACAAAAAGCAGAAAACTTATGTTTGGTTTTCAAACCGATATAAATCAGATCTCAAACCAATACCTGTGCTACAACATAAGCCACTGTTAAGCCTCGAGAATTTTCACAAGTCTTATTTGTCTTTAAAAGAATTTAACCAACTCTTTACAATCACCACATATAGATAAGGGATTGATACAAATGAACCCAGAGCATATCAAAATCAGAGGATTCTGTCTTGAAGATCTGTCATCAAATTGGATGCCAAGGAGCTAAGCTTCTTCCCGGTCTCTCCTGCAATATTTTTTAAAGAAGAGATATCCTGCTGGGCCTGGAAAATGGAGAGGACCCGAGTATCAAATACACAAACTACTTTGTCAAAACTCTGACAACTCAGAGCAGATAAATATTCATTACGAAAGGACTACAATGAAACAAGATACGGAACTTTCTTATTTGGAAGGTGGTTTACCTGAAAAGATAGACGGTTGATAAGGTCACTCGCAGTAAGATCAAGAGGGATATCATCTCCTCTGTCACCGAAAAGGTCAGCACTGGAGATGGCAGCAGAACCCTGGAAGTAAGAACAAAGTTACATGTTATATCAACTGCAATGGAATTACCTCTAAGGATATTTCAGCCCATCTTGTCAAATACAATGGTAATTTGCACTAAACTACAATGGTATTTTTCCAGTTGGTTTCAAAATTCATTTCTCTAAACCACAGCTATGGTTTTGTGAGTCGTTTCACAAGTCTAGGAAATTTGGTAAATATAAATACAAATACCGCAGGATACGAAAGGGGCATCATAATAATCCAATTAAATACAATATATTTAGATAGTATATTTATAAATCAGAAGAGATTGTTAACTCAAATATGAATATAGTAGTTAACTATAAATAGTGATAGTAGTCCATACAGAGAACTTCTGCAATGAGGCGTGAGCTTCAACATCAGCAGATTTGCTCTGATCACCGAAAAATTGTGCGGAAGAAATAGATTTTGCATTTGTAAATTTCTTCCTTGCCTCGTCAGTTTCCTGAATCTGATAAAAAAGAGAAATTGGATCTTGTAAATGAAACAATTGAATAACATTAATGCACAATGCAATCAAGGCTATCAGATGACAAATACCTGTTGCTTCTTTCAGATACTGTTGTTAACAACAAGCAAAACTAGATTACAAGCAAAACTATGATAGAATGATTTTGCCTTATTTTCAGCGTGTTCACTTTGTGAATGTAGCACTTGGCTACCTTTTCTTATTTGTCTACAGATCGTCCATTTGTTGCTATCCTTCTGACTCGAAATAAACACACACAGTGTCCTTAACATTAATAAACAAATAAATAAACATGAGTTTTCATCTTGGCACATTTAAAAGCAACAAATGGACCAACAGTTCTTACCCCACAACTAGACAATTACATGCAAAACTATGTTAAAATGTTTTTGCTTATTTTTTCAGATTCTATAAACTTCCAACTTTTTTGCTTTGTAATGTAGCAATTGGCTACCTTTTCTTCGTCGCAGAATAAATCACAGAAATCCCATTTAGTTGTTTCCCATCTCATTGATATAAAATAAGAAGACAGAGGGACCTTAACATTACTGATCAACACATGATCCACTATTCATCTTGACACAATTGAAAACAACAAATGGACCTAACGAGCAATCTCAACAACCATAAGATGCAGATTAATCTTGCAAATTAAAAGATTTCCATAATTAGGCTAGCAGGGGTTGATGACACATGAACATAGCAAGTCTGAAACACCATTTGAATTCATTCAAGGTGATCGAATATTTCAATTTATATCCTAATAATAAGTTTTAGGTCAGACCATTAAGACTAGTATCAAAACAGGAAAACTTTAGGAGGATATTCAAAAAATGCAAAGAAGATATGGAAGACAAAATTTGAAATTTTGTACGATACAAAGTAGACATAAAAGTTCTTGTTCTCAAATATGGTGGAGATATTTTCTCATCTTTGTAATGCAGCAGCCATAAGTTGATTGGAGAAGGAATATCATGTTTGGAAGCCAAGACTAAGCCCAACCCTCTTTGATCCAAAGGGAAGTCTCCATGGTAGTTTCAAGGTCTTGTCAGGTTTATTTTCTGTTTATGAAGAATAATTACGAGTCTAGTGCTTTTAACAGTATTAAAATCTGAGTACTCAAAGGACCTGAGTGTGTCTATGTAAGTCTTCAAGTATTCAAGTGTCTTATTCTTAATAAGTAGTCTTATGGTGTTCTAGGAGTCTAAGAGTTGTGATTGAAGCCTATAGAATATGGCTACCTATTTTAAACCCAAATCAGATTGTAATAAATTGAAGATATATCTTATTGAAGGCTTTGGCCTTGAATTCTCTCCCCTAGCCTCCCACATTCTAATTTAACCCTTCTACATCTAAGAAACCACTGTTTCTTCTAAAACCATTCTGTTTTCTTAATATCTCAACATTCTCCAGCCCACCATGTTCATTCTCTCACCAACTGCTGCTCTCAGCTGCCTTTGACTAGACTAAACGGAAAGCTCAGAATTTAATTCTCTAAAACCTTGGTATCTAGACATTTAATTATGTCAAACTTTGAACCTCGTCTGGAACGTGCAACATATATTTCATAAATGCAGAAATGTATGTATCAAATCCATAAAGGTCTACAAATAGAACAAACAACAATGATCAACTTTTGCTTGATAGTATGCAACTGTCATTGGTCAAACAGAACTTACTTGCACTTTTGAGGAGTTTGAACTAGTTCTCTTGGGATAACTGCTATCCATTCCAAAATCCGCAAAGAAATTTGATGATTTGGGTGCAGTAACATGGCCAGTTACCTGATGCCCATTAGAGTTCATATCAGTTGTTTGCAGAACTTCTACATACTCAAATCGAGAAGCCAGGGGTGTGACAGCTGGTGCGTTGCTCTTGGTTGAGGAAGCTACTGGGATAACTGGTTCTTCAGGTTTCTGATCATACAGACTTTCATTTGGCTGCATTAATTAAATTTATCTTGCTATTAGAAAGGCATAATTAATAAAATAAAAAAATTAAAACAAACAACTCATAAACATATCTAACATATAGTTGTGGATATAAGTTCATTATAAGTTAGCAATCAGAACCTTTGTAGTAAGTTTGCGGGCACCAAGTCCCCCAGTTTTCCCAATTTTCTTAGCACCGAGGGGCTTCTTGACGGTACTGGTCACAAATACATGGGGGGCTTTAGGGGAAGCAGAAACTTCAGGTGTTTCTTGCTTTGCTATGGGTTTTTCTTTCATTGCTTCACTGGTCTTGACATCAGGAAGCCCATTAGATGCTTGTCCTGACTGAGATGCAACAGGTGATGATGGAAGACCTGCGTCTTCTACCATACTTTTTGCTACTTCTTTAGAGAGTATCTGCCTATATAACTCGGCAGCTCGAGATGTATATTTGGCCTCAATTTTGCCTCCATCTGTCCATCCATGTTGTTTAAAGAAAACCTGTGCACGATTATTCCCCCCAAAGGTCATTGTTCTCAGCTGTTCTGGAGTCCATGAATCTAAATTCGTAGATCTGAAACAGTAAAATAAATTCATCGTGAGACAAAGCTTGCCTTTAATTTCTATTGTACTTTCATATCCAACTAGAATTAGAGCATGAAGACACAAGCTATACATCAAAACATATATTTCTTCTAAATTACAGTATTTCTGTTGGAATAATACCATAGTCTGACACTCTAATTATAGGCCAAAGTCCATCAGTTGAACATTGTACACAAAACTTGACTCACACTATCATATTAACCGGCAAAGCTAATTAATCTTATACCACAAGAAATTTCCAATGTAATCATTTGTATGGCTGTCATGAACCAAAAGGAAAAATACAATAGATGGCTTCGATAGATAATATACATCCAAACAGAGCGTAGAATGGTAATTCTCTGTGTTCAAGACATGAAGCGCATTTCTTGAGAAACTCATTCGAACTAATTGGTAAACTAACAACCAATATAAGCACAAGTCAATTAAAAATACTTCTATTGAGCCAGCATAGCAATGATTTTGAATTAAAAACTAACAGGTTCCTTACACTTATCTTTGTGTTGTGTCCACAACTTACAATTTACTTAGGAGTCCCAACAAAGATCTGGGCAATACACACATCATCAATTATAACGCTTTTCCTTGAAATCAACAAATGTAAAGGTCTTTCAAAGCACGACTGGTCAAAGTAGCTCATGAATTACCAAACAATAAAGCACAAATCAATAAGAAAAACTGCAAAGTAATATCAAGAATAGCATTTTTAATTAACATAACTATCCTTATATTTATGTTTTTGAGTGTATCAACAAGCCTACAACCTATCATCTACCTCAGCAGTCGCAATGAACATGAGAACAGAGGTACCAATTAGATTTCACACATTAACTAGGGTCAAGGTATATGCCATACACTTTCCACCTCGGAATAACACCAACGAGCCCCAACAAAACAAAAATTACAAAAGCGGTCATAATTCCTATACTCCTACTCAATTCCATCAAACACCCCTCTAATGATCAAAATCCCTTTTTTTTCTTTCTTTCTTTTAGTCCAAAACGTTCAAGTTCTCAGATTTAATCAATAAAACAAAATCACTTGCTTAGATCCCCAACACTACAAGCACGTTGCCCATCACCTCATCTTCAATCTCATGTCATTCAAAAAAAAATTTAAGATCTTGCAACATAAACCAGCTAACAGCATTCTCAATAAGCACCAATAGTAACACCAATGCAATCACATGCGCCCTGACGAATTAAACATTTAGAAACTAAGCATCATTGATCCCATATGAAACTCACCTAACAAAGCTGATGTGAACGCCGAGACTGCGATGCACGGCCGAGCAATCGATGCAGAGGAAGATCCCATATGTAACCGAAGCCCAAGTTGGGTTCTTTGCGTTACAATCGAAGCACATCTGAACAAAACCCATCAAACCCAATTAAGATCCGCATCGAACCACATCTGGGTCGGTGAGATCTGATTAAGATCTCACATACCCAGATCGAATTTCGCTGCACAATCACAAACCCAACCAAAAAACAACAAAAAACACATACCTTGTTCTCCGACTTGGATTTCAGCTTCTTGAATACAGCATTCTTGTCATTGAAAATCTCGGACGCCATTGCAGAGAATCTAATTCCAACAGGAGGGGGCTGAATCAAATTGAATCCGAAGAGGTGCTTCGAACGAACACCTCCTCAGGCAAAAGAGAGAAAGAGACGAAGAAGATCGAGGTGTTTAAGTTACCCAAAGAGAGAGAAGAAGAAAAAAAATTGAATTCCCAAATCGAATTTTTAGGTTTTGGGATTTTCAAACGAAGGCTTTTTATTACCAGAGGTGTCAGGGTCAGGGACGGAGAGGGGTCGAGTGGAAAGACGGATATGCCCTTGGGGTTTGGGGAGTATTCCTGGTGTTTGGTGGGTTGTTATTGTCTAATTGTCTCTGGCTTTGTGGTGGCGAGTGGCGGTTATTACCAACCGCTAACGGCTGGGAGTCTATGATGGGGTCAAGCTCCACCATCAGTTCAGTTGCTTATTTGTTCCGGCTTCAAGTTTCTTATTTTTGGGACAAATTCTTGAAGCTTAATTTAGATGGGTCACAAAAAGTGAAAGTATAAGTTAAGGTAGAAGCATTCGCATGTTTGAAGCTGATGCATGTGCCAATGAACAATTTAACAAAAGAAGTCCAAAAAAAAAAAAATATTGTAGCTTGCTTAGATAAGAACAAAGACTACAAAATAAAGTCACAATGAACTTTATCTCTCCGTTTGTCAAATGAAACGGTGGGGAGACCGTAAGGGGAAGACAATTAAACCATATAGATCAATAGAGCAGGGTGAGCATGAACAAAATTAGCGAGCTTGTCCGCCATAAAATTAGCCTCATGGTATGTATGCCTAAACATGATAGACTAAAACTGGAGGCCAGTGCGGAGATGTCCTTGGCGAGCATCTTAATCCTCCATGGTGTCATCGTCCTCTTGTTGAGGCAATCTATTAGAGTATCCTTAAACAACTACATGCCTGAATTGGTTCAATTAGTCTTTGAGTGCAATTAGTCTTTCACTTATTTCATACGAAGATGATACTGGTCATCCATATGAGGAGGCCCAACTCAATTATACCCATAGTTTTCTCTCACATAGGGCTAGAGAAACTTCGGTTAATTGAGCCGTGGAGGCTAGGGCAGGCCTGCTAATTAAATTGGTACCTAGTTTGGAATTTAGTCATTTACAATCGCATAAACCCTTGTTGACGTACAGGAGCTCAAGAACCCTATATATGGCAGTAGTAAAGTAGTAATGAAACTCAAAGAAAAGAAATTGATTACTGGATTACATACTTGTTCATTCTTTTTTATTTACCTAGCTACCAGCTGCAGTACATGCAGTTGACATTCATAAAAGATCATCAGTTCATCACTATATATATAACAAACACATCGTTCCCCCAAATAATAGAAACGATCCTCCACGACGATTGGAAATAAGAAAGCTGGGTAGATCGAATTGACAAATTGAAGAAAGAAGGTAGAAGCAAAACTAAGCAGTCTAATTTGCCCCGTCTATATGTATGTTTGATATGTCTTTTCATATAATTGAGGTCTTAATCCCACATTGCATATCGTTTAAGCTAGATGGACAGCATTAATTCTGAAATGGCAAATTAAGGCTGAAATGGAAATTATGTGATGGTGAAAGTAACAGTGCAATATATTATCAGAGGGAGAAATGAAACACTAAGAACATAGAGAAGCATAATGCCTTAAAATATGGATCGAAGATCTCGGAGACTAGCTAGCTAGCACTTGATGGGTGAAACAAGAAACTGTTTGCTAGCTCTATCTATTGTTCCAAACCAACAGAGTGAACTATTTCAATCCCATGCGTCCTCCGCAGACTACGACTATACAGAGCTACAAACCCTCCTACTTGGACAGTACTCTACAATGTCTCTGTAGTTTGGAATCTGATTTCACACGACTCCCACCACAATGATTCATTCATGTTTAATTTAGCAATACAGGTACGTGCTTTAGACTTTTGCGGTGAAACGTGAAAATGTATCTTTCAGGTGTGAGTTTTCTTAGATTTAATTTGCGGCTTTGCAGTTTTTAATTTACATGCCAATTCCAATATAATTCTCTTCGACATCAAAATTTTGGCAATGTATTTTTGTCATCGTATTTATCATGCATCGACATTTTAGACTTTTTAGTGTACGATTTCGACCTCCTTCAATGTTTTGCAACTATAAATGGCCCCAAATCGATCTTCGATTCCTCCACTAGCTTACATGTTGGTGTCCATTACTAGCTTGTTCATACTTGTATTATTCTAGTTGACGATGAAAGTTTGAGGGCAGCAAGGGTTCATCTTTCTGCATGTTTTTATTTTAATTTGATATTATAAATAAAATTAAGAATTAGATTCTGGCATTCTACGTGCTCAACTTAATTTGAGAAATCATGAACACTGGCCTTAAACAAAAAACATGGACGAATTATTTATTTGGAGTATGAAAATAACCATTATTATTCATAAAAAAGGTAGTCACTGTCATGTGCACGTTTAAAATGTAGACTGAGAAATGTTCAGGATTCATGTATCAGAACCAAGAATGTCATAATCAGTGTCGATCGGTTTTGTTAGTTTGTCTTCGACTTTAATCATGCATGCTATAGTATCTATCATATTACTATCAGTAAAATGTTCTAATTAAGCTAATGTAACTGCATGCATGTCCAAAAACAACAGTTTGAGCAGTGAGCACTATATATATAAAGTTGCGGCTTTCGATAAGTCGATTCCATCATACAATGCCACATCCAGGACCACCCGGCCAACTCACTAATCAAATCAATAATCAACTAACTAACCACATTAGTCTAATTAATCAATCAGAAAAACATATTAAACATGTGCTTCATGCAACTTTCCAGATATATATACTCCTACTAAGTCACTGAGACTACTCAGACTAATACCAGCTGGTACCTTTTCAATCTTTTTGATCTATCTGTGATTAGAGTAGCTGTACGCGTACCTAAACTGCTCAACATCATGAGCAGAAAACATATATATATATATGCCTCCTTGTATATGATTGCTCGATCTGCTTCTACTCCGATCCACACACATAATTTGCTGTGTCTTTCTCGTCGGAGTTTTTAGGGTTAGGGTCTCTCACTCCGGCCGTCACAGTTCGGACCACGTGTTTCTTGCTGAGTCTCATCAAGCTAAGCTCTCGTACCGTCGTACGTACGCGGCGGCAAGCTGCTTGTACCTCTTCGTTCGCGGAGGAACCATGAGCTAGTGGTTATTGTGGTCCATGAAAACAAACAGATCACTTGATCGATTTTTCTTATTTAGTACAACGTGCATGCATGGTGACTGCTGGCTCCGACCACTTCCAGCCAGTGAGAGCTAGCTAGGGTTTTTGATTGGCCGGTGATCATCATCGTTCATAATACTAGCAGATCGATCGACATGGTCCAACTTAACTTCATTTATTTAAAATCAGATTGCATTAAAATATGCGTAGTGCTAGAGAACCTTAATGAGGGTCTTAATAAGGCCTAAGATTTATGGTCTTAATCTTATGTGACATGTCATGTCACGTCACATAGATACATCATCAATTTAATAAATCATATTATTTCATTTTTAAGTAAATATACAATCTTAACCTTAATAATTAATGGATGATATATACTAATATGAAATATTTTATTACCCTTTTAATATAGATGCGTATATATATACCAAATTTAATTAATTTATTAATAATAATGACCAAGTTAATAATCATACTAAGTTAGGCTTTTATACCATAAATCAATTTCATAAATTTATTAAAATTCCCTTCTATCTTTGTGAATTAATCGAATTTTAGTTCCATTTTAATATTTTATTTTTACAGTTTAAAATTATGATATCTATATATAATTCATATTTTGTATCAAATTTTTAAAATAAAATAAAAAATAGAAAAATCTCTATCGAATTTCTTTTGGATGATTATGTGTGTGTATATATATATATATATATAACAAAAATAACCTGGTTAGTAAATTTTGTTTTTTCTTGGAACAAATTATATATGTGTATATATATATATTTTTTTTTTTAAGAATTCGTGTTTTTGAACAAGTATATTCTCTGAAATATATGTATTTTCACACTATATGTTACGTTCAATCTAAGCTGCATGATACTGATGAAAAGAAAAAGAAAATGCCAGAAATATATATTTTTTAATTATAAAAAAAAGACAAATCAATTTTGTTCTCTTAATAAAAAGACAAAATAATCTAGAACCATTAGATTTTGAATGATAAGATTATATTTTTGTTTAAGAAGGACATGACATAATATTTTTAATTTGTGATGTGTGTAGGTGACATAACATGCCACCTAAGATTAAGGTCATAAATCTTATGTTTTATTAAGGCCAATAATCATTTTCCTTAAAATAAATCGTGGTGAAAGCTACCCAGCTGGTAGGTTCGGTATTGGAAGATAAACATGCATAAGTTAATTAGTAGGTAAAAAAGTATAATACATGAGATCGATCATGAGCATTTCCGTTATGCATAAGTTAATTTTGTAGCTAGTGGGTTAATAATAAGTTAGTGGCATGGGTTAATAATACATGAGATCGCTCTGGTTTTTGCCAATTTATAAGCTAAAGTCAGGGATTATACCCCTATATAGAAAGGAAAAACAACTAAATGCTATATGGATACTCATCAGTCATCACCAGAAGAAAAAAAGAAAAAAAAATTAGTGAGTCGGAGGAAAGCCGAATAAGACAAGGTAGGTACATTCTCAAATTAGAAAATTTCATCTAAGTCACATTCTCAACATTTTCTCTCACACAAGTCCACTCTTATTTTTTTACCCACATAAGTCCACTTTTTAGCCCAAATCCATTAGATTTGCTTTACCCTATACCTAAAATACCCCCTATCTCAACTAAAATCATCTTCACATATTCTTCGTCCGTTTCTTTCATCAAAGAAACTCTCTCTCTCTCTCTCTCTCTCTCTCTCTCTCTCTCTCTCTCTCTCTC
>NC_020495.1:21453396-21482992 GCF_000184155.1 Fragaria vesca subsp. vesca
TGTTCGTCGGAAATCTCACAGTAGTAGCTTTTGTAGGCGGTGGTAGTAGCTTTTGTAGCTGGTGGTAGTAGCTTTTGTGTTCGTCGAAAACCTCACAGTAGTAGCTTTTGTAAGCGGTGGTAGTAGCTTTTGTAAGCGGTGGTAGTAGCTTTTGTAAGCGGTGGTAGTAGCTTTTGTGGCTGGTAGTAGTAGCTTTTGTAGGCGGTGGTAGTAGCTTTTGTAATTGGTAGTAGTAGCTTTTATAACTGGTAGTAGTAATTTTTGTCATCATCGGAGGTCGGCCGGAAACCTCGCCGGAGGTTGGTCGGAAATCTCGCCGGAGGTCCGCTGAAGACTGTTCCGAAATGAGAGTGGTTGTTGACTTTTTATTCTAGTGGCATTCTTGTAAATATAATGGAGAAAATCTAATTTTTTTTGTTGGATGGCAGTCTGTAATTATGTTGAACTTCAATACTTAATACAAAACCTTATTTAGATTTGGGTGGACTTATGTGGGTAAAAATGTTGGGGTGGATTTATGTGGGAAAAAATGTTGGGGTGGATTTATGTGGGAAAAAATGTCTCAAAGTGAACTTATATGTAATTGGTCCTTCTCAAATTTGGTAGAATTCGATCATCCAGCTTAAAATGGCGCCCACTGAGGACCCACCGTGTGTTGACTTGTCGTTTTACCACACTACCACCTGCCAAAGCCGCCAAAGCCAAAGTGCCAAACTGTGAAGGCTGTTAAATATACGTACAATATACATGCCGACGATACCGAACCGGTCCATGCATGCATCGAGTCACTGTACGACGTCGTGTAACTCGTTGTCGTGTACGATTCGCAGAGGCTGCTACAAAACAACGAACCAGATAAACAACACGAATTTTTAAAAAACAAAATACCATTAATATATAACAGAAATAAATAGAAAAATATAATATAGACAGGCCATATCTGATTGGTTGAGTTGAGGGACTTTAGGTTATAATTGCCTTCACGTTCGTTTAGTTCCTGCGACTTTTCCTCATTTCTCCATGCTCTGCATTTGTCTCGATCATCCTAATGGAAGGTCCTACAGTGGTCGATCATCTTGGTCATTTTTGGCCAAGTAAGAACTTGAAGATGATACCCCTTTTCAGGATTTTGACAATTTTTTTTTTTTTTTAAGTAGAAGGTTTTTGACATTTGTTCATGGGAGGCATGTGAAATCGATATGGCATTCTTAGATTGGACCGGTTGCCTCTCAATATGCACCGTCAGTTTTAATTCATGCATGTTATTCAAGAATTTTGGGAGGTAATTGAGAACTGAGAAGAGAGTTAATTATACGGTGTGTCTTTATCAGATCATATACGATTATAATTGTAACCAAAGAGATCAGTACGTGAATAATTTCAGAGTAATAGATATCAAAATCAATACCTGTTAATCGACGAGTTACGTGATCTTTTGATTGATGGTGCACGGTGAAACCTGATGTGAGGTGAGCAAGTATGTAATTTTGATATCTTTTATATGCCAGAAGTGATTCTGATGAGGACCACTAAGTTGAAGACTAGTTAAAGACTTCTTCGTTTTACCCATTTTTTCATTCGAATATTCACATTTCGACCGTCTAGTTTGTAGAGATAATTTACTGTAGATATATATGAGTAGATTATTTTTATAAATTTTCATTCAAATTGAAAATCGTTAAAGCATTCATAAATGTGATTTACCAATTATAAACTAGAACTACTCATGTTTGACAGATTTTGATCGTCTACTGATTTGATTTAATTCGATCCCTTAACGAACACTAATTTGGCTGAAAATTTGTATAAGTAATCTACTTATATAGACCTAAAAACTGAACGATTGAGATGAAAAAATTTAATTGAAAAATAGGTGTAATAAACGATTAATGAGAAAGTCCTCGACTTAGTATTCCTCATTAGAACTCCTCCATCTTCGACAAGTTAAAATGAACAAAATAATCTTCAATTTCATATGAGATTGCTTGGATGTATAGCAAGAAGACAACCATTGTGGCTGACCTGATGAGTTCGAAGGGTAAAAAGAAGAACACTAGGCCTAATAGGAAAATTAAATTCATTAAATGTCAAAAGTTGGTAAAAGTCATAAACTAAATTTTTATAAAATCTACTTACAAGGCTTCTTTGATTTTCAACTCTCACTTGAAATTGCCTAGTACCGTTTGATCTAATGATATAGTCTCTCATTATTAGTGAGAGGTCGTGAATTCGACTCACAGTAGACTCCTTATAGTTGCCTTTTTGAAAAGATTACCGCATTCGGCTTTGTATTAAGTAAAAAAAGGCCACGTAATAATCAAGCCATGCAGGGTACCCTAAAGTAACTTAATATAATTTCCATGTGATGAAGCATAAGAGAACAAAGAACCATTAGAACCCTAGACTTGCTAACAACTAGCTTACTGGGGGTTCAAAATAACAGATTAAAAACCTAAAGAAACTAGATTAAAAACCTACTTAGCTAGGCCCACCATAAGGCAGACCCAGCCCATAACGAGGCCCATAGTCCAACTAAACCCTAGCCCAATTCCATCACCATCTCCCTGTGCTGAGAACGCCGCCGGCCGCCAGAAGATCACGACAACACGTCAGTCGCCCGCCGCAAAGGCCACCGCCAACAAGCTACCTACCACCTCTAAGATCTGATCTTGAAACACTAGACCCGATCTTAGACGATCCGACAGCACCCAGACTGCAGCAAAACACCAAGCAACTACCGCAGATGGCAAACCACCAACCATGCCCCCCTTGAATCGTCCAACCGACTCCCAGCCACACAGAGACGATGACAAAATAAACCAGATCATGGAGCCGACTTCAGATCTCCGCAAATCCAAAAACCAAGAGGCCATGGACAGTCAATACCCGTCCAACAACCTCATAGCGACGACGAGATCAGCCCGCCCGACGCAAAGAGCAGCCGGACGAGAGAGAGGAGAAGAAGATTTGCTCGAGAGCGGACGACACACGGTGTAGTCTCTCTAGGTTAGAGAGCTATTTTCTCAGCATATTATTCGTTTATTTGATCCAAAAAAACAAAAAAACAAAAAAAACTCACTTGAGATTAAGTTATGTTCAGTCACATGTGTTATTATGTTTTTTTTCTTCCTATAATTTAATATATAAAAAAATACATATATATATATATATTTAAAATCTTACATACGTGTAATTTATATATTTGATTGTTACGATTGGGATTATAGGTAGGATCGGATGAGATTAGACTGCTTATATAATAAAATAAGAGTTGTCTCATTTTTAGCCAAAACAAATATTTCATTTAATAGGACCATGCAGTCCCAAAAACATCTTCAACGCTTTCTTATATAAACACTAAACATGGAGGGATTGTCGAAGCCAATGTAATACAACGCATCTCATTCGGTGTTTTTTTCGCTTCTACCTCTCCCTCACCCTCACCCAATTCTTTATCTTCTCCTTAGACTACTCTTGTTCAGGTTTAGCTTTTGGATGGGTTTTTCTCAATTCAACAATGGATTTGATAAGAATTGATCAATTTCATGATTTGCGCTTCCTCTTTTAAAATCGTTTGGGTCGCGATTAATTTGATTAAAGAGTACTTTATTTGGGTTACTTACGAGTGGTACCAGTTTGAGGATTGCTGTTGGATCAAGTATAAATTGGTTGTTGGTGGACGCCTTATATTTTTGCAAAAAATTGGCTCCGCTGTGCTAGTTCAATGGAGGTCCAAGAAGAACGAACCTCAATCCAAAACTCAGGTGAAACAAAGATGGTAATAGACATGCCCTCACATTTGCTTCTATAGTCTTGAGAAGTGAGGGGCGTTCTCATGAGGGGAATGAAGGGTGAGATATAACTGGAATGGTGAGGTGTAATGCGGCTGTTCAGAATGTGCTTGTATACACACATCAATGTGGCGTGTTGGGACTGCACCCCAAAGTAACGGTCCGTCTTATTAATATTATTGTTCCGACGTTCTTGGGTTTGCAGGTTGATGGTGTATAGTCATAGTGGTTACAAATATGAGGTCATGACATCTGTAGCATAAGCCAGGTTTGAGGATGTTCGGCAGTTTGGGATGAATTAAAAAAGAGAAGTGAAATCCATACTGTTTAAATTAAAATCGGTATTCTCACTTTTTATTTTTAATAATTTAAATGTTGTCTTTAGTGAATTAAATTTTATATTCTTATAAGAATGTTGATTAAAACTAGAAAGTGAGAGTGTGAATTTCAATTTAAGATATTTGAATTTCAGTTTCCTTAAAGAAATGGCCAGACAATGCTAAATCGAGCTCAAATAGGGCAAGACTGTTGAAGGCGTTAAAACGAGGTAGCACAATCACCCTATCCAAACACACACTATAAGGAGTTAAGGACTACATTGGAATCATGTTCAACTATAAAAGAAAAATGTAAATTTAAGCCATGCCAAAAGATTATGATAAACATGTATCACATAAACAAGTAAACAACTGGTTGAAATCACTATCTCCTCAATGAACAGGCATGTGCAAATATTACTCTAATGACAATAGAGTTCACGCACTTTGCTCCCCGATCAAAGTTAATATAGTACTTGCTTTTGCGGAATATTATAATGAAAGGCATGACTAATCTTAATGGAACCATGTCCTCATTCATAACCCCGATTAACAAAATAATTATATTATTTTCTTAATCACTACTTAAAAGCGTGATGTATTCGATAATGACAGGATCTTGATTCCTTCCAGTGATTATCTGATTAACTAATACCACCTTACGAATGGAATTTCTAATTAAAATGATGATGATAATGATAATTAAAAGCGTGGTGTATTCGATTATGATAATCATGTCTTGATGTCATTTTGTCTCGTGATACATGAGTGTAATTTTAAAATAAATGTTTTCATCTCGTAATAATGAGTTGTGTTGATATCTATAATTTTACTTGATGCGTAAATTAGAAATTAAATTCTAAAAGTCTTCTAAACTAGATTCGTCTAACCATCTTGATGATCGTCCAACATATCTATAAGATAAATAAAATTCATCAAAATCAGTATGGTGTTAATCAAAGATCATATGATCACTAGTCAGTGTTAATTAACCAAAGATCACATAGCACACTGCAATTCAAAAACTTCGATCAAAATCATTAAATATAAACCTTTGTAAGTCTAATTATGGACATGTATAAAGTCTCGATCGAAAAAGAAAAAGAAAAAGAAAAAAAAGGTCTCGATAGACTTTTGTGATTAATTGAGTACGTATGCTGTACTACAACGCATACAATACGATAAGCCACCACCATCATGCATTGTTGTACCTAAAAAGCCCCACTTTGTGAATCTTAATTTGCTGAAAATGAATCAAGAAGAGAGACAAGTCACAGACTCATTTGAAATCAAGAAGAGAGAAAGCTAGCTGTGTGCTAAACATGAATCAAGAAATTTGATAAATCCTTCACTTGGTTTCATGGCAGCTAGAAAACTAACAGTAGTAGATTGAGAAGGAAGCTAGAAAAGTTACGTTAACACAAAAGAAACAGATTTACCTTCCAAGAACAACCGCAACAGGAACTCAGGAAGAGTGAGATAAGAAGAGGTTCAGAGGTCCAGTGAAGCAAAGCTATAGTAGAGCTGCATGAATATATATAATCCCCCGACTCCATGATTGATGATGAGGTTTGACCAAAGAAAATAAAAACGATAATATATTAAAACCAAAAATAAAAGAAAAGATAAATAGAAACAAGGTGGGAGGGGTTTTTCACATGGGAAAGTGGAATATACACGTGCCCAACACAATACAATAATATCTAAAAACCCCAAAAAATAAAATAAAACGTGCTTTTACGACACGCATCAAGCAAAACGTGTCTGAATAATTAAATCCTTTAATTACTGTATTAAATTTAATTAATCAGAAAAACACAGAAAGAGACGAACGAGGGCGACCTAATCAAGGGTCGGGATTAGCCCGTGATGCCAGCGCGTCCCCGCGGGGCCCACACCTCATGTTTGGCTTTGTTTTTTATTCTGTCCCTGAGCCCCCTGCTTGCGATTCATTTCAATTTCTTGACCAAAAGTTAGATGGATCGCCGAGTTTTTGGCGAGTGGCGGCTGCTGCTTCACGGAAGCTACGAAATCTGACCTCATCTAATGTAAGAACCTCGGGAGGATTTACAGTCAGCTATGTTTCAGGTCATTTTGGGATGTCGGTCGCTCCCCTTTGACGAGCATCGTATCCGTTGGGGGGTTTCATCGATGATGATTCTAGTAAGTCTCTTTTTTAAAGAGAAATCAGATAAGGGAAGTGAAATCAACATTTTTTTAATTGTAATTCATATTTTTATTTTTTATGGGTTATAAAATTTACATATCTTAAATTGAAATTTACACATAATTTTTTTAATAACTTAATTTTTTTTAGTTGACTTAAATTTTGTTTTGTTTTGTTTTTTTGTGTGTGAATATGTTACCTAAAAAAAGGAAAAATGGTGTGTATATTTTAATTTGGGGTGTGAGATTTCACATCTCTTTTTTATTTTTAATAATTATTTTTATAAGAAGACAAAAGTTATTAAGGACAAAATTGAAGTTACAAAAAATAAAAAATTGGAGTGTGGATTTCACTTTCCTTAAAGAATAGTGTATGTTGTTGAGGTGCTACATATATATGGGACAATAAATTAGTTTGTTCGGATATGTAATGAGTTGTCCGTCTTAATTAATCATATATTAATACATTAGATGAAAGAGCTAAAATTATTTTTCTTCCTTTACCTATCTATGTACTCAAAATTGTTTGTGCTAAAAAAAATAAAAAAATAAAAAAAAAAGTTGTTTGTGCTATCTCATCGAATATTTTTTTGTTTGTGTGACGGATTCGATCACATTTGTGCTCAAGATATTAAATTATGTAATAAATTGTCAATCACATTTGTACTACCTAAGTTTACCAATTTTAGCCAAATCTTTTTAAGTCATCAATAGCTTCATGAAATGTTGACGTGAAGAGTTCACTCAAATTGTAATTTGCCCTTGTGTCACAAGTAAAATACACAATTACATTATTACCGTTAAAAACTAGAAAACCTTAATGATTGGACGCGTCTCATCAACAACTAATGAAATAACTGACTAATTAATTAGTTTAAGAAGACAAAACAAATTTAAACTCTAAAATTTTATGCATGAAATTTATGGCGGACGAACTTAATCTCTCTTGAATTTCGCGTGCAAAAGGTAGTTTTTCAAATAAGCTGATGCGCCTCTATTATAGACGTCCAAAACTTTTCGTTGAAGATTTCTTCTTGCAATCAACTCCTCAAACCTAATTCACAACCAATTAGGAATCTTATTCAGTATAAGATCATTCCAAAATGGACACAGGTAATAAACACAAATCATAATAGAACTCCATTCCCACACATTCTTTCTCAAGCAACAACCTAGCTGTAAACATTAAAACCAATATTCACCAAATCAGAATTAAACGACATCCCAAGCCATTCATGTTTCTTTGCTTTGTATAGGAAGGACAATATACAATTATGTATACTAATACATCATCGGTTAGTGAGCAGGCGGACACTATATCCATATCGACAATAATGGAAAGATCCATATTGAACCGTATTTGTTTCGCCTTATGATTTTTTCCATAAAAAAAAAGAGACATGAAAGTACGTGAGAAAAACGATCCACTCCATTGAAAATTGTCCACTCCTCATTTAAAAAGATTATGTATTAATTTTGACGGCATGAAAAAAATGAAAACTAAGAACTACGCGTTATTGTCGGTAATTCTCGCACACCACCAAGCAGTGCCTCCCACATTCATGGCAACCATATCCTTCCACTTTCATTAACCTCGAGTTTCATTCTTTTTCTAGATATATTTTTCAATGCTCACAGCAAAATCAAACATTTCAGATGAAAATTCAGACTCAAAAAGAAATTCATAAGATTAGGCGGTATGTTTTCCCTTCTAATACCTTCTTTATTGTGCTTATTATCGTGTGGGGTAATGCATGTATTATCACTTTCGTTTTGCAGGAATTTATTTGGTTGTTTTCTTTCTCAAAAGTTCACGACATAAGGCAAGAATTTAGATCTCTTGTATCTATTTTTATTGTCTTAAATTTTGGGTATGTAGCTCTTTTTTGTTCTTACTCAAATGAGTTCAGATGGTTGTAACTTTTCATTGCTATCTCTCAAACAAGCATGAAAAATTTGTTTACATATTCGTCCGCAGGTCAAATTGGATGTGTAATTATTAATTATCAGTTTCATGTTCTAATGAAACTCGTAATTGTAAAAAATGATTTATTTTGGTTACGGGCCTAGAAGAAGAAAATTCAAGACAAGAATTTCGTAAGACAAAAAAAAGAAACTAAAAAATCTGGACTATGATGCGTTAAGATAAATGAGTTATTAGAGCTTATAACTTTCTTCGTATGTCTTGAAAAAAAATATGATAGAGAATAAAATATAGACGTTTTTCAAATAAACATTAAGCAACCACATCACGTCTTAAAGATAACAAATTTATGAAAGAATTGTTACTAGTTCGTCCATTCTACCAAAGTAAACAAGAAATTGGAAAGACTAAGATTTATTTCCTTATCAACAAGAAAAGAAGTAAAAGATTGAAGTGTTGAACTGTACACGCACATCTGCTTTAAAAAGAAAAAAGAAAAAAACTGTAAGAATCACATTGGAGCAAAATCAGCTAGCACTGTGATCTGTGGTCAGTCCAACCTTCTCTTTCTTTCCTCAGGTCCCCATAAGTCAAAGAGATCCCAGCCAAGACATGCATTGCACGTGCCACACGGCTAAACTTCCACACCGAGTAAAATATAGCTCTCCCCTCCCGATTAGTTCACTAAATCGCCATATCCTCGTTTCTGAGAAACTTCATCAATCTCCTCTCTGTTTTTTACTAAACCTTCAGCTCAAATCCACCACAAATAAATCCCCATTTGTTCTTCTCCCCCATCCCTCCTCCCCACACCCACTTTTCCAATCCCACCAAAACCCAAAACGCTGTTTTTCATCACATGACGGACTACCGGATACCACCCACCATGAATCTCTGGACAGACGACAACGCCTCTCTCATGGAGGCCTTCATGAGCAACTCCGATCTCACCTCCTTCTGGGCCGCCCAGCCGGCCCAGCCCGCCGCCCACCCGCTCCACCAGCCCCAGTCTTCGGCTTCCACGTCGGACTACCCCCGCCCCCCGGCGCAGGCGCCGGCTCCGGTATCGGCGCCGTTCAACCAGGAGACCCTTATGCAGCGGCTGCAGGCCTTGATCGAGGGCGCCAGGGAGAGCTGGACCTACGCCATCTTCTGGCAGTCTTCGTACGACATGTCGGGCGCCTCCGTGCTCGGCTGGGGCGAGGGGTTCTACAAGGACGAGAGGGACAAAGTAAAAACGAAGCCCAAAACGACGACGTCTCTGGTCGAGCAGGAGTACAGGAAGAAAGTTCTCAGGGACTTGAACTCCTTGATTTCCGGCGCAGACACCTCCGCCGATGACGCCGTCGTCGATCAGGAGGTCACTGACACAGAATGGTTCTTCCTCGTTTCCATGACCCAGAATTTCGTCAACGGCGGCGGGCTGCCGGGTCAGGCCTTCTTCCACTCCAACCCGGTCTGGGTCGCCGGGCCGGACCGCCTCGCTGCCTCTTCTTGCGAGCGGGCCCGCCAAGGTCAGGTGTTCGGGCTTCAGACCATGGTCTGCGTCCCGACGGCGAACGGCGTCGTCGAGTTGGGCTCGACGGAGCTCATATTCCAAAGCTCGGATCTGATGAACAAGGTCCGTGTTTTATTTGACTTCAACAATCTTGAAGTCGGTTCTTGGCCTATGGGCGGCGCCGCCGATCAGGGCGAGAGCGACCCGTCGTCGCTCTGGATCAACGACAACCCGTCCAGCACAATCGAAGTTGTCAAAGAATCAGTCAACATAGCTCCGGCGACTTCAGGACCCAGTACCAGTAACCATCACATCTCCAAGAATCCGATTCCGTTCGACAATAACCACCCTAGCTCCAGTGGCTTATCGGACAATCCCAGCGCCGTTCTCCAAGTCAGTCACCACCAGCAGCAACAACCCCAGCAGCAAGTCACGCAGACGCAGAGCTTCTTCACCCGGGAGCTCAATTTCTCCGATTACAATGGTTACGACGGCAGCAGCGTCAAGAACTCGAATTCCAATTCACACTCCATGAAGCCGGAGTCCGGCGAGATATTGAACTTCGGTGAGAGCAAGAGGACATCTTACAGCGCCAACAACGGGAAGTTGTTTTCTGCTCAGTCCCAAATCGCCGCCGAGGACACCAACAAGAAGAAAAGATCGCCGTCGTCGAGGGGCAGCGAAGAGGGGATCCTGTCGTTTACCTCAGGAGTGATTCTACCGTCGAGTAGTGGTGTCGTGAAATCTAGCGCCGGCCCGGCGGATTCCGACCACTCCGACCTTGAAGCGTCCGTGGCTAAGGAGGCCGACAGTAGTAGAGTTGTGGACCCCGAAAAACGACCCCGGAAAAGAGGTCGTAAACCGGCGAACGGCAGAGAGGAGCCGCTGAACCACGTGGAGGCAGAGAGGCAGAGAAGAGAGAAGCTCAACCAGAGATTCTATGCTCTCCGAGCTGTTGTTCCAAATGTGTCGAAAATGGACAAGGCGTCTCTGCTCGGGGATGCCATCTCTTACATCACCGAGCTCAAGACGAAGCTGCAAACGACGGAGTCAGACAAGGAGGACATGCAGAAGCAAGTAGAGACGTTAAGTAAAGAGCTACAAGAGTCCCGGTCGTGTTCAGGTTTGGACCAAGAGCTTAAAGGGTCTACTAAATTGATCGATTTGGATATCGATGTCAAGATACTCGGATGGGACGCCAGGATTCAAATCCAATGTAGCAAGAAGAACCACCCTGCGGCGAGGCTAATGGCGGCGCTGATGGAGCTGGACTTGGATGTACACCACGCCAGCGTTTCGGTAGTCAATGATTTGATGATCCAGCAAGCCACGGTGAGGATGGGCAGCCGGATTTACACGCAGGAGCAGCTCAGATTAGCTCTATCAGCCAAAGTGGGGGATGCCAGATAAAACACATGGCCACAGTTGGCTGAATTACGGTGAGCTTGTATTGCTACCATCAGCGGCGGCAGGGTGCTTTTGGACATTTTATTTGAGGCTCCCGGCAAAGCAGCGAAGCCGAGCTCTGTATTATACTATGCCTTCTTCTTTAGTAGAGTTTTGTTATGTTGTTGTAGCAGTATAGAATCTGAGTTTGAGATTGTTCTCCCACGAGCTTAAACTAGATGAACAATTTTTCCATGTAGCGAATGTAGCCGTATTTGAAACCCCCGTGTTCCCATATCTTGTCTTGTATCCACCATCTTCAATTTGTAAATATGTTTCATAAAACTTGAACTCTCACGAAGTTCATGAATGTTCTGGCTTAGTGATGTTGTACTATCAGAGTTTGTATCAGAATATGACATTGTAATCTTTTTGCTCCTCAAATTCTTCCGAGGAAGTTAGAAGTTGTTTCGATTTTGCCCGAGTTCAAGTTGTGTGTGTGTTTCTGAGCTCATAGATGGAGACCCTTTCAAAGTGCATGCATTTGTATCAGAATCTGACTATAGGGCTTTTTCAATGTTGAATTCTAGCTTGGATATATTTTGGTGGGAACATTATTATTTTGCGGGCATTTTTCTCGTGGGGAATAAATGCCCCAAATTCTAGAAGGGTCATGATATCATCTGGATTCTCAGCAGCATGGATGAGGGTATTCTACCAACATTTGTGGATGAAATAAGGGTGGTCGGCACCTGGATTTTTTTCACGGCTGTTTTTAGCCACAACTTTTATGCAAATAAGCAGCTGCATGAATAAATGAAGGTGATAATTACTGTGACAGTTGGATCCTCTTTTAGCTGTGGAATGTTTTTGGCAAAGTAGTAAACTCACTCTCCTTTTACCAGCTGAAAAGTTCAACCTCTGATTCAATGATTGGGGTAAAAATGGGTGGCTAACTTTCACAATCCGGCATTCTCAGAATTTACTCTTTCATGTATCAATCATGATTTCTGTGTCTAGATTTCGACCTCAAATTTTAAAGGGTGTAAGAAGAAGGCCTTGCCAAATTCAATTTGTCCCGTTGTGACTAGGAAATCGTTGATGTTGACTCATAGTCAGTTAATCACAACAACTATTGTCTCAACTCAACTATTTTTCTAAGATCAAATTTTATTACCAGTAAGTGAAATATTACGAAATTGATTTTCATCGTTAAAAGAAAAAGAACAAGATAGGAAGATCTTTGAACAAGTTGTGAATCAAATTCAATCTAGAAAGTGACCTCTTGATCTTGTCTTTGCAACTTGCCTATATCTAATAAAATGAAATCCAAAGAAATTTTACTAAAACATGATGCTTATTAAGCTCGTCCCCACTACTTGGTTCATTTCGAATTAATTTAACACGTGGTGTGGTGTGGTGTGGAGGTCCAAATCAAAGCACAGTGTTGGTGATCGATAATATCATCTCAGCCACTTAGCTTGAAAGGCTTCTTGGAGATTAAGAAATGAAGCGAACACAGGTCCCAGCACAGAATTTGGGGAGCTTTATGCCATTTATCAATTTCAGTTATTACAACCTCATTATATTTGAACAACTTTTGTAACAATTTTGTTTTGTCTACCTAAAATGTGGAAGGTAATTATGATTCTTCGATCTGTTAGAGATATTTTTTCAGTTACCATAATGAGACTTATGAGTAAGAGGCAGGTAAATTTTCTTTTCACCAACTTTATTCTTTGTATAATTGGAGAATGTATATGCATGCATCTGCAAGATAGAGTGTTCAACAAAATTAGATCACGGATCATTTAAGCTAATAATTATCATGTATTGTTATGTCGTATCAAATTATTAACATAAAAGACTAACGGTTAGACTTGAGCATTTTCTCTTAATTTTATATATTAGGGATGTTATGTTGATCAAAACGACTGGGACGACTTTTAGTCAAATACGCTAATTAAACCGGAATTAGTTCTTCTTTTATACACTAGACTGGAATTAGTTTTTCTAATTGATTTGGTTTTGTTTCGGACTGTAAGATATGTTTGATTGCCCTCCATATAAAAAAAAACAAAAAAAACATTTAGTTTAGAGAGGCATATAACACATCAATCGGATATTATCAGGTGCAATGTTTTGTCTTGGTGATTGATAGTTTGATACTATTGTCTTTAAGTGGGGGCATTCTTCCTTGATAGTTTTTCTGCGATTATATATGACTCCTCAAGAATTTGTTTATTCGAAAGCTACATTGTCACGTTTTGGCATACTTTATGTCACTCCCAAGATGGCTGCAGACTTAGGGGTTCCTCATCTGAGTCATCTCTAGCTTTGCTGAACTTACCAATCTCAACTAGGATATTTTGCGGCATACTTGAGGCACCTGAGATGGATTTGATAAATTTACAGTTGACGTATGACTGACTTTGTAGCTAGCCATAGCTTTGTTGAGTGAATTAATAGAGAGAGAAATACGTTTTCATATCAAGATGAGTACGTAGTAGTCTCTGCGAAAAGAAAAATCATAATATCTCTTTAATTCTTTATCTGTTGCTTTGATCATAGGAGACGATCGAGAGTTTTGAACTTGGGACATTATCTGTGCTCATGGAGAGAAACACCACTCGATGAGTTATTCAGATTTCTGATCTTGTACAATCGCCAGTCGTATACATTATCAGGAATATGAGCAGTAGAAATTGAATGAGAAGAATATAAATTAAGGTTGGTAAAGGTACCAGTCAAGTCCTATATATTAAGTTTTGATTAAACGAAGCTAAAGGCCACTGATATTGTATTAACGAAGAAAGCCAACAAAATTTGCAAGGGAATGGTAGCAACCAGTGGAGTAGGATAGGTATATATGAGTGCATTTGCATTGTATTATCGAACTTTACAAGGTAGCTAGGCAATCTCCTTCATCTGTATTTTTAATTGATTGGGATCATCTGGAAGGTGTTGTTGTGAGAGTTTATTCCCTTTATCTTTAGGTTAGGGATCGAAGAACTTTCCAATTAACATGAGCTTAATTTATTTTATTTAAAATGAAACTATATTTGCAGCAGTTGATGATATATAGAATATGACTAGAGTAAGGTGGGATGTACAGATCTCAAACTAGCTAGCTAGAGTAATTAGTTAATTACTACACTGATGAGAATCTAGTTTTAACTAACATAAGCTTGTTAACAGTTATTATCATATAACCCTATCACAGTAAGACGGTTCTCCAAATATGGTAGAGCTTCATATCTCCCATGCCAACAAGAAACAAATTCTCACTTTCCAGAAGCACATTTCAGGCCGGTGAATCACCGGCGATATGACTACGTTATCAAAATATGTAATGTGAGACCAGATTCCATTAGGGCATATCACATCCCGACTCTTAATTTTTACCATGTTTACTAGTATAGTGTTAATAAGAGTTTTTACCGTCTTCGTTAATGATTTTATAGTTTCATGGACCCTAGATATATTTTGAGGGATGAGTATTTCGGAGAAATTATTAGTAAGAAAAATATTTGAAGACGGTAAAAAAGGGTAAATTTGAGTAAATAAAAATGTAATTTTTATTAGGGTATTGTTTTTGGGGTATTATTTTGGAGTTGGGTTTTTATTGGTATGGGTTAGGAACCGGTTGGCAAAAGCCCAACTCTTTTCTTCTCTCTTCCCTCCCGACGTTCTCTCTCTCTCTCTCTCTGTCGGAAGTTCTCCACGCTCGTCCGCTGCCGTCCGGTCAACTTTGACCGCCGCACCGGTCTTAAACGGTCGGTCATCGTCCCCTCTCTCTTTCTGGACCGGTAGGAGCCTCCCTAGTGCCGCCGTAAGGGAGATATCACGCTCGAGAGGTCCGACTGTCCGTGGTGTTCCGTCGCCGGAACTCCCTCCTCCGACCGCGATAGCCGGAGCTGCTTGGCTAAATAGGAAGCTCTCTTCCCGTGCAGCAATCCCTAAAAAGGATTCACTCCCTCTTGGTCTAGGTAAGGAGAATCGGGTGTTAGAAATTCTAGGGTTCCATTTTTATTTTGGTTCGATTGATCTAGTTAAGCTTGAAATTGGACTTTGTGCTAGTTAAGGAAGTTGTAGAGCGTGTTGAGAGGAAGTTTGTGTTAAATTTTGGTAAGCATCGGAGGTCGCCGGAGTAGGTTTCCAGCGGAGCAGACGGCGGTGCCGCCGCTGTTAAGTAGTTTTTCAGGGTTTTAAATTTGTTATGTTGATGGGAGTATATTGATGTGAAGTTTGTAATTTTTGGAGGAGTTTTGGATATGAATGAGATTTTTCCAAGATTGGTGAATTTGGCGGTTAATAGGGTAGAATCTGACTGTTGGATTTCCCTTATTATTGTTTTAGAATGTTGAAATAGATGAAATGAAGATGTGGGTGGAGTTTGGCATGAATTTGATAAGCTTAACCCTAATAAGGGTAGTGGGTTAGGCGGAACAGTTTTGGTGTTTATATTTAAGTATTCTTTATGCTGAAAGTGAAGTTTGGTCCTAAACATGGTTATTGTGCCAGGGTTCGAGGAGACCTTTCGTGAGTGACGATTTAGATTTCGTCGGGCTTATGCCTAAAGTTGTGAGTGGACTTTTGATTTAAATAATATGCATGCAAATGGTTTATTGTTGAACAATTTTTTTTGGTTGGAGCATATGACGTCATTTTAATTTGAAAAGTTTATTTATTGTTGGGAATAACCAAAAGTGAGAGTTTTGGTGAATATATAATCATATATGGATAATTATGAGGATAGTATGTATATAAATGCTAGCTAGCCATACGTGTTTTTCCTCCATAATGAGGTAAAATTCTATTATGGCGCGACGTGAGCGTTAGACGCAAGCGTCGTAGCCCTATATAAATATAAGAATTTATATAGGGAATATGCACGTATATATATACACCGTCTTTTTTGCATAATAAGGTAAAATTTCATTATGGCGCGACGTGAGTGTTAGACGCAAGCGTCGTAGCCTTGTATGAATTTATATTTTTCTTATATTTCTTCATAGAATTTATACAAGGAATATGATGAGTGTAAATACATACATATATATATTTATATTTTAGCTCGAGAGGCTCTATTTTATAAAGTTTTGGAGACTAGCCTGGGTTAGTCATGTATTTGTCAGTTTATGAGTTGAGAGCTTTTGAGCTGTCGCATGCAACATAATTTCTTTGGAAATTAAATTGGGAAAACATAAAGATTTTTATTGCTCGTTTCCTTTAAATTTACTTTTATCCACTCACTTTAACGCGTTTTCAAATGGTTTCCCCTTGGCATTTCGATTTTAAATGCCCAGTTTGCAAGTTAGCATAGTTGAGGTCGAGCGTATATGGAGACGAGGCATAGTTAATAGTATAGCTTCCGCTCATATATATATATATATATATATATTTCTAATTCCTTTCTTCTTTAATAGAGTTGCTCTGAACCTGTGATTGTTAGTTGTGAGATTTTCTTATTAAAGTTAGTAAATCAAGTTGGGAGATGTTGTGATTTGGGGAGCATGAAGGCTCCAGGAGTAGAGAGTTATAGATTGATTCTTTTGAAGTGTATGCATGTATTATTAGGAAGGGTTGTCTATTTTCAAGGGAGGTTATACCAAATTTTCAGTAAATTTTCCTTGGAGGTGGTCCCCGCAGGATTTATTTCGGGTTTTAGGGTAAAATTCGGGGTGGGTCCTGACAGGACATATAAGGCATTGCTTTATAGGCTCCCCGCCGACTGATATGATGCCAATCTGATGTTGTAGTACTGTTCCTCCATCCGGCCACACTCGTTAGACGAGAATATCCGTAAATTCTAATTGTAAGGGATCGAAGCGTAGCAATGAGGAGGAAAGGATCACCTGAGCTTTAACCAAGTGACACCTTAAACTAATGAATATGAGTCATATGGACATAATACCTTCAAATTTACATTACAGATTGTTTAGTCTACTAAGATATATCATCTAGTTGGGGAGCCCTTCTAGTGAGAACTCTTAAGTTAAGGACTTGGTGAAGACTTTTCGGTTTATGGTTTAAACGACTCAATTTTCGATCACATTTTAACATCTCATCCGTTCAATTTTTAGGTTTATATGAGTAGATCATTTATACAAATTTTCAGCCAAATTGGTGTTTGTTAAGATAACAAACTAGATCAAATTAATGGACGAACCAAATCTGTCAAATATGAACCGTTCAAGTTCATAATTGATAAATCACACTTATGAATGTCTTAACAATTTTCAATATAGCTGAAAATTTGTAGAAATGATCTACTCATAAATACCTATAAACTGAACGGTTAAGATGTGGATATAAGATCAAAAGGTGGGATAAGCCGAAAAGTCCTCACCAAGTCCTCAACTTAAGGATCCTCACTAGAAAGGCTCCCTATGTAATTGATCTCATGAATTATGAACATCATCAATTCAGACTCTAAATTGTTGCAAGAGGCTCTTTTTCTTGGCCGGCTAGAATATCACGGGATGTTTATGCTCAAGTGCCTTTGTGAAGGTTGCACATGAACAACTCAAAGACTCCTCACTAGACTTCTGCTATTAGTCTGGAAACCACTGTCGAAATTTCTTAGCAAATACTTTTTTGAAATCCTCTTGTTATCCTTTATATTTCTTCATAATGTATACATGATACGCAAAAAAACAAATCTTCATTGCGTAAAACTTTAAAAATAGGACTATCGTATATGATGAGAAAAGAATACAAATTAATCTTCTAAGAGCATCTCCAACAGCTTTCCCAAAATTTCTCTAAAATGGGGAAGCAAAAGCTAAAATCTTCAAAAAAATTATGATCAAAATCCAGCGGCTTCTCTATTTTGGAGATTTCAGCATTTAATACAACAATAAAATATAATATATTATCATTAATTATAACAAAAAAACATTATATATTTCATTGTAACGATAAACTACCCAATAAAATATTTTATTGTTGTCTTAAATTCGTTGGAGCACGTGAAAAATTTAATTTTGGGGAAGGAAGGCTTTGCTGCAAATTTGGGGAATGAAGATTTTTTTTTTCTTCTTCATCCCTATTTTGGGGAATGAGATGGGAAAACTGTTTGACATAAAAATAGCTCTATATTTCCAAAAATTAAGAATTTCAAAAAAATAGGGAAGCTGTTGGAGATGCTCTAAGTCTCATTGTTTGCCCCTTAAATGTGGTACTGATATAACATACGTAGCAAGCTAGAAATGATTCTTACATTTGAGTGGTAGGATGATTCACATGTGACATGTTCTATATAGATAGGATTTGCATAAAACGGTAGTAAGCCAAACATTGTTTTCGTTACGTAAAAATGTACTAGACCAAGTTTGATTGAAAGGTACATAGCACAGCAATGTGACAGCATATATACCTAACCCCTGTACCAGTAATTAACCTATTGCAGCAATCTAATTGGATAGGGATATCACTGGTGACCATCCCAAATTAGATCTGGTTAAGCTGTATTTCCGGGTTGGCATTGCCCTAATCCTAATCCAAAATTAACAAAAACAACATTTGGTTGTTATTTGATGGTTATTATTCCAACCCATATCAGTTTGCCTCCAAAAACCAACCCCCTTCCAGCATTGTACATATTTCATTCTCCTCTATCTCTTCTCCCTTCATTCCATTACGGAGATGTAATGGTGTCCTTTGCATGATCATCCTCTCCAGTTGAACCCTACATACCCGTTCCCCATATGCAGGCCTTGCCTGAAGTCGGAGGCTTTTCCAACTTCTGATTGTTGAAGAGCTTTCTATCTAGGGCACACGAGATATATCATAACACACATTGCAACCATGAGCCTAAGTTGCTTGACATGCCAGGTTCTGCAGAGGACGAACTCTTCGGAATCTGAAAGGAGCTACAAACATAGAAAGGCTCAGAAGGCTTGTAATAGGAAGCTATGCTGTGTAAACATGGACAGAAGCTGGTCCGGGAACCTAACTCCGCCGCCTTATTATGAGAAGATAGATAGGTCAGCTCCTTTGTTGGGGGAGCTTGACAAGAAGAAGAAGAATGAGAAAAAGGCAGGGCATCGCCGGCTTTGTAGCACAGGTGGAGTTGCATATGAAGGGAGCACTGAACCAAAGTTGGTGAGGAGCGCTGGAATGAGAAGGGATTGGAGCTTTGAGAATTTGGAACGGCTCAGAAAAGAAAACAAAGGGGGGAACTTCTATTAATGCACCAAAGTTTCTCTAATTCATGTTCCTTGTTTTTACTTCTCATTTTATTACTTCATTTCTAATTACTTTTTCATGTATGGCGTTGGATTGAATATTGTTTGGTGGATTTAAACATACTATAGTTGTAATTGTGCCTAAAACTAAAAGTTCCTTATACAAATAGACACGTTGCTTGCTTTCATATCTTTCAAATAAAACCTTTCATATCTTCTGCTTTTTGATTCATTGATTCATTAATAAGCTCATCACGCTAGGAAAATGAGAAATCCAATAGCCATATTGTGTTTGTCATCCTCATCGCAACAAATGAATTCATATGGAAGAAGACGATCGAAGTTTGGAAAGGTTTTATCACCATTCTCGATTTCCAGTATTGGAAGGGAACGAGGATGACATTTCAAGCTAGAAATTTTCGCAAACAAAATCTAACCTCGAGTATAATCCAAGGATCAACCGTTTCATCCAAGATGAATATCCTAAATTTCCATTTTCATTGCCTTAAACAGTTTGAACGAACTTTGTACCAAACCTGTTAAGACTTTTTGTCTGAAACTTCAGAAACTATTGGGTTGGACATGAAGGGCTACCCTCCAGACTCAAAAGGGATATCCTTGGAGGGTTAATTTTTCCAGGATTCCAGGCAGAAATGCATATTCGACATGATGAATCTGTTCTAACTTGTTCAACCTTTGAATCCCTGATCTTTAAAGTTCCAACTCAAGCTTGCTAGACATCTACATTTTGCGAGTGCTTTTGTGGAGACAACAAATCAATACTACGTGATATGTGCAGACACATTCTCTACAATATCATTTTCCAAACAGATCAATGCTTGTACTATAGAATCTGATGCATATATTGAATTAAAAACACCACTGATTGATTTATAGAAAAAAAAAAATCCTCATGAACTCGATACTACAAAGAGATTTAAATCCATTCAGGCTTCATACTCAGTTTTTTATCACACCCATATTCCTAACATGAGGTAAAAGTAATCAAATTTCGTTGAAATTATTAAAAGGAGGTGTTTAACCATTAAAAGCCTTTACGCCCACTTTTAGACGATGCTGATGGTGGCACATGCTGAAGATATCTCTCATATGGAAAGAACACAGAGATTCTTATTTGCAAATGCATATATTTGAAAACATGTAAAACAAAGTTCATAAACAATCTAAGATGCATTGCATTCTAACAAAGTTCACCCTAAATAATCAAATCCCAAGAGTCTTTAGAGAAGATACACCTGACTACAATCCTTGTATTAACAATACTTCAACAACAATACTCATACATTTTGATACTTTAGAATACTGACCTGATTCTCTGACTAAAACAATACATACGTCCAAGAGTGATTTTCTGGCACTGTTGGGCTTCCATTTCTGCAATTCAACATTCACCAACTAAGGAATTAGCTGCATAGTTTCCCCATTCCTAAGATGTCAGTAAGAGCAGAAGCAGAAAATTTTACACAGACAATGACAACTGTTACCATCCTTGATGGAATGGCTAGGAGTTATCTCTACCTGAATCCATAAACTACCATTCCATCAAAATAGGAGAATAGGCCGTTGACTGTCAGCTGCTTCAGTTTTTCTTCTTTCTTGCATCAGCTTTCCAATCTCTTCTCCCCAGTTTAGGTCTATTCATTTCACTGTTATTTCGGTCAACAGATACTTCTGAATACGTTTCACTCTCAAATTTTCCTTCTGCTGTAGTTCCAGCGAGAAACACAGTTTGACTCTCACCGGTTGACATCAAAGTAGGGGCAACATAAGCATTGGCTGTAACTTCAGGATCCCTAGAAACATGACCTCTCCTTGCATCCTTTTTCCAATTCCGTTTGCAGTACACACGGGGTGTGTAATTGCTAACAGTTCCATTAAGTTGTACTTGTACATTTGGTGAAGTTGAGGGCTTTATAGTGCTGGGATTTTTCAATTCTGCTTCAAGACGCTTCCGAGCCCTATATCGACGTTGCCTTTCTCGGTTCTTCAGGCGACGAGTGTGAATGTCACTACGACCCCCAGTGCGCTCTCTTTGATCAATAGGCTTCATTGTAATACTGTGTTTGAGTACTGCTTATACCAGTGCCTGTTTCATATTCTGAAGCATAGGCATAAATTAAACAAAGGAGTGCAAAAGATTACTCTTCATAAACAATGTTTTTCCATCTAGTAGTAACTTACCATTAAAGTTTGGCTCACAATAGTGGGTAACAACTCTATTAAACTAAGATCTATTTGAATGAAAGAAAAGAACAGCACTTCCTCAGGGGTTTGTTTATTGGTCAGACACTTACTCAGGGGTTGACTCAGAAATATATGAACTATAGAAAAGTAACAGGTACATGCACTACATCCTTCAGAAGCCTCGAACAAAAACAACATGCAGGTACTAATTTGGTCAAGAGTACTAGCTAAGTACATCTCCTAGCTAGTAAGCACATATGCAAGATGTATAGGTGCTGATTCATGTGATTGGGAAGTATGTGTTTAATTTACTTCACGAATTAATAAATAGATTCTTAAAAAGGAGCATATCGGCGATTTTCTTAAAGTGGAAAAGATCCTCAAGTGCTCTTCTAATTTTGGCCACTCATCTGCAGTACAAATTGTCATATATTGAAATGCTCATCATGATATGAAGTGAAAACTCAACATTCTACAATTTCAATATATGGAGACTCTCCTACTTTTTAATCCCCTTCCCTACTGGAATGGACCTTTGAACTCTTATGAGAAAACCCAAAATGCATAACCCAGACCATATGAAAGGATTATAATTCAAAAGAAGACAAATAAATAAAAAAGGAAAAAAAAAACCAGGCAGAAAAAAAGAAAAGAAAAAAAAATTGAAGAAGGAGAGGGTTATGAAGCGTGGGGTTTTACCATCAAATTGAGATTCAATTATGTTCACATCCAATGCTGGCAGCTTAGTTCCATAGTTAGATTCTTATGCCCTCAACCCCGTTCATCTTTTAGTGCAAAAAAGACAATCAGATATGAACATCCAATAGCTATAAGAGCATCGATCTTTATATCATCTCCTTTCAGGCTAAAAGCAGTCTTTCATGTATGCAGCGTGTTGCTTTCCAACCCGGAACTCCTGGAGGGATGAACATTTTATTGAGCCATTTCATTCATGAATTTTAAGAAGTAAAACACAAAAACATACTAAAGGGATAGTAATTTTTTTTTGAGAGAAAAAGGGATAACGATTAATATTGAACATATTATAATCGGTTACAACCTGACACAGTAAATCAAACTTGAAATACACCACGACAATAAATAAAAGGAAATCAATGATATCATAAAACCCGCATAACAACCAATTTGGCAAAGGGTGGCCGGATCATAGATTACCAAGAAGCAACAGGAATGCAGATCAATGCTTCCAAAGGATATTAAATACACTACTACATTATGTTATTCAATAAAAACTATGCATCGTGGTTTACAATGTCGAATTAAAGCAAGCTAGGGGACAGTAAATACCACAATCCAGGTCTCGTAGGATTACCATTTCGCAATTGCCTTTTAGAACATTCAAGAGCCAAGGTCTAAAGCAAGTGGTGCTTGCTTAACAAAGCAATTAGAAACCTAACAACAAAACCCTTCTCAGCCATTTGCTTAATTTACAGTTCACTGAAGCTAAAACCAGAACCCCAAAACCAAAACATAAAAAAACACTAAATTTCTGCATTCACATATCAAAATTCCCAAATTGATCAACCTTAAAGCATCAGTACACAAGAAATAATCAAATGCAAGACTGCAAGAGTATGATATACAGAAAGCAAGAAAACAAGGGTTTGGGTAATTTCTAAATTACAAGCACAGATGTGAGTCATGAAAGGACTAACCTTTAAGGGGAATGGAAGCAGATCTGGGTTTGATGGTAGAAGCAGAGTGGTGGGTTTGGGGTTAAATTGTGGAAGGAGGGTTAATTGAGGCAGTGAGAGACGAAACGAAAGGGTTCAACTTTTGAAGGCAGAGAAGGGAACTCCCACGACCATTTGCATAGGTCTCCCGAGGTGCTCTCCCACGTGTTCAACTGCCGTAATCAATGGAGTTGGGATGTATGTCACTACCCTTTAATTTTTTGTTTTCTTTTTCATTTTCTTTTATGCTTGAAATATATCAGAAATATATATATATATATATATCAGAAAGTTTTCAAATTTATTTCCAATACACTCATGACAAGTTTACTTGTCAGGAATGGATTTCATAAGGAATAGGAGAAGGAAGGAATGAGAGAAAAAATGGAATTAGAATATGAATGAAATTAATTATGATTGATGTTATTTATTTATCATATTGAATCGGAATTAAAACTACTTCGATTACTAAATTACCCTTTCAAAAAAAGTCTGCCAAGTAGATTTTGAACCCCTCCACATCACTCTCAACAGACAAATAGATATCAACAACGATCAAGTCAAGTTGATGCAGTAAAAAAAATAATAACAAAAGAGAAGATCATCGGAAAAGAGAGGATAAAGAAGAGTGACTAACCAGCAGCACAGTCGCACGAGTCTAGTCGATTCGTTTTTTGTCGTTGTTCGGCTGTTTCTGATAATAACAAAATATGGCACGTTTCTAATGAGAAATATATTCTAAGGTTGGACAATTTGGAGTTATTGAAATTATGTGAGGATAATTTGGGAACAAAAAGTTCATTCCTGATGGTGTCATTCCTAAACCCACCTCCTCCCTTGGTATTATAAATCCGGGTTAACAAGGAATCAATTCTAGGTTAGGAGGTAGGACCCATAACAATTCTCATTCCACTGTGAGCAAGTAAACATATGAATTTCTTCATCCCGTAATCATTCCCCCACATTTGTATTTCATTCCTGACAAGTAAACGTGCCATTAGTGAACAGATAGGCAATGGGCCGGTGTGCATCTATTATTTGGAAAAGTTTGGTATGGGCCAATGAGCTTTTGGAGCTAGGAATGAGGTGGAGAGTAGGGAATGGGCAGATGATCAATGTTAAAGCTGACAGATGGATTTCAAAACCGGTTTCCTTCAAAAATCTCATCTCCATACTCTAAACTTTGGCATGCGAGGGTCTTTGATTTTATAACTCCAAGAGTAGGTTGGAATATTGAGAAGGTAATGACCAGTTTATTAAGCTTCGAAGCTGATATGATCTTGTCGATTTCATTACCGAAGCAAGGTGGTAATGATAGGCTAATTTGGCAATTGGCACTACAATAAGAATGGTCGATACTCTGTGAAATCAGGCTACTAGGTGGCAGTACAAGATCAATTAATAAGAGATTGAGGTATGGAAGCTGGGAGTAGGTCCAGAAATGCAAATATCGTTCAACAAGGATGGAAGAAATTATAGAGTCTCAAACTTCCAAATAAAGTTAAAGTGTTCATGTGGCGAGCTTGTAACAACTTTCTCCCTTGTGGTGCCGAGTTAAAGAGAAAAGTCTGTCAACAGGATCGGTGCTTCCAGTGTGGTAATGGTTGCGAGACTATCCTAGATGTCTTGTGGGAATGCAAATGGGCTAGAAATATTTGGCAACAAACTTTTCTTAGAGAGGTATGCACAGTTTGGAAAGAAAAAGACGTGTTTGGGTTGTTTTTACACGTCTATGTTATTGCAATTATTAAGGAGATGAAACGGTTCTGTGTGATCTTATGGTACTTTTGGCATGAATGAAATAAGAGATGTTATGGTAATGGAGGCAGTCCCAAGGAATCTGGTCAGCATAATTGTGTCATGGTGGGAGATGTTTGAAGGAGAAAACAAAAAAAGTATTGGAGTTCAAAGGAGGGACTCTGGGCTTAGGGAGAGAGGGTCGGCTAGCTGGTCTAAACCGAGTGTTGGTGTTGTCAAACTGAATATAGATGGAGCTCTGGATGTTAAGAGAGGAATTTATGGAATTGGGGCAGTGCACCATGATGAGAATGGGATTTGTTTGGGAGTTTTAGTAGTGTCAGGTACTGGTTTACTGAGTCTTCACGTTGTTGAGGCTTTAGCACTTGTTCACGGGCTGCATTTCTGTGCCCAGATTGGCTTCACTCACCTGGAAGTAGAAGGCGACACCTTGAATGTTTTTGCAGGGTTGGATGAAGCAATTGATGATTTCAGCGAAGTAGGTGCTATTATGGATGAAGCAAGGAGCTAATTAGCTCTTTCGAGGTCTGTAGTTGGGGTTTTGTCCCAAGAGTTTGATGAAGCTATTGATGATTTCAGTGAAGTAGGTGTTATTATGGATGAAGCAAGGAGCTAATTAGCTCTTTCGAGGTCTGTAGTTGGGGTTTTGTCCCAAGAGTTTGGAACAAAGTTGCACATGAGGCTGCAAAGCTTGTTTTGTTTTTTGGTCAAGGTGCAAAGCTTGCTTTATCTCTTCCATATCCTTATTACTGTTGACAAATGATGTTGGAATGCTTAATTATTTTAGTAAATGCTGAAGCTAGTTATCCTTAGGAGTGTGGTACGGTACTCTTCCTAGTGTGGTACGGTACTCTTCCTAGTGTTTAACGAGGCCACTATTACTCCTCCTTGATCTATTGGGTTCTTCTATATATTGAATAAACTACTTCAGATAAAAAAAAATTTATTACACTCATACACTTGGATTTTGCTTTCCCTCTCCAAATTCCCTACTGTAGATATTTGGATTGACATATCATGGATAATGTGCCCCACTCTGTGTTTGAAGATTGTGTTTTATTGTGTTGCAGATTCGAAAAATTCGAAAGTCTCTATTATTGTCACCTCTGGTGCTGCTAGGTTTCTTATTTGACTCTTTTTTGGGGTTCCCTCAATTGCTGGTACACGTCGACTCCATACTTCTAGTGTACTGATTGCTGAATGTTGTGCCCTTACAAAAGCGCTCGTTGCTGCTAAAATATTCAACTTCAAGTCTATTGTGGTTGAAGGATATTCCCTCTCGATGATCAACTGCGTTAATAATGATTATGAAGTCCCTTAGCGTCTCAAATCTCATATTTGAGATGCCTTTCATGTTGCTAGTGAGTTTGATAGTATCAGCTTTGTTCATGCTTTCCGGGAAGCCGACTCTTGTCTGGTGCTCTTGCAAATCTCGGGCACCGTTTTCATTCTCCGAGAATCTGGATAGATATACTTTCTCCCCAAGATGCGCAGGTTTTACAGTTAGATACGAATAACATCAGCCGCCCTAGAGGCACCTCGTTGTAATCTTCTTTTTCTTCCAAAAAAAATCAGTTAATTGTTTTTTTGGTAGGATTAACTAAGTTTAATTTTAGAGAAAAGACCAAAAGGGAAAAAGGACTAAATTAAGTTTTGTAAATGAACCAGACATGCAAAAAAGTGTCGATGTAAAAATATTTTAATATGGAGATTCTACAATGTATAAATTAGAGATTCTAAAACTTATAAATTATAAGTTAGAAGGTGTTGCACGAGATACTAAAACAAGTGTGATAGACCTTGGTTTTTTTTTGATGACATGGAGCCCGAAGGCAAGGACAAAAAAACCTAAAAACAACAACTAATACTAGGGTTAGGAAAAGACCGGAATAAATCAGCTTCCAAGAGAGGGATAACATCATTAGGAGGGGAGCTAAAGAATCTGCATCTAGGCTCATAACCATGACCAATGCTTGCTAGCAAGTCAGCCACTGAATTACTTTCTCTGTAAACATGGATGAGAGACACATTCCAATTCCTACTAAGAAACTCCTGGCAGTTTGCTATAAGACTGTAGAGAGGATGAAGGTGATCAATAACAGAAAGGACCAATTTGACTGCAACAAGAGAATCTACTTCAACTTCCAAAGAGTTGCAACCATGCTGCCATGCCATCTCCATTCCTTTCAACAGTCCCCAAAGTTCAGCTTCAAGAACTTGTCCAATGCCTAACTTGGCAGAGAAACCATTCAACCATTCACCTTGGTTTTTAGCAAAAGAAGACTGCTCTTTGGGCATTTCATTTTCATGTTATGGGATGTCCTCATTGAAGTATTGCACTACTAGATGAAGCACACACCTGATAAACTCACACATTGATGTAACTTTTTAATTAATCCTCTGAGCCATCGATCTTTTCCAATCCTCTTTGGCGTTACTTTGATTTTCTTATGAGCATTGAACTTGCATATGGTATATATTCTTACGTGGTTTGTGTCTAGAAATAACATATGACATTTGAAAAAAGAAAAAGAAAAAAACCCGACCTAGCCGCTCTCAAGCTTTGCTAGGGCTTCTCGATGGCTTCCTTCGACAAAACTCCCAAATCTCTATCTACTAACATGGCTGAATCTACGTCTTTTGTTGCACTATCCTTCGCCTATGCTCGTGTTTCTCTTAGGGCGAGTGATAGATTGGTGCTTCGACACACCATTTAGGTATACGGTTGTTGGCGGTGAAAGCCACATTTCCTGGCTTCAAGGGAACGATGCCGATGATTGGGCGAATCAAGGCGAGTTTATCTTTTCACAATTTAGGAGATCACTTCCTCTTCTAATTCATCATATGTTCGAACATGATCGCATCCTTCACGGCGGTCCTCGTTTCTATAAGAACACAATGTTGAATTTGGGAGGCTTTAATGGGGTAAGTCCGGTAGTGGAATTTCCCCTCAATTCAGTTAAGACATGGGATCGTCACATGGTTTACCAGTTGCTTTGAGGGAAACAGAGATCCTGAGTTGCATTAGTTTCGATATTGGTAACCTCATTAGGTTTGATTAGAATGCATTACATAGGTTGGAAGTAGAGCAAGGTCTCTGCTTGACCTTTAATGTATGTTTCTTGTGTGAAAACACACTACTTGAAAAACCATGTTTCACACAGATTAAGGATGCGGCTATTTCACACGGATTACAATGAAAAAAAGGTTTCACTCACGGTACACTTACGAATTAGATATCAATGCTCTCCCGAGGAGGGCTAATTCTTAACTCACACATATTTAACAATCCGTACGAATAGTTGACGTGGGCCTTATCACATTCAACAAACTTGGTTATTATATGAGATACTCAGTCAGTGAGAACAACTCTGTATTTTACACAGATATCAGTGGTAGTCCATAAACTCTATTTACACAAATAATTGTGTGAATACAATTATCACATAAATCTGTGACAAAACTTAGACATTGCATTCATAGATGTACGTGTCGATTTTGTTTTACCTTAATTCACACTAATTCGTGTGCAATAGTGATTGCATTAAAAAATAATATACATGTCACTCATATTTCTCTGCTATATATATATATTTCATACTATTTACATTTAATCAAGCAAACAAAACCACAACTCCATCCAAAATATAATATTTGACATTCCCATGTAGTTTACATTCGTACCAACATAGTTTACATACATACCCTACTTAATTCTTGGATTACAAAAACAAGGCTGCTTTTCTAGAATACATTGTTATTCAAGGTGGAAAACCAATAAGATTTTTCTCCTAAGAACAACATAATCATTGTACAAGAATAGGTTCCATCAAAGTAGACTAGAACAGAACCATCAAAATAGATAATGACATCTTTAGGTGAAACTAACCAAATTAGCAACGCTGTAAACGACGAACCGTTAGGGGCAATTCAGGCCGATACACATCACTGATGTCTAGGGTTAGGATTACATTTTTACTCCCTTGTGTAAGTTGTGTTGTTGGCTCTATTTGAGGTGCCGTCTCAATTTGTGAAAAACAAACCACTCTCATCATTCTATCCATTTCGTATACAAATAGTTCCCTCACCTTCTTTGTCATAAGTGTCTCTTGCTGCCTTTTAAAGTCCTCCATTTGTGCAGTGACTCTTTTCTCCATCTCAAAGGCTTCATTCCTAATTCTCTCTTCCCTTTCAACAACTTCTTTTCTCTCTTTTTCAGCCTCAGTCTTTAATCTTTCGGTCTCCATGCATTGTTCATCAAGTTTAGCCTTCATTGCTTCCACAATGCTAGAAATACTTCTTTTCTCAATATGAATATTTGGAACATCACGCCAGCAGACTCCTGCTCCAAGTCCCTTACTCGGTTACGCTTCTCTAGCCCAAAAACTTCTGCATAGATATCTTCTCTAACCTTTGGTAATATCAACATTTAATTTCTTTCTCTCCTCTTCAGCCATTTCCAGATCTTGCTGCATTCAATCAAGAAACTATTAGTAAACTTAAAATTTTGCTGCATTCAATCAACCTTCTTTCCTCTATTGATTCTTTTTAAATTAAATGTATTAGTATGAAATTTAGAAGTCCGAACATGTCAATAATGGTGATTTAAGCACAGTCATTGTTGTTGGGTGTTTCTTTACATGAATGTCCATTATTAATTATGTA
>NC_020495.1:21483017-21485604 GCF_000184155.1 Fragaria vesca subsp. vesca
TCTTAGTACTTTCATAAAATTAAAAGCAAAATAACTACCAACTTAGTTATTATAATACTCACTACTACTTTGGTAGATGCAGCGTCCACGTATTCATTTGTTTTTCATTTCTTAATTACGTTGTGTCAACTTGAATATTTCTAACCTATTAAATTTTTCCTCAACCCCATTCTCAACTTGCAGCAATGTAGGTTGTTTAAAGAATTAAATATCGATGAAGTAACATATAACCTATAAATTGCGTGATTTTTTGGGTTTGTCACAATTTAGGTTTCGTTAATTCGTTTGTTTTGTTTTATTAGTTTTTTCTCTTAGTATTAGTAGATTTTTGTATTATATGGCTGGCATTGGCCTAGTCCTCCAGCTTATTTTACCTTTTGTATTTTTTCAATAAATTTTCGTAAGGGGACGATATTAGTCCCTCTACGCTTAAAAAAAAATAAAAATAAAAACATATAACCTATAAGTTAACATGACAACTCACCCATTCATACACAACTGCTGAACAAGTATGGTTGTTTCATGCATAACCAAGAAGGTAGATTGTACATAGACATCACAGCAGGTCATGTACTATGTATATTCCTACTCATTCCAAAAAGACTAAATCCATCACTAGCTAGCCAAACCTAGGAAGACATTATGACAATCGTTACCAAAATCTAGAAACTTTTCATTCAACTGTGTTCAAGCTGGAGAATCGCAGGGTGTCGAAGTATCCCATCTTTTGTCTAAAGTTTAGAATGCCAAGACATATCATCTGCAGTATAGCGAGACATATATAAACGCTGCAATCTAGGAGCCAATGGAAAATAACGTAAAGTCTTAGCAGCTTTTGGTTTTCCATCAACTTTATTGCCATTTTCATTCCTAGTTCATCGTCGGCTAGTACCACAGTGCTCACAAACCTCCTTCCCCTAATACAACATAAAATCATTAGGACATGTATCAATCTTTTCATACAACAACCCAATGTTCTTGATCAATTTTTTAGTTTTGTGAAAACTCTTCGGAAGTGTCGTACATGTAGGAAATGTATCTCTCAATAGATCTAGAGTTTCTTCAAAGGATGTTTCACTATTTGAGTCCGAACCCTTAATCTTAGATAACCTCACTAAAAATTTAAGCTTCTTTACTCGAGCTCCTTAAAAAATATGTGTCTGCATCATCAAGTAACTTGTAGAACTTTTGGGCATCAACAGAGGGACCTCCAACTGCCTCTGAAGAAGAAGGCATGGTCATATGATCATGAAACCCAAATGCATCTTGCAACATATCGGTCATGTCATGGTTTGGCATAACCTGTTGTGGGGATGAGAGACGTGTTGCTTATTCCTCTCTCTCAAGGGCAATTGCTCAGTGATGTCCAAGGAATGTATACATATTCATTCCACATGCCTACACAACATATATGGTCCTCCACATCCTTCAAACTATGTCTCCACCGATTTTTACACTCTTTACAAGGACAACATATACAAGGACAACCCTATTCATTCCACATGCCTACACAACATATACGGTCCTCCACATTCTTCAAACTATGTCTCCACCGATTTTTACACTCTTTACAAGGACAATAGATTTCGCCAAGAATAGGGAAGATGCTTTGTGCACGGTTGATGAACGCGCGAAGTCCCGAAATATATTCATGACTTTGTCGATTAAGAAAAACCCAATTTTTGTTCGTATCCCTAAACTAATCAACTGCTTCAATAGATAATCATTGCAAATCAATGTTCCAAGCTCTCAATATGCATACAAATTTTCATAACTCTGATAAAATCATACCATTAGCACTTTTCCATTATTTGAATTGTAGCAAATTCTACTCATATATGTCATAAATTAATAGGCAAATCTATCAACCTACACCACAACCAACCATTCATGATCAACAACAAACCTTCATACACAAACCAAACTATATATATATATATATATATATATATATATCCAGAGCGAAGCTTCGCTTTGAAATTAACGTGTGAAGTTTCTTATTGACTCACTTTTCGGACATATTTCCACATCTCCACCGTTTAGTTGGTAGAACCCAATGCATAGAGATCACTTATGAAAAGTTTCATCGAATTTGATAATTATTTGAGTTTTCATAATCGTTATTTACATAAACAGTTATGTTTAGACAGAATTATGGTCCTTTTATTGATTTAATCTAATTCGGTACCTTAACAATCATCAAGTTGGATAAAATTTTGCAACAATGATATATTCATTAGTATCAATAAACTGAATGATAGAGATGTGAAAATATGACCGAAATGTGAGCCAAATAAGGAACTTCACAAGTTAATTTCAAAGCGAAAGCGAAGGCGAAGGCGAAGGCGAAGGCGAAGCTTCGTTCTGGATATATAGAAACTATATATATTATATATATAGGCTTTCTCAGGTAAGGATGTCCTTATTTATTCTTACGGTGCGAATTTCCACTTTAGACAAACATTTCGTTCAAATTTTCACATCTCCACCATCTAGTATTTAGATACTAATGTATAGATCATCTCTACAAAATTTCAGCCAATTTGGTTATCATTAAGGTACTCAAAACTGCGTTTTCTGTTATAAA
>NC_020495.1:21485960-21488697 GCF_000184155.1 Fragaria vesca subsp. vesca
TATATATATATATATATATAAAACTAAAAGAATGAATATACCATATATGAAATACATGATGAAATCATACCTGAATTTAGATTAAGAACTACCACAGGTCCATTGCTTCAAGTTTTAGAAAGAATACATCAATGGCGAACTGTGATCGGGTTCTTGGTTTTAATCATTATGTCACACGGACATCTGTGAGAAATCGAGAACATTATTCATGCATACATACAGCTCACCTCGGTAAACCAATTAATGTCATGTCAAAATTATTAGGTTTTTTCTTACGGAAGTTTGTGTCTAATATATTTTTCACACATATATATGTGTCTATACTTCATATGGTTGAAAGTGTAATTCACATTACACATGGATATCTGTGCCAACTTACGGAAGACTGAAACCTTGTTCGTATAGGTGATAATAATTATTTTTAATTATACTAACTTTTGACTGCTACAAATATCTATGTGCATTACAGTACATGCAGCTATCCGTGAAAATAGTTACTATCATGTTTCACATTGACACTGTTTTCCGTGTGAATTAGTATTTGACACATATTTGTTGCTGCTATTGTTGTATGATGTAATGTGGGCCTAAAAAAAATCCTTTTATGTATGGTTTTTTGTATAGCTAAGCTTTTGTCACAGATATCCGTGAGACTAAAGTAGTATTAGGGGTCACCAAAAAGCCGGGCGGGGCCTCAATCATGTTTTCTAAATTTTAGGACCGGGCCGGGCCGGGTTATTCAAAAAAATCAAAGCCCACAGGCCTGGGCCTTACGGGCTTATTAGGGCCGGGCCGGGCTTTTTAGATGGGCCGGGCCGGGCCGGGCCTTTTATATAAATATATCTAATAGAATTTTATCAAAATAAACAAAAAAACTATAAAAAAATTAAAATTTGTTAATGATTGAAGTAAATGTAATAAAAATAATAATAAAATATGACTTAATGCATTAATTAGTTCACATATTTAACTAATAACTTCATAAAAACAATTGAAAGGGCTTGGAGTGGGCTTTTTAGGGCCGGGCGGGCGAGCTTTGATTGGCATGTAACGGGCCGGGCCGAGGCTTTCCCTTCCGCCATAGTTCGGCCTCATGCCCTATGGGCCTGGCCGAGATGGGCTTTTCTATGGGCCGGGCCGGGCCGGGCTTTGGCCCTTCGGGCACACGGGCTTTTAGGCCCTCGGGCCAAATGATGACCCCTAAGTAGTATGTGAGAATAGAATCCGCGTGAGATGGTTTTTTTCTAGTAGTGATATGAATGCATTTTGAGTTCTCGTCGATTGTTGATCCGAAGCTCTTGCTTATAGAGGACAAGTTCAAGGTTTATACTGTGAGTGTGGGTTGTTTCAAGTTTCAACTTGATGCGTAAGGTTGTGATATGGCTCTGGTCAAGGAGTTGTTATGGGCAACCCACTAGTCGAGGCTTTGGCTTAGAGTTACCGGAAACACTCAACTGTCCAGCAATCTGCGTTTCGGATCGGACGAACCCAATTGCGGTGCGTTCGCGACCCCGATCGCTAAACCCAGCGTTCCCCCTGACCATAGCATAATGAAGTCCTAGTTAGACTAATTCAGAAAAACTGTAGATGAAATCTAGTATTAGAAAACCCAAAGAGAGAAATCAGGGAATAAATGCTGAGATCTATCTTGAGCAGTATGTAGCTTTACACCATTTTCTTGGGTTTAGCCTCCCTTCTTTCTTTTTTGTTAATGATTTATCCTCTTCCTTTTCCGGAAGAGATTATTATTACTTTCAAAACGAACAAAAAAGATAATGCTAATTTTATGTTATTTATAAGTTTACCTCTATCCTTTCTTAATAATGTGGTTTCATAGTGTTTCTATAAGGGGTAGTGATGTAAAAATGATTTATCATATGTAGTTTATTTTTAATTAAATATTAACTATATATCCTAACGTACCGCGTTTTTAAATACTAACGTATCGCGTACCCGTACCGCAACGTTCCACATTTCTGGCAACATTGCTTTGGCTGGTCTAATGTTGGCGTCAAAGATGAGGCCTGTGAGGAAAGAAGGAACTAAGGTGGTGCTACCGGTCCCATTCGAACATGTGGTATTTGAATCTCATGTTATCGTTGAGGTTGAAAATGTGGTGGTTGCTAGGGAAATGATTGAGACTATAGTGATTACAAATGTTGTGGATGAAGTTGTAGCGGTGGATGTATGCATGGAACCAGTAGTTATTGTGGTTCATCCTGAAACGCAGCCTTTGATAAGGTAGTTGACAACTTCATTTTGTTGACGAAGGTCGACGTAGAGAGTATCTGATCCTCGGAGTTTGGTAATAAGTCTCTCTCTTCCTATGCTTCGAGCTGCTTTTAGAAGGTGCTGAGTAATAAAACTGAGGCATGTGAGACTACCAGTGCTTAATTGGTGATAAAGATGGAATTTGAACAAACTTGTGTTCCTAATTTGGAACTACTGAAGTGACCTTTGGAGAAAGCCCTTGCTGAAGCCAGCAGTTTTACAGGAGGTTCACATGATTGTGGCTGTCGTTTCAGGCTCTCGTGTTCCTTCTTCAAGATGTTTAAAGATTTTGTTTCGGGAAGAAATTTATGCAAGTTTTGAATGCAAGTAAACGCATTGCTTAGTGGTGTTCAAAGTTCAGAAGTATCAGGACTATGATTTCTTCTCAAAAAAAAAAAAAATTGGTTTAATGATTTCTTGCCATTTTCAGTTGCATTTTCTTGGATAGATTTTGCTGGTAATTGCC
>NC_020495.1:21488717-21511093 GCF_000184155.1 Fragaria vesca subsp. vesca
GGATAGATTTTGCTGGTAATTGCCAAACTCGTTTTCCCAAAGGGAAATCCTATTCCAAGTGTCAAGGCTGCTAGTTATTATAGAATAGACACATTCTTGATCAGTTGATGTGCATATGTGCAGGATGACTATCTTGGTGAACTGCAGGCAGTATCTTCAAAGATCAGTATGTATATGACTGGCCCTTTGAAGTCTACATCACAGGTGAACTAGTGAAAGTGAAGTTTAAAGCTCGCTTTTTTTTTTTCCTTTTTTGAGAAGGAAGCTGAAAGCTCGCTTGAATGCAAATGGGATTGTGTCTATAGACTATAGAGTTGGCAAGTGTTTTGGAAGAGAAAGAAGTTCATGGGGTTCTAAAGGTAACAAAAGTACGTGTGCCATTAGTTTTCTGAGGAATGACTGAAGCAGATGTGCAAAAGGCCAGTAAGAAAGAGTTTGAGATGGCTTCACAAGATCGACTATCAGAGACTTGAGCATCATGGAATATAAATGAAACTTATTGAGACTTCTAAGGAATATAATCCCAGTTAGTCATGTTTTCATTATCTACATTGATGTAATTGATTGTATAGCACATTCCTTGTCGATAAATTAGCTAGAATAGCTAGAATCAAGGAGATAACTCCTCCTCCGGTCCCTTTCTGTATATATGTTGTACTCGATGATATGATCAATACAACAAAGTATTCTAAACCAATATCATTCTTATTATGGTATCAGAGCCAACGCGCTCTTGAAATCCCCACCAAACACAAAAACTCTAAATCCAAATCCTTGTCGAAAACATGACAGGAGAAGAACGAAAAGCCGATGCAAATTCATCATCGAAGGCTCCGGCATGGGAAAACATCAATCATCCTCTATACATCCATCACTCGGATCAACCAGGAGCAATTCTTGTTCCACAATCACTCGAGAAAGACAATTTCAGTGCCTGGATCGATAGCATGAAAGCGGCACTCCAAATCAAAAACAAAATAGGGTTAGTTGATGGAACTCTAACCAAACCCGTGAAGAATCCGGATGAGCAAAATCAATGGAACCGATGCAACATCCTTGTCAAAACATGGCTGCTTGGATCAATGTCAAAGGATATTTCAAAGAGCTTTTCTCATTGCAAGGACGCAAGGACCGTGTGGCTTGAATTGTACGAAAGGTTTGGACAAACTAATACCGTTCAACTTTTCCATATTGAGAATGCTATACATGATTGCGTACAAGGCTCCTCTTCGGTTACATCCTTCTTCACCCAACTCAAAAGCCTTTGGGATGAGAAGGAGGCACTCTGCAATTTTCCTGGTTGTGTTTGTGATGCAGGAAATGAGTTGAAGTCTTATATTGAGACACAGAAGATCATGAAGTTTTTAATGGGTTTGAATGATGAATTTGCCACAAGCCGAAGCAACATAATTGGCATGGATCCCCTGCCTTCATTGAACAAAGCCTATTCTATGGCTCTCAGGCATGAAAAGCAGGTTGCTGTTTCAGCAAACAAGGCAGCGCTCCATCCTTCTGAGTCCACTGCTTTCTACGCGCAGCAGCAGCGTGGCAATATGACCCCGAGCGAGCCCCTTGCATCGCGTCATGCAGCACACCAATCTGATTTAGCAGTGCGTGCACAAGAGCCTCTGGTTAAACCTTTTGCAGGTCATGCGCGTAAAACAGCGCGTTCTTCAAGCAATTATGACTGGAAGCAGGGATGTGAAAAATGCAACAGGACCAATCATTCAACTGAGAATGGCCCATCTACGTTGTACAATTTGCAACTGGAAAGGGCACACTTCTAAAACATGCCGACAGCTCCTACGTTGCTCATACTGCAATTTCAAAGGACATACTTATGACGAATGTCGCAAAAGAGAAGCTCCTCAATCTGGAGAAGGAAGCAGCCGTGCTAATCACATCTTGGCAGCCTCTATAGGGTCTGCCTCCTTTCCATTCTCACAAGAAGAATGTGCTCGATTGAGAGAGATTTTGGATAGCAATCAGGCCTCAACTCAAGCTGGTAACATTGCCAATTATGAGGAACTGGTAAGGCTGCCTCTCTCGCCAATACTTGTTGTCATTCACCAATATGGCTTCTAAACAGTGGTGCAAGTGATCATATTATCTGTGATGACAAATTTCTTACTTCAAAACAATTGGTCATGAATTATACTATGCGACTCCCATCTGGTTCATCTGTTCTTGTTACATACATTGGAACTGTGTTATTTTCATCTCACTTAAAGCATGAGAAAGTGTTATGCGTGGCCTCCTTTTATCTGAACCTAATATCTGTGAGCAAATTGGCTCGTGATTCATTATATGTAACCATCTTTCTGAGGCAAATTTGTATTGTGCAGGACCTACGATCGGGGAGGATGATTGGGACAGGGACTGAGAAGGAGGGAGTCTATTGCCTTGATTATCACCAGAAAGGAACGTGCAATGTGGCTCAAGTTCAAATGCAAAATCTTTGGCACCAAAGGCTGGGTCACCCATCACAACGAGTGTTGTCATTATTTTCTTTTTCCAAAAACTTTTCTGCACCAAATAATTGTTTGATTTGTCCTCTGGCCAAACAAACTAGACAACCATTTTCTTTAAGTACTACTTCTAGTAAAGATTGTTTTGAATTGATTCATGTTGATATTTGGGGAGGTTATCATGTTCCTTCACTCACTGGTGCACAATATTTCTTGACCCTTGTTGATGATTATTCATGGGCTACCTGGGTCTCTCTCATGAAACAGAAATCTGAAACACGTCAACTTCTTGTTAGTTTTGTTCATTTGGTCGAAACACAGTTTGATAAACGTGTCAAAGTCATCAGGAGTGATAATGGTCCCGAGTTTTCTATGCATGAATTTTATGGGTCAAAGGGTATTGAACATCAAACCACATGTGTCAATAATCCCCAACAGAATAGGGTTGCTGAAAGAAAGCATCGTCACCTCTTAAATGTGGCTCGTGCTCTTCTTTTTCAAGCCAATTTACCAAAAAGGTTTTGGGGTGATGCCATCTTAACGGCCAGTTATCTCATAAATCGAACATCGACTCCACTCTTAAATGGCAAAACCTCTTTTGAATGCCTTTTCTCAAAAGAACTGACATATGATCATCTTAGAGTTTTTGGGTGTCGATGTTTTGTTTCCACACATCCCTCCAAGCCAAGCAAATTCGATCCCAGGTCAGTTGAATGTGTTTTCTTAGGTTATCCTCATGGTAAAAAGGGTTATCGAGTTTATGATGTCAAAGGAAAGAAAATTCTCTTTTCTCGTGATGTTATTTTTTTTAGTCTGATTTTCCCTATTGAAACCAAATCTCAAATTCTCCTACTTTCTCTCCACAATCAAATCCTGATCCTCCTATTTCTTCTTCTCAAACTGATCCACTCTTTCGTTCCTTTGATTATGGGGAATCAAATCATGCACAGGAAAATCTCAATTATGCCGAAATACATTCTTCTCCCCATCTCATTAAGAGTTCACCCGAAAACCCTACTACCATATCCACTGATATTACTGCCTCATCCATCGATAATTTTTCCAATCCTATTCTTCTGTCATCTTCAATTCATCCAAATTCTTCGGTCAATCCCAACTCTTCCGCTACCAATCAATCTGATCAAAACATTTCTCTCTTCAAACATATCTTTTCCTTCACAAAACACATCTTCCTCGTCCGATATTTCTACTCCTCCATCTCAACCTCCACAACAACGTTCTACTCGGACTACACGAACATCCAGCCTATTGCAAGACTTTCACATCGAGGCAACTCTCCCCTCACGTAGTGTTCCACCATCTTCACGGACCGAGGTCTCAAGTATGGTTCATTCCATCTCAAATGTGTTGTCTTGTAATAGACTATCTCCTACACATTAAGCCTTTATTGCTGCACTAACTATGCACCGCGAGCCTACATCCTTTTCACAAGAAGTTGTTGATCCTAAATGGCGTCAGGCCATGCAAGATGAAATTCGTGCATTGCAAGCTAATTGCACTTTGAGCCTTGTAACACCACCAACAAATAAACGTCCTATCGGCTGCAAATGGGTGTTCAAAATCAAATACAATCCGGACGGTAGTGTGGAACGATATAAAGCTCGCCTTGTTGCTAAAGGCTACAGTCAGGTTGAAAGCATTGATTACCGTGAGACTTTTGCGCCTGTTGCCAAGCTAACCACAGTCAGAATTCTTCTTAGTTTGTCCTCACTCCAAGGTTGGCATCTTCACCAACTTGACATCAGCAATGCTTTCTTACATGGAGATCTATATGAGGATGTGTACATGCAACTTTCTCCTGGTTTTGGAGGAAAGGGGGAGACACGAGTTTGCAAATTACACAAGTCGTTGTATGGACTTAAACAAGCATCAAGATAATGGTTCATCAAATTGTCCAATGCTCTCATGGAAGCTGGTTTCCACCAATCTTGGTCAGATTATTCTTTATTTACCAGAAATCATAAAGGTCACTTTACTGTTCTATTGGTATATGTTGATGATATCATTCTAGCAGGAAGCCATCTTGATGATATAATAAGTGTGAAAAGTTATTTATCTGATAAATTCAAGGTGAGAGATATGGGAGTATTGAAATACTTTCTTGGCATAGAAGTTGCTCGTTCCAAGCAGAGAATTGTTCTAAGCCAACGAAAATATGCATTGGAGATACTAGAAGATTCAAGTTTTCTTGGAGCTAAGCCTACTACTTTTCCTATCGAGTATAATAGCACTCTCACACGAGGAGAAGGAAAGTTACTGTCTGATCCATCACAATATCGACGATTGGTAGGAAGGCTAATATATCTCACCATCACAAGACCAGACATTGTGTATGGGGTTCATATTCTCAGTCAATTCATGGACAAGCCAAGAGAACCACATTTAGAAGCTGCACATAAGGTGCTTCGGTATCTAAAACAAACGCCGAGGCAGGGTCTACTTCTACCATCCAGAGGAACACTACAATTAAGGGCCTATTGTGATGCAGATTGGGCTAGATGCAAGGACACCAGAAGGTCAGTCACTGGCTATTGTATTTTTCTTGGTGATGCATTTATATCTTGGAAAACAAAGAAGCAACTACGGTGTCTAGATCCAGTGCAGGAGCCGAGTACAGGTCTATGGCCTCTACTTGTTGTGAGATTACATGGTTGCAAAACATCTTGAAAGACTTAAATGTCAAAGGTATGCAACAAACATTACTATTTTGTGACAATCAAGCTGCCCTCTATATAGCATCCAATCCTGTTTTCCATGAACGCACAAAACATATTGAGATTGATTGTCATGTTGTGCGTGAAAAGATCCAAAGAGGACTTGTTAAGGCTGCCCATATTCGAACATCAGAACAACCTGCTGATATGTTCACCAAACCGCTGCATCCTAAACAATTCATAAAGTTGTTAAGCAAGTTAAGTGTAATCAATATACACTCTAACTTGAGGGGGAGTATTGAGACTTCTAAGGAATATAATCCCAGTTAGTAATGTTTTCATTATCTACATTGATGTAATTGATTGTACAGCACATTCCTTGTCGATAGATTAGCTAAAATAGCTAGAATCAAGGAGATAACTCCTCCTCCCTTTCTGTATATATGTTGTACTCGATGATATGATCAATACAACAAAGTATTCTAGACCAATATCATTCCTATTAAAACTTGTATCCTATATGCTTCAGTTCGATTTGATTCGGTTGCACTTATCTTTCGCAGTCTTCTACATATGATCTGTATAATACAAACTTTGTTGCATTATGAAGTGAAAGAACGCAATTTTCTTCCTCTGCAAGCAAGAAAGACTATGATTAGCATGCATTAAACTGCAAATGAGGCATCCGGACCAATTGAGCTTAGCCGTAAACTTATAATACTTGACTCCGAGTTATCTTCTCTATGAATCCTCAACACATATATTGAGCTAGCACAGCTATCTTACATTTACTTAAGCATGCTAGCTACCAATGTCCCCTCAAACATAATGATTGTGTATAATGGTAAATGGATTATACGTAATGATGAACTCCAATTCCACATTTGCTTTAGAATTTTATGCTACTAGTCATGATAAAAATGGGAACATAGGGAGCACATTGTCAACAAAATATAGATATACCAACCTTCTCTAGCATCTCAACCCCATTATTTATACACAAGAAACACTTCATTTAATTGTCAAGTTGCAAGTTGCATATATATCATCTTTCCGGCTTACTAAAGCCAAGCAAGTCGCTTTCATTCCTGGTGCTCTTCACGTGGTATAACCAAAGCTTAGCAGTTAGCACTATCAAATCACAAAAATCATCCGATGCTTGTTCATAATTTTAGTTAGAGATTTTTGTTTACGGTTTAACACGGTGAAGATAGATATAAACAATTGTTTGGGGGGGGGGGGGGGTTTGGGACCGCTACTGTTTGCATACCACACCTTATTGGCAAATAATTCTTCAATAAACATGTAAACAAAACGGGCGCGAATGATAGTATAAAATGACCGTTATATTATATTAGACGTTTTTCTCATACAATATCACCAGCAGATATTGAATCAATTATAACTAGTTGATCAATCAAAAATCAAATACACAATATATAGACGCTCAATCACAAGTAAGCCATGTGGTTTTTAACTTCCTGTGTTGAGTCTTAAGAGGAGACTGAAGAAGATTTTCATCTTGTAAAATTGTGTCTTTCTCATCACGTCAATTAAAGAATAACATACAGTGCAACATACAGTGCAACATACACGTCAATTCCAGGATTGACTAATTCATACTAAGCATAGCGACAATGATCAAGCGGTTCTTCATTTTCCAAATCACTGTAACATAATTTGAGCTACTGCAATAACGTCGTAAGATATATTTGGAACACTTTTCTACAAGTTCTATAAGAATTTTTTTTTTTTTGTAAAAGTACACGTTCTATTAGATTGTACCAACTGTATTAGCTCAGAAAGTGCTATAGGGTGTGGATATACCGTATACGAGTATGATACAAATCTGTATCAAATCCAATTTGAATTATTCAAATGAAAAAGAAAATTTCAAAAACGCAGGGAGCAAAGTCAGAAGATGTTGATGTGGTATACCCAAAAAAAAAAACATGTCAGAAGATGTTGACAAAAATAGCCAACGGGATTCAGCCACGTCGCATACCCTAACATGCACATCAATTCCAAAGCCCACGTTGACTAACTGGCCTCTCACATTAACGCCAATCACATGCGGACCGCTACACAGTCCTACTGCTACGCCGCCACCTCAACCAACCACTCATTAAATTTTGCGGCAGTCCCCATAATTATATGTAATTATTAGAGATTCCACAGCCCGAAGAAGATGGTTATTACCATATAAGGAAATTTCGAGTGTCATCTTCAATTCTTAACCTTAACCCAAAATAGTAAAAGAGAAACAGTTAAAACAGTTAGGTCGTACCAAGAGAGAAATGCACCTCTTCGTTTTCTACCCGTCTCAGAGCTTTCACGAATTCTGGACCATTTCTGGTCGTTGTATGTTTTTTTTTTTTTTTTTTTTTTTCTTGAGAGGGCTCAGGTCATTTTCTTAATTTTTGTTGTATTCACGCATTTCATTCTCAATTACCACCACCGTATTCACGAATTTCACATGTATCATGACTTAATCACTTAAAAATTGTGTTGTGTTTTGCCTAACGGATTAGTCATTAGACTTAATAAGCTTTTAAGATACCGCAATCTTAAATATAAAAAATAAAAAATAAAAAACGGTAAGAAAAATAAAATGGACAAATTATGATTGCCTAACACAATGACTCCAACATATATAAACACACCCACTTGGTACAACCTTATTATTACTAATGTCTTTTTTTTTTGCGTCAATATAAATAGAGAAATTTTATCCACACATCCTTAAATACTTGATACACATACCTTACTTAATTGACCACTAATCTTATTTCTTGTTTAATCAATTTACTAGATACACCACCCCAAACTACCAATTCTACCCACAGACTTCATAATATAAACAAATATCAAAATTATTGAGTTTGATTTTTATTTTTTTTATCTTATCAATCACGAAAGCTAGCTAGCTTGTATATCATAATCATATTGCATATGTTTTGTTTATCAAGATAAACACAATGATTCTTTTATCTTTTCTTCTTTCAATTGATCATCATGAAACAATTCTTCTAAAATGTATATATCATGAAACAACACGTACAAACATATGAAGGAAATTTCAACTAGGGGTTATATATATGGTATTCTTGTTTGTAGAAGGATATGCCCATTATTGTTTATATCAAAATGATTTTCATATGAATAGTATGAATACGAACAATCATAAGAAACCTCAATGTACGATTCGGTAGTTAACTTAGAGTTTTTCAACTTGATCTATAACAAAATTAATTTTCTAATTAAATTTCTTATTCCAGTATGTATGACTTTTTAGTCATTTTGATTACCCCTAAAATATAATTTTAAATGTTGAAAGATTAGGGTGTGTATTAAGTATTTAGAAATGTGTGGATAAAATTTCTCATATAAATGATTTTCGTCCCAAAGAGACAGACAAGTGATAAGGACGGGGGAGTGGAAGCTGCTGAGATTCTGATACTATTATTAGTAAAAATCAACTGCCAACCTCGTGAAATATGTCAGTTCCTTCACTTCATTGAAACTTGCTCAGCATCACCCTTCTTCTTATACTCTCTTTTCCGGTCAGTACACCAAACCTTGAGACATTGTTTCTTTTACCATATATATATATAAATTAAATGTCTTAACCCAAATTCAGTGGATGCTGCATTGTGATTGATCAGCACTTTCTTTTTGTGAGAAAAGATGTGATTAGCACTTGTAGGACAGAAGCCCATTTTTAGCAAAAAGCTAAAAGCATAGATTCCAATCTCCTCTAGGAAAATTTTTAGTGAACATTAGACAAGTGTAGGTATGATCCATCACTTGGTATCATTTGGTTTGGTAATATATAATAATTTGATTTAGTTATATAAGTATTGTAGTTATAAATTCTCAATTGTCGATAAAAGACAAAAACAAAATGAGAAAAACAAAGAGAATGAGATTGGTTTAGTTAAAACATGCTAGACTTCGATTAGTACATTGGAGAACACTCATTGGTCGTTGAATTTCAATTAATCACATCAGGTCATTCAAAAGACAAATGTATTTTGCAAAAACTAAAATTTCAAGGCAGAAAGAATGCAATGACACATTTGGAGTCTTGAGTTGCTACCCAAATTGCTGAACCCAAAATATTCACATGCAAATCCTCAACTGTACACACATTGACTGAACAGCCCCTCACAATCCCCGTATGCCCCAAACCACAGCATTCCGGTCAATCCATTAAAACCAAGGACATTTTCGTCATTCAAACAACTAAAAATAACCACACAGAGAGAGAGAGAGAGAGAGAGAGAGAGGAGGAGATACAAAATAGAAACAAACGCCAAAATAAAACTGCCATTTTTGTTTTAACACAGAAACTCAGACCTGGGAGTTAGCGTCACCGTCACGGGCCATGGCTTCCGTCACCGACGCCAGCTTCTGCAGATTCAACCTCACCACCGTATCCGCGAACAGCCGCGTGTCCTCCTCGCTGTTCCCCTCCGGCACATCCACCACGTACGATTCCAGAACAACTGTCCAGATCCTCCCGTCGCGCTCAAACCCATGCACGGTGGTCACCGACCGGTAATTCCTCAACCTGTGCTCCCCTCCTATAATACTGAAACCAGTCACGTGCCTCTCCTCGTCCAGCAAGTCCAGCCTCTCCGTGCTCGTCGCCGCCGGCAGCCCGGAAATTACATTCACGTCCCTCGTGCATCCCACGCTCATTACGAAGCCTTCTTTCACTGTGCAGCTCCGGATGAAGTGCTTGTACGTCTGCGGCTTATCGAACCGCCTCACCACCTTCCACACCGTCTCCAGCGGCGCGTGGATTCGCTGCGCGAGTAGGGAGGAGCAATGGCCAGGGCCCACACGGTAGGTGTGGAACTCGGCCACGACGGGCTTGAGGTCGTCGAACTCGGACTGGGTCAGTCCAGAGGGGACTGTGAGGTGATGCTGCGAGCTCTCCGGGTCTTGCTCCGCCGCCGATGATGGTTTCTCCATTGGTGAAAGAGAGGAAGAGAGAGGAAGAGAGAAGAAGAAGAAGAAGAAGAAGAAGAAGAAGAAGGGGGTTGTGAGTTGTGACGTTGGGTTGTGAGGGGTGTAGTTAAATGGGGAAGGGATTTTGTAGGATGTTAGGGGTAAAATGGGGAATTGAGGTGGGTTTTTATTGAAAAGGGTATTTTAAGCGTAAATGGGAAGGTGTCAACTTGGTGATGCAGACAGGTGGCTTCTCTAGCTGACCTGGCTTAGCTGCAAGCCGCCGCGTTCTGTCCCTTTTTCTTTTTTTTTAAATGTTTTTCTTTTTAATTTTTCAAGTTTTGTTGCTCCACAACGACCAGAAAAAAAAAAGTTTTGTTGATCCATGAATGTTGAGAAATTTTTCAGTGTTCCGTAGAAGCACGTGGCATTATACAGTGGTTCTCTGTACCTATAAGATGCTGACATGTGAAAATTTTAACACGTCAGTTAATTACACGTGTATAATCAATTAAACTTCTGAGATTTTGCCGTTAAGTTACAGTCATAAACTGCAAAAACATCCATCTCATCCATAATCAATAGAAAAGAATTTTTGCAGCCATAAGTTTGCTTCAATTTATTACGGGATTTGCAGGTTAATAGTCTTCAATCCAAGAGCTTTTCAAATTTGTGAGAAGGAATAAGGGTGATAGTAAATCACAACAAGTTTTTGTATTTGGATAGAAGATGAAGAAATTTCATCTGGGTTGTGTACGTCCTGTATGGGTCTCCAACCTGAAAGAATGGCGTGTGGGTTTTGTGTAATCTGAAATTTAAATGGTGGGTGGCATCTTCTGAAATCTGGGTTGTGCGCGTCCAAAATACATCCTATGCTCATATTTTGTTTTTGTCCATATTACCAGTACGAGTGATCTCCAACCTTAACAATCGGGATATATGTGTGGGTTTTTGATGACTTTTTGGCAACTAGTTATAACAAATCATACACATATCAGATCAATTTCTCTTCTTCGATTCATATCAAAGAATAAAGATTATCGAAGTCAGAGGAACAAAAAAGGAGAAAAGAAAAGATGTTTGCAGATCTGGGTATCTATCAACCCCTTAACATTTGCAAATATGGATATCTATTCGATTTGAAAACTTTATTTTCTCTTACCTTGCTTTTTCAGAACCTGATCAATCTGTGATTCTTTTGTTTATGACGGCAAGAAAAAAAAAGACGTGGTTAGTTTGTTGTTAACTGACGTGTCAAAATTTCCACATGTTAGCATCTTATAGATACGGAGGACCACTGTACAATGCCACATGATTCTACAGGAGCACTGAAAAATTTCTCATGAATGTTAGACCAAAAATAAAAATAAATTTGGTTTATATATAGGTTCGACTGCCCTAGTTCAACGGTTTCAATTTATCTCGATCTTTGTCAAAAAAAATTTACCTCGATCGAAAACGAAACTGTTCTTCTAAAATTGTTTGGTTTGGTTAGGTTCGGATGTATTATTTAGTATTTACATTTCGTGTGGAGCGGATTCAGTGCACCATGATGCACTTAAACCACTTCATATTAGCAAACGTCCGTTAGTTACAAAAAAAAATTCTAACAAGAGTAAAAACCTAAGAAACAACGATTCATCTGCCTCTAGGGCTGGGCATGGACGGGATGAGACGGAATTAAGGTCATCCCACGGCCCGTCCCCCTAATCCCGTCCCAGACATTGCACACGGGACGAGATCGGGACAAGCCTTACGTTTTTAAGACTTGATCTCACGCAAGTCTCGTCCTAGACTGGACCGAGACGGGACATGCCTAATCCCGCCATCCCAGCCCAATATCAAAAGCCCAAACTAGAAAATAAATAAATTAAAAAATTTGATGATCTGACAGAGATACACATATATAACATGGTTCTACATCAATTAGACAATTACTCAATTACATAACCTGAGTACCTGATAGTGATACCAATAAATATTACACAATATGAATCCATAATCCATAACTAGAATTAAACTAGAGTAACAATACAAGTTTCTTTAAGCTGCTCCAAATACAAACATTTTCAAATCTAATCATCGATGACAATACCGGTTGCAACAGACTTCCCTTTCCCTTTAACTTTTGCAATTGGAGGTGGACAATTGTTCTTATTTGAAGCAGTGCTCTCATGCTCTGTAAAAATGAAAGAGTTAGTCCATACACATCTCTCATAGGAACAAACTGTACGATGTCTCTTGTAGCTACACGAACTGTTGAACTAGATAATCACTGTCCATTATCAGCATCGAAAACTGCCAAATACAAGATTCACATGGGCATTCAGAATTTTAGTTGTTGAAATTCCAACATATGTAGCATAAGGAGAAAGAGATGACTCGTAAAAAGAAACAAAAGCATACCTCCATTTGTTTAAAATCCGCTCTTCCTACTCCAACTATTAGAATTGAGAGGGGAAGATCAGATGCCTTCACCAAAGCTTCTGTTGTTTCCTTGAGGTCTGTAAGGATCCCATCCTATAAAAGGTGGCATTTATGTTACCTCAATAAAAGAGATCTCACATAAAACAAACGCTTGCAAATAAAATTCATCCTTCTCTTACCGTTATAATCAACAACACATAGTACTTATTGTTGCTGTGGAATAGAGAATTGCCAGTAATCTCTGCAGTCGTGTAGGGCACTGGCAGAAGCAGTCATTATGCCTTCAACTCCTTCAACTCCTTCAACTCCTTCAACCTAAATAAATGAAACAATCACCCAACATAAAAAAATTCATTGGTCAATGACTTGGTATGTAAGTTTGCAAACCAGAGTAGAATGCCATATGTGAGGAACCAGACTTTTAATCTACCTCAAAGCCTGTTGCAGTTCCATCCAAGTTAAAACAGTGCAACACAGACCCTTCAGCTGTCCTTTCTCCAAAGCCCAAGCAGGAAAACGTTTATCAGCATCATAAAACTGAATAACTTCCCCAACTTTTGTTATTGCCTGCGAAATGCAAAAATAAACTTGATTACATTTGCAGATACCGCTTGACTATTACTCACATAAGATACCTTCTATGGTTATTTCTTTAAATCAAAGAACACATATTGTGTTGCATGTTGTTGATACCTAAAAATGTAAACATGTTTTTTTTAGAGACTTAAGGTCAACGATCAGGCTTAGAGCTAATATGAGGCCTGGATCCAAGTCGTTTGGTCTGCCTCGAGCGACTTGGGGCTTGGTACAAAATCTCTAAGCCACGGCATGACATGTCCAAATTATAGGAGGAGGTCACTAAAGCCATGACAAGCCTACACAAGGCCCATTTGGGAGTCAAGCCAAGTCATGCCATGCTCGTTTATGCTCAAGCTTATTATGACATGCCCATTTATGCCCAAGCCTATTATGACATGCTCATTTATGCCCAAGCCTATTTAGGACGAGGGAGGCAAGCCCACGCCATGACGTTTATGCCCAAGTCTATTATGATATACTCATTTATGCCCAAGCCTACTATGACATGCTCATTTATGCCCAAGCCTATCTAGGACGAGGGAGGCAAGCCCACGCCATGACCTACTATGATATGCTCATTTATGCCCAAGCCTACTATGACATGCTCATTTATGCCCAAGCCTACTCCTTTTATCTATCTAGGATGTGGGAGGCAAGCCACGCCATGACGTGCCCAAATCTACTCGAGGCCCATTTAGAGTTAAGCCAGGCCATGCCATGAGAGTTTATGTTTAAGCCTACTCCCTCTATGACACGTGGTTTCTCATGGACACGCTTCAATGACCATATGCCCGCTCATTTCATACATGTGTTAACACACGCTAAGTACAGTTGCGCACAAGCATCGTAGATGGTATACCGAAATCCATCTATTACAACATGCCACGCGGCTAGCCATTAATGTGGACCCAAGACACTAGGCCAAATGGGGCTTATTAGTGGGTTGTGGTGTGGAAGGACACAGGGTTTTGCAAGGCCTATGGAAGCCAAATATCAAGTGTCCGAGACATCTTGGGAGTCAAAAGATCAAACTTGAATTTGAGTTTCCCGCACATAGGCATGTAACGGATACCTCATCTCATCACCCAATGCCTCCTTTAGACATAGGATACTAGCATCACAAGTCACCTCAGGCCAAGCCACCTCAGACCTGAGTGCCTGTCTCCACAACTTTCACCTCATAAGCTTAAGGCAAACTCAAGGCCTCATGTTTCGTCCGGACCCCTTAACCAAAAATAGTTAGATAAGAAATCGAGAGCGGGTGCTTCAAAACCTCTGCGACCTTTACGTTTTTTTAGCTTAAGGCTTGAACGATGGTAGTGAGAAGGAGGGTTCTGACCTTTGCTAAAATTAGAGTCACGGGTCACTTTTTACCCTCAGTCTTCGACCTCCATTTTATTTAAAGGAAGCTACAGTGGGATTGAGACACAACACCTACAGGCAAAAACCACTACCAAACTCCCAAAAACCACTACCAAACTCCTCATGCTTAACCGTCTCTAGACCACCATCATCATACCTCTCCTTCCAGACATCCTAGATCATCACCACCATACCCATTCTCCTAAACACCTTCAGACACCTCTAACCACCACCACCATATTTTACAATCCCTCACCCACATTTGATGAGCATGCATTCTGTTACACTTGCAAGATCCTAGCTCCCACACCATACACACTACTAAGTCCTCTCAGTATTGATATTACACACGCTTGGAGCCTCTCCATCACTCTCCATCACAACAAAGTCTATCTTAGGAAGACTTTGGGCCTAGTCTCGTAACCCTAAAGGGGAAGATTGGATCACCAAGCCCAACAACAGTAAGCTCTTAGATCCTCATTCAATTTCTACCCCAACACATGTTATCACACATTTGTTAATTACTACAATATAACCAAAGTCTTAGTTATTAAAGCACCACATTTGCTAACCGGCCATACGGATCAATGTAGTGCAACGAATCAGGTTTTCGAGGATCTCCATTTGAAGTTGTGACAAAATTTAGTATCAAGGCATGCAAATAGATTGGAATGATAAACATTTCAATAGTCCCACTCAATTCTTACCAGTAAAGTCAACAGCAACCATGAAGTTAAGCTCAAACCCACTGGAAATATAATCGACAAAGCTGAACTGGTGCTTCTCATTAAATTGATCCACAAACAACTGACCCTTTGACAACTGCAACACCATATTATTAACAAATAGTGAGTACATTTACATGTATGCTACAACACCATATCGTACAATTCCTAAGAGACATCGTACAATTTGTTCCTATGAAGCAGTGCTCTCATGCTCTGTAAAAATTTGATTACCGGTTTTTTCATTTATAGATATCATCAAAAAACATATAATACAGGAGGAATGATCTTGCTTGACGAGCTCCGAGGCGAGGAGGAATCGGGAGGTGAGGTTAACGGAGGCAAGGAGGAAGCGGGAGCCGAGGCAAGGAGGAATCGGGCGATGAGGTTAACGGGGGCGGTAGAGGAGTTCAAGGAGAACTTCGGTAGAGTGGGATTGAGGTTTGGCTGGATTGGGATTTAGGGTTCATACTGCTTCAGTGCTTCACGTTTTTGGGATGAAAGAGAAACTAAAAGAGGAACTGAAAATGAGATGAGGTAGTATCAGGGTTCAAAAATGAAAGGTTGAGATCAAAACATCTAAAAAAATCAACGGCTTAGATTAGTCTATATTTTACACGGGATGGGACGGGTCTGACGGGCCTCAACTTTTCAGTCCCGCGTCCCGTCCCGTTGTTTCTCTACGGGACGGGTCTAGTGTTTTTAGACTTAGATCCCGTCCCTTCCCGTCAAATTTCGAGACAAGATCAGGATTTAGGTTTTTTATGCCCACCCCTATCTGCCTCTCTCCCTCTTCCCCAAAACCAGCTTCTCCAGTAATCAACCTTGCATATATCATCATTCCTTTGTATTTATATGATTCTCTTTATATACACCATTTCCAGATTTGCTTCTTCTTCCCCCAACCTTCATTGCTTCCCATTGTTTTCTAAACCCATAAGTATAGTAGTATAGTAAGATCCAACCATGACTCATCCCCGTCGTTTATGTGATTCTGATAGCCGACGTCGCCAGTGGCTTTGATAGCCGATCGAAGAGATTCGAATTCTCTAATTCAAACCCACGATAACCGGGTCGAAATCCTCCTCTCAATCTGGTCGAAATACTTTCATTCCCCTCCTCTAGTCAGATAACTCATTGTCTTCTTTCAGAAGAGAAATTATTGTTGGATTAGTTTTTTTTTTTTTTAAATTTGATTAGTTTTTTTTTTGCCATGTTGACTATTCTTTTTTATTTTTAATTTTGTTAACGGTGTTTGTATCAATGTTAGTGTTCAGATCAAATGAATGGCTGATATTAAATTATAACATCCGGTTCAAGTGAACCTTTGTGCATATAAAAATCTTCAGATAATTAAGTTTAAGACAATTATGATTTACGATTTACATTTGTTCAATGCGTGATTTCAAAAAATTTTACAACTATCTTTACATATATCAACCCACGATGTTCTAATACTTACGAAACTTGGTCATTAAGAAGAGAATTAATGCATGGTACACATTTTAATGTTAGAACAGAAAATTACGATCAATGCGCTCGAGAGTTGAAAGCTGACACTAGCTAACAGAATCAATTTTCTTTTTTTGACAAATACCACAAATATATATTTTTTTGTTTTCTTTTATTCTTCGATTTTATTGGTTCTTGGCTCAATTAGAACAATCAACAATGAGCATGGCCCCCTATCTGATATTTTATAGTTTGGAGCGTAGAAGATGATAGTGAAGCATAACGAGTAGTGCTATCTTTTCAGGAAGTGGTTGAATGCAAGTATATAATAAACGAGCATCGCATAAGTTGGTTCAGATATGCCTCAACCAAAAAGAAAAATAAATTCAGATATGTACGAATAATGTAATTCTTAGAGAAGAGCTAGGGTTATTCGATCTTCTTGAGTTAGCTGAGCTCAAGAGGAGGTTGTTTGTTTTATTGTTGAGGTGAGCAAGACTTGACGGATTATTCCTTAGTCTTCGGAGAGTTTAATATTGTTTGAGAGTATTGGAGCTTGCGTGGATTTCCCTTTCCGAAAGTAAACGTCCCCCTCATTCCTCATCTAATCCAGCTATATATGCAAATTAACCATTCTCGATGGATATACATGGCTACCTGGACTAGGGTGTTGTTTGGTTAGCGGAAAGAAAAGCTGGAAAATTGGTACTGGTATGAACGTTGCATTCGTTCACCACTGAAGAATGTGTTTATAAAGCACTCTTTTGAAGATGTGGTATATTCTGTATGATGATGATAGCTTGACAAGGAGTGAGAATGAAAATATTGATCTTTGCTTCCGTTGAGTTTGTCATCATTTATTTTTTATTTTTGATAAGAGAGTTTGTCATCATTTATTTGCAAAAGGTGAAGTTCGAATGCAATCGATACGTGTATAAAAAAGATGGATTAGCTATCACTTGGACGGTAAGTAATTCTCAAATTTGCCACAACAATCAAACTTAACTGCATGCATGGACACATGCATATAGATCTCAATATAGTGGAGATGACCACGTTCAGTGATTATGATTTAGATTAAATTGCATGCTCAAAACACTTCAGCTCTCGCTTATAGTTTTATTCTTGTAGTCTCAAAGTTTAATCTCCTCATAACGATATTAAGTCATTTTTACAGTCGAACCAAATTATTATCGTTTTATACATATAAAACATGAATTTGTTTGCTATGCGGACAAATACGACATACATACAAATACAATTAAAGAGGGGCAGCAGTGCAGCAGGGGAGATAGTCACCTGAAAAGATGCTATGCATGCTGTATAGAAGAATTTTCCATAGAACACAGACATAAATCCAACTAAGTCTTGCTAGGCAACTTTGCGCACGACTGCTTGCTCCCTCCAATATTTAAATGAGTTTCCTCTTTGGTTATGTGGTTCTTGTTTATTCCTTTAATCATCTTGACCATGTACAAAGTAGAAAAAAGAGGATATTGGATTGGTGCAATTTGTTTAGGATATGCCCCAGTTTCTTCTTTGGTCTTATTCTCTCGCTAATGAATTTTAAATCACCCCATTATAGATTGATAGCTAAGTAATCAATTAATTAAGAACACGGGCTAGATTAATGGCTTGTAATGAGAGATGAGTCGAGCCATGGGAGGCCAGTGATCACATATTAGTTTCATTCTATATTATAACTTAGCTATAGCTGTAGTCACCAATAATTGTCATTTTAAATCTCTGGTATTCGAATCTGGAGCACAAAATTTGATGACCCTCTTTGCGGTTTAGGTAAAGAGAAATGGGAGATCATTCTCCAAGTTCATTTTATATTTCAAAGCAATTTGGAGAGTAGCCTAGAAGATTTGAGAGCACAGCAAAGCAAGAATTGTGTTTTATAATACTTTATTGTTTGATACCGGATTATCGTTCAATGGAAGAAAAGAAACGCTAATAAAATCACAATCACACGCTACTACTATATACCAAGGTTTAGTGATTGGTTAGATACTTTTACAAAGAGATGGGATTAGGTTTATATGAGGTCGACAAAGTAAAGTACATAAGTCACGAGTCGAGGTAAAAAAATCGAGACATCGATTCACCTAATCTTAAATATACTGATACTTCGTTACGTATAAGTGTGATGTTTCTTACGAAAAAATCGAACAAATGGAAACTCATTTTACTCATTTATGTAAGTTTGATCTAGTGTTTCCAATAGGCATACTAGGAAAGTCCTTTAAAGAATAAGGGAAAAATTAAAGACCACATGCTCTCTCGATTTCTTGAAATATTGGGTTTAAAGCAACACAAGAAATATGTAGGCTTGGGTAAAATTAAAGATCGTTCCTATACGTAATACGTCTCAAATGGGATTGCATGGAAATGATTCTAGCTAAAGTAAATCAAAGAGTAAAACGGAATGTTAAATATTGATTATTCTCATGTTTCAATTTCAAGGAAACTAGCTAGAATACTGAAATATTTTTGATTCCGAGCTCGATGATCAATATAGGCTAAAAGAGGAAAGAAGACTAGCAGCCCAACATTTTTAGGTGTGGCCAACTGATGAAAGAGATTCTCTTCTTCCCAGTTTTGAGAGATTTTTCATCCTTATTGGCCCAAGTTATCTTCTTCTTCTTCTTCTTCCTATGTTTCTGTTGAGCAGGAGAACTTGAACTCTTCTTCTGCTTTGGCTCATTCTCTGTATCGGGTTGTTCCTGCACGGTAACGCAAACATTAGTTATTCCAAAGCACCGTTAGAATTCAATTAGAATGTGTTCTAGGAGAATAATTTCATAATTTGATGTGACCCCTAAAAAGCTTCATTCATGAACATTAATTGCAGAAAACCTAGACATCTAGCTAGAAGCTTTATATATGCAAAGCTATGCTGCATGTCATCATCCACTATAGACCACATTTCTATGCATACGCATTATTGCATCCATATCTGTAAGTGCCAAAAGGAAAACCCAAACAAACTAGGAAGTTTCCACATTGAAAGTTTGAAACCAACAATTTGTCGCAGACCTTTTCCAATAGACAGTGTTGATCAGTTACCTGAATTTCAGGCCTAGTGTCATGAATTTGGGAGAGTCGTATATTGTGAAGATCTTGCAGAAAGGGAATATTGGAAGTGAATGTCGGGAGAGAGCAAGATGATTCGCCCTTCGATCTGTAGCTCCAGTAGGTTTCACCAGATGATGCTTGTGTAGAAGTGCTTGATGAGCTGCTTGATTCCTTCTCTAAACACAGCTGAAACCACCACAAATAATTGGATATGACAACAAAAATCATTCTTAACGTGGATTAATTCTCAATCTGGATTTCATAATCACCATGAACAACCCTAACATAAGTCTTAGGAATATATATATTCCTAACATGCATGATCCATCCTACGGAATGAGATGCAATTTGGTACTGATCGAACCATTATTAGTAGCTGCTTGATGATCAATAGTACTCGATCAAAAACCAGATTCATATATTGTCAATTTTCGGGAAAGAAATACATGAAACTCGATCTAGTAGAAATTATTGTCCAAGATAAACTAGTTACAGTTGAGAAAGAGAACCTGAAAAAGCCTATTTTCAAGAGCAGCCACCCGATCCATGAGTGAACCTTTGAAGTGAGTCTCCTTCAATGCCATATCCACTGGCATGCATTGCTTCTTCTTCAGTTCTCCTCCAGCATTGCTTCTTCATGCATGCATTGCTTCTTCTTCAGTTCTCCTCCAGCAGAACTAGAACCATTATTACTTTCCAACTTCGCCAAATTTTGCTTTCTTTCCAAATACTTCATCTGAATCCAATCACACACATTCACACCCCAAATGGTCATGAAAGAAAAAGAAGTAATCAGTACAGGAAAGAGTAGTAATTAAGTGGTGGATGAACTTACAAGGAAATCCAGATGATCCAACCTAGAAACCAAAGACATGGACGAACTAGGATCCGAATGTGTTTTATCATTCATTTTGGTTTGCTTGAAGTTTGATGAAATAGTAATTTTGGACTAGTCTGTTTGAGCAAATCTCTCTCTTTCTCTCTGAAAGTGTGGAAGTCTTTTGCGCAAAATTGGTTATGAATTTCCTCCTTTTCTGGTCGACGGATTGAGAACACGTCGCTCGAGTTTGTTACATATTGTGATAACCAATCAAGCATACGTACAGATACTGAAGGTTACTTTTTTGTTTGGTGAAAATACAAAACTACAACACCGAATCATGGGGCTAGTCAAGTAGTCAATATTGATGGGTGATTTTGTTGTTCTAAACAATAAAACAATGAATGTGAATCAGTCTAGCTCTGGTTTTGTTATTTGTGAGCAAGGTTTCTCACTTTTGCTGGGGCTAGGAATGTTGTTTATGCCAATTAAACGTACTGGTCCGGTTGGTGAGGTTTAGCTTTACAATTAAAGGTTTCTGATTCTCACTTTGGTTATAGTTTGGTGGCATACATTCACACCAATCAATAGGGAAGCTCCCACTAATATGTGAAAATGATACCATGGTGTTGATATAGTAAGTTTATTCTCAGTGTAAAACAAACGTGATAATGTTATTGTCAGTGCAAGTATATCGTAAATTTTGTGTAGTCGTTTGTAAATAAGTGTATGATATACATCTCAATAAAATAGACAACCCTTAATGTTTATTTTGTAAACTAAATTTGCAGTTTTCTATTTTTATTTGTATTTGGCATAATTACCAATTTGCTTACCCTGGAATTCACGTTAATACTAATTTGCTACCATAGCTTTTTTTTTTCTGTCAGTCAGTTACCCTAGATTTCTAAAATTAGCCAATTTGCTACCCGTTTATTTTAGTCATTTTGTTACCCTTATGTCATATTTATTATTCTAGGCTTTCAATATTAACCAATTTGTTTCCCTAAATTTTTACATTTAGCGATTTGCTACTTTACATTTTCAAATGTCATCAATGTTTGGACGGAGGAATAGTAGCAAAATGACTATTTTTTAAAACATAACGTGGCAAATTGGTTAATTGTGGAAACTTAGGGTAGCAAATTGGCAGAAATAAAACCTAATATAACAAATTGGCTAATTTTAGGAATATAACATAATAAATTAGCAGAAATAAAAATTCAAGTAACAAATTAACACTTAGATAAATTTTAGCTTAAGAAATTGGCAACTAAGGCCTTTTTATTTTACAACTATATTGAAGAGTTGCTCAAGAGCTCGAGTGTCCTCACTTGTTTGGCTGTGATGTCATTCTTTAGGCAATGTTTGGTTCATGGAATCAAGCAATTGAGAAAAAAAATTCATTACTTTCCATTATTTGGAAACCAACAAAAATAGTGAGAAAGGAAAGTGATCCCCCCTTAAGGCTTCCATTCTCATGTCAAAGAAAAATTCAAAGAATTCGTTTATATTCCTTTCCATTCTTTGAACCAAACTAGGCCTTTAAGTCTAAACCCTTGCAAACAATTGGGTGACTGCATGAATGTTTGCACAGAGGCTAGGGTGACTCCTTTTTTAGTTTAAACTCAATTGGAATTTGGAACCCAAGTCAGTGTGAGGGAAATAGAGAGGAGTGGCTCTTGTTGGCTTTTCCTCTGTATCATTGTCGCCAACCACACTCCCCTCATCAGAATCCCTCTCTTTCTCTTAGCCACACCTGTCTTCCTCTTCACTCCTCAACAGAGTTGGTGAGTGTCTTTGTTTTCTTATCAATCCCCATGTGGTTATG
>NC_020495.1:21511224-21516418 GCF_000184155.1 Fragaria vesca subsp. vesca
TTTTTGTGTGTTGGATGATCTTACCCACCTTTTTGTTTGGCTTGTTTATGCGCTTCTGGGTTTTGATGTCATAAATTCTTAGTGATGGATCTAATGCTCATTGGGTTCTTGCAGAGTGGACTATGTTGGACTCTTGATTACTTCCAAAGACCTTCTCTTTTCGGGTGTCATCCACCACAAATCCGCCCTTGCCAACTGAGCCAAACCTCGTTGGCGTTTAATATGTAAATTTAGTTAAGCGATGACTCTTTTTGTTGTGTCATTAAGAGGCGGATCATTATGCCTACAAAGTTTGTTTTTGTGCCTACTTCTTTAGTGTATTTTGTGTTGTTTGAAGGCTTGTCCACTACTCCTATTAAGTAACATATAACATTTTCTGCAAAAGAGAAAGCCAATGTTTCATATTCATGTTCTTGTCAAGGAAACATATATAATGTAGTGTACCATCTTTATTGGTTAATAACAAGAAACAGAGAAATCAATGCGGTGATAACATATCGGATAGTGTTTAAAGTAATAAAGTAAATCAATGATATTAAGTCGAAGTAATATCATGTACGTAGTTTAAAAGTCGAAGTAATATCATGTACGTAGTTTAAAAGTTGAACATGAAAATGTGGTTCGCGGACCATGTCTTAAGAGATAAGATGGTTAATCCAACTCAAACTCACCTGCTTATTAGTTGCATGGGTTACACGAGCGAACTCGTACAACTGATTTCATTTATATATAACTCGTGCCGTGAAGATACCTAGTCGACCCATTAAGGGTTTAGGGTTTAGCGCATGATTTGGAGAGCGTATAATTTTCACATGATTTGATAAGGTTTAATCCAAAGTGGTTAACTAGCGAGCGGCCAAGTATTAGAATTTCGACATAGTGTCTTCGAGACAGTCTAAGTTGAGTGCTTAGTGTTTGCCGGCCGTGGATTGGCTTCAGCTAATTTCGAAGCTTTCAGCTATCGACTCCAATACAATCATCTCCTCCAGTATATTGATTGAAACTAAAGCTGATTCGATTCATTAATCATCTTCAAGTTGATGTTAGCAGATTTTCTGCAACTAATTGCTGCTAGTGGCGTTTCAGTAATAAGAGAAAAATAAACACTATCTTCATACTGTTCAACAAATCCATGCTTCATAAAAGAATAAAGAATGTACAATAACAAATAAAAATCTAGTCTTTTGTCATCCCCAAATCCAAATAGTAGCTGTAGATGCAGCCTAGCTACACCTTCCTGCACTCACTTGGAGTATATGATCACTTGCATTGTAGAGTTTTGACCGTCTTTGAGGACAAATCAAACGCTATGGTACAGTCCATTGCAGCATTTTTGTTCTTCTTCATTATGAGCATCAATTCGACTTTTCCTTACAATTGAACCTGGTTGGTCAGTGTCAGCACCTCGCTGTTCAATTCACTTTCGAGTGTAGAACTGCTTGGCAGAGCATTAGTATTCACACTAACTTTGACATTGATCTTCTTGGTGGAACGCATTCCAGCCTTGCTCTTAGGAATAGCAACCTGGCCAACAGTCACACCTTGGTACAAGAATGTGGCACTACCTGCGTCAAACTTGTATGGACCCCAATTTGTGTTCTTGGTCCTAATCTGTGTTGTGAACATCGCATCAAATGATGGTGTTGCAGGGACAGAGTTGAGAGTTTAGACACTGATTTCGCCCAATCTTGCCTTGGGAGTCTTCACTTTCATCACAGTGAGACCAAAAACTGTCATCACCATGATCTGAAACACAATGAAAATACCAATGTAGGTAAACAATTTGATTCTCTTCTTCCGTTTCAGCTCATCTTCGGATACCAAAGATTCTCCATCGCTTCTTGTGTATTCATTTGTCGGGGCTGCAGGATAAGCCTGGTGGGTCTTCTCTGCCATCTCTCAATAATACTGAAAAGAAAATCTCTTTGTTGTTGTGGGCTAGTTTGCTATGTGTAATCTACCAAACTATGAAGTTGGGGGCGCTTGTTTGTTTGTGCAGTTGATGAAATGGAAGAGTAGAACTGTGTATATATAGTGTTTGGAGTTTGGACACTTTCAACATGTTAACTAGTAGAATAAGTTTCCTCGAACTACATGAGTACATGTAAGTTGGACAAACGCGTCCAAAGCCAAAGGTGGGAATTATAGACTTCTAGATGATCTATGACTTTTGTCACTTTGGGACTGGGTCACTCAGGACCCTGCAGTCTCCTTAATGTCTTACTTGAGCATTTTTTTATATAATGTGTGCCTGGATATATGAAAATACTAAATGCAGCCTGAATTAAAAGTACAAGGAGTAGAGAATAAACAAGGATGTCGATGTCTAACAGAGAAACTTCTCTCATGCATGAAACTTTAACTACATTTCTGCGTTTCCTGGAAGGCAGGAGGTCTCAACCTTACGCTCATGTATCTCCTGTGAACTCATTATATTCATGGGATGATGACGATTTTTCTTGTTGAAGTTCATGGGATAATGACTTGTTGGTAATGGTTACCATGAAATGGACGAATCTTTAAGTGATTTATTAGGTCACGTCAAACGAAAAAGAAAAACAAAAAAGTGATTTATTAGATGATTATTCAAAATTTGTCTTAACTATGAATTTCATACTAATGTAATTTTTTTTATTTGGTAGAAAGTTCAACTATTGTATTGATCAACCGTGAGTACACATCACAATTCATCTCAGTGAGGTGATCCGAGAACGTAGTTTTTCTCTGAAAGGATGAGAATCACCTTAGGATTTCTTGGTGACGGCTCGACAAATTTGACCAGAGGAGGCTCCTTTCTTCTATCCGGTCGTGAATCTTTTTCTCTTTTTGATGGCGGTGATGATGTTTCAGGGGATCTTTCTTTCTTTAGAGGGAACTGGATATGTGGTGCATTCGAGAGACAACATATCTAGCATATAGGGGTGGCTGCTAGTTCCATGTGGAGGTGACGATCTGGGCTTGGCTTCGATGGGTGATGTTATGGTCAATCGACATCGGGCTGGTGGGGTTTCTCTAGGGCTGGTCGGTTTGGCAACGTTAGGGAGAGATCAACAATGGATGGATCTTGTGGTTGTGGTGGCGGTCAGGGTCGAAAGGCTTGAGGTCGTGAACGACGATGAAGTGTTGCCACCCTGCGTCAAGATGACCGACGACACTGATTGGATCGGTGGTGCGGCAGCCGTCGGGGGGAGCAAGGGGGTGTGGCGGCTCCTCTCCTCCAGGCCGGTACTCAAATCTGGGTATCCGACCTGTTTATGCACCCTCTTTGGTCTTGGGCACTACAAACCTGGCTCGACATAGAGGCCCTACACGGTGGCGGCGAAAGGAGCATCTAGACATCAACAAAAGGTCGACAGGCAGGTGGGGGTCTAGGCTGAAGTAACCAGCAATGATTTCTTGCTTAGGGTGCCCATTCTGGAGATTATGAGTTCTAATCATAGTCTCCAATGTAATAGCCTATTTAGAGATAAGAGCACATATCTTGGATGGTTTCAGCCATTCTGTGCAAAATTTTCTGTGCAACACCCTAAGATGGGTCCTCACTGTTTCACGCAATTTATTGCTAGCCGCCGACTGATCATTCATGTGGGATTCAAGAGCCAGCAACCCAACATCGAAATCAAGGCCCCGGCCATCGAGACACCCAAAGTCAAGATGAACGTGCCGCATCCTTCGTGTGCTTCGACCTCTGCCACCATTCTTATGTGGATTACGATAAGGAGCGGCTTGGTGATGGCTTTATGGGTCGTTATCACGCTTTAACGGAAGAGTCCTGCTCCGGGAACGATAACGACTTCGGCTACGGTAACGGCGACACCTCCTAACCCCTAGAGAGGTCTAGGCTGGTGAAGAATGAGTTTTCTAAACTGAAGAAGAGGGTTGCAGATTAAACAATACTTCAGGCTCTCTCGTTTTGTTATGGATTTCCTTTTAGATTTGATAGAAATAATTGATATATGTCGTATGATTGATGAAAAAAGAAAAGAAAAATCAATATCCTGAAGCAAACAAAAATAATTCAAAAAAAAGATCATGACATGCATTTGATCGAGAATCATTATAGTTAGAAATAGTAACGTTATTGATAAATACTAACATTGAAAAATGACTTGCCACGTGATGGCTTGTAAAGTCTCAACATATAATGTAACAATTGCATACGCTAGTTTGCCATAAACACACAAAAATTACAAAGTACAAAGAAAACTAAAAGAAATGAAATGAAATGTACCGCTACGCTCACATCTAAATATGTGATGGTCAATCATTAGATCAAAACTTCCGAACGGGTTTCCTCATCCAACCTTTCTAGTATAGTATATCATAGATTCACACTCACCACTCTAAGTGTTTGAGTCTTGCCATTAAGCGATGAATGATTTTTCTATAAGATATGATTTCTTTTGTTAACTTGAGTCTATAACTTGGAGGTAGACGCTCCCTTGGATTTGAGATCATTAAGATTAATTCATTGGTTTCTGACTGGTTGAAAACAAGAGTCACTTCACTAGACAAAATACCCAGCAACCCGGGAAATGAAGCCACCATAACATTGACAGTTCAACAATTGCGACCTAACAACAATATTGTGCTCTAATTCAAACAGAGGTTTGAAACCAAGCCCACAACACCTTTCCCAAATTGAAGCAATCCCAAGCATGACCCAAAGTTATTGTCACACCCCAATTTTCGAAGGATAAATTTTCAAAAATTTGGGCATGATATAACTTAGAACTCTTAATATCCCAAACCTGCTCAACACATACAGGAATGTAAATGTAACTAAACTCAACAACCGAGTTAAACATTACATCTCCATAATTACATCAACTTCAAAAGTCTAGTAAAATGAAGATGCTCACAACAGCTTAAAAACAACTTACATAATATACAAATAAAAAGTACATCATCTGAACCCCAGCCACTATGCCTCTGCCTCAACCATGTTGATCAACACCTGCAAGTCTAACCCCTACACCATAGAAATGGTGCACCGGGTTGTAAACAACAAACCCGGTAAGCTAAAAAGCTCGTATGAGTAATTCTCAAAATTTACTCAACATCTCTAACACCACACAAGATAAAACTGGTAATTCCTGCTTTAGAACTTAGTTCAGGAATCACCTCAAAACAATAAAATTCAAAAGAGTAAAACAAGAACAAACACACAACAATTTCCAAAACAATCAAATCA
>NC_020495.1:21524075-21529043 GCF_000184155.1 Fragaria vesca subsp. vesca
ACTAAAATAAGTCACATACAGGACAAGTAAAGTCTTTTCGTGTAATAAGTGACGTTAAATTATGGTTGACCGCTTTGATCAAGACCCGAGCATTATTGAGTACAATTGAATTTTCTATCATAATTGTATTATACTATAATGATCACATCAGACGGTCGAATTTTAATTTTGTGAATTGTAATCATTGGAACCACAACATGCCTGATAATGTGGTATAACTTATTTAGTAAGTTATATATGCATATGTACATCTTTGTGAACCAACTATAAAGAGGAAGCAAAATTTTCAAAGACCTTATGAACTATCGATGTGATCAATATAGTGAAATACGACTATGGTAGAAAAATTAGGTATTTTTGATAATGTTTTGGCCTTGATCAAGGCGGCTAACCCTATTTACGCTTGTGCTTCCTATGGAAAGCCCTATCATTAAGAGAGGTAAAAACATTCCTAAATTTTTACATGGGCGGTTACATGTCATCTAAGTGGGTTTGTCTATATGTGTGTGTGATGAATCGACTAAGACGGGTAGGTAAGAGTGTTTTTATATAACAAGTAACATTGAATTAAAGTTGATCGCTTTAATTGAGACCCGAATGCTACCAAGTATAGTTGAATTTTTCTATTCATTGTCTTGTTTTTTACTAAATGGTATATACAATTGAAAATGTGAGATAAGATTATTAGTCTGTGTGTTTTTAGAAATATAAGTCTTTAAATAATTAGAATTTCGGTAAATTCGGTATTTACCAAAAACCAAACCAACTTTTTCGGTATTTCTCGGTTTCGGTTTTTTTTATTTCGATTACCAAAATTCGGTTTACCAAATCATAAATTTTCGATCGGTTTCAATCGGTTTGGTATTTACCAAACCAAGTGGCAGCCCTAGTCAAGACTCAATCTAAAGTCAAAATAGTATTAACAAGTCGACTTTTGGCAGGAGGAAGATGACGTTCTCGTTTTCCATTCAAGAATTAGTAGGTGAGAGACCGAGCTATGAACTGAGGACTTTGGTATTTCAACAATACCATGTTGTTGATGGTGGAATACGATGGTGTAAGTCCATTGATTTGTCCACGTTGAACTCGTTAAAGATTTGGGTGTCTGTGTCGGGTCTCTGTATAGCTATGCGGAGAGAGAAGGTGTTGAATAAAATCGGAGATTTGCTGGGGGTGTTTATGCGCGCCAATCCAATTGTTTTGGCAAAGAATGAGAAGGTCCAAAAGATCCTTCTAGTTCATGATGTGCGGCGTCGCATTCTGCCTCGTCGAATATTCAATTTTTTAGTAGCGGTGTTAGTGGAGGTGGAGCTTCGGTAAGCGAAGTGTCACGGGATATGCTCGGATTGCGGCATGTTCGGTCATGACGGGGGTGATTGTGATAAGGGGCAGGTGATGGTAGGGTCGGAGGGTGCGGTGGTGGTCATGGTGGTCTGAGAGGGTGATCCGGATGCAAAGAACTCTAGCTCTGGCGTGGTGGTCGAGTTTTCTAGGTCCTCAAATTTTTCGATGGGAAACCCTTGTTTTGAACTAGGGTTGACTGACGCTAATGGGGAGCTGATCGGGCCTCGGACTACGAGGCTGGGGTTGACTGGGCCTGACTCTATTGTTGGGCCCAAGACCGGTAGAGAGGCTAGGGCCTTAACCGATAGGTTGACTGGGCCGAATCCTAGGTGTGCAAATGGACTTCCTGTCGTGCCTGTTTCTTTTGGGTCAGCCTCTTTTAAATTGTTGTTCGGTAAAAGGCCCAGGGGTTTTTGCCTACCTTAGACTTGACTGAATTGGTGGATGTCTAGGTTACTATTGGGACGACTCCTAGGAAACAAAAGCGTGTTGGTAGGCCATTGGGAAGCAAGAATAAAGTTCCGAGGAAGAAGGCCGGGTTCTATTATGGACTAGCCCTAATGATAAGGGCAAGTGTAAAGCGTAGATATTACATCATGTTTCTAGACTTATGATGCATAGCTGTTTCTATTTAATTCTAGGTTTTATTTTGTCGTACACCAATTGAGGTCTCTAGGCGACTGATATTACCTCTCATAAGATCGAGTTTGGTAGGAATAGTTAGATGCAATGTCTAAAAGGCGCTAGGTGGGCGGCAACCCATAGCCTAACACCTTGACAGTCTAGGCGGGGACTAGACGATTCACTTATTTTATATTTAATTATTTAAAAAATATATATTATTTAAAAATTATCAAATAAAACAAAAATTCAACATAAATATTATATGCCCAAACCAAAAAAAGACTAGCCCATTGATTACTAAGCGTAAGCGTAAACCAAAGTTCGATGGAATATTTTTTAATATTTTTTCTTTTAGATGTTTGCTTTGATGTGTCCTCAAATGACCAAAACACTTACCATGTTTTTATCGGAAAAAAAACACTTACCATGTTTTTATCGGAAAAAAAACACTTACCATGTAATCTCCACTTTGATCTCCTTCATCTTGAAGACGTCGGTCATCACATAGGAACACAACTCTGCTCCACCAACTCCACTTTGCCAAACAATGAGGAAAACCAAAGAAAAACCCAGAAGAACCCAGAAAAGGCATAAATCTTTGAAAACCAAAACCAAAGGCAACAACCATATATGTCGATGTTGAGGAGAGAGTAACGATCAATCATGGAGGAGAGATGAGAGAAGATCAATTGGGCCAGGTTATTGAGCTGAGATGACGAAAAGAGAGCACTGTCAACGGCGAGAGATGAGAGAAATATTTTGGGTCAATAGTTTCAGGCTTTAGTTTTCTTTCTTTTCGGCGTGCCCAGGCTAAGCTCGCCTAGTCTCCGCCTTCTTTGTCTAGTCGTTGCTCTAGGCGGTCTCTAGGCGACCCATCACCTAACTCAAACGCCTAGGCGACGCCTTTTACAATTGGTCTTAGGATTTTAGCTGAGCATATTTATAATGAGGGCCCTCTGTCAAGTGTAAGGGATTGTGCCACATATGTTATTTGGTTTCAAGACAACATTTGATGTAAGCGCTTTTTGGTTATAGATAAATTTACAAAATTATCTATTTTCTCAAAACAAAAAAAAACAAAAAAAAAAGGTACGAAATAGTGTTGGTCTTTATCTCATTTTCCTTCAAAATCTCATTAGAAGGAATGACATTTGTCATTGAATTCAACAACACTAAATCCAGCCCGGATCCGATTTTTATTACCAAGTTTGGGCTCATAATACTCAATCCAGCCCTCTAAACTCTATTACTCTAATAACAAAAACACTAAAACCCTAGAAAATCAAAACCCTACACACACAATATAATATATAAAAAACGAGACGCTTTTCCTTTACCAAAAGCGAGTCCAGTTTTAATTCTCCATCTCTCTCCTCCTCCTCCTCCTCCTCCTCCTTGTTTCTGTCTCATTAAACAAACTAGGTCTCAGCTCCCAACCCATCACACTTGATCTCTCCCTCCCACGTTAATGGATTCCCGGGAAGCCCCACCGCAGCCTCCGCCGCAGCAGCCACCTCAGCAGCAGCCCAACATCATGGTGGGCCCCAATTCCTACACCTCTCCCATCCCCAACAACACCGCCACCGCAACCAACAACAACAGCAACAGCTCCGCCGCGATGATCGGCGGGCCCAATTCGGGCCGGTTCCAGTACAACCCGGTGGCCCAGCAGCCGCCCGCATCGAAGCCGCTGGATGCCATGAGCCCTAGCCCGAGCCCCTTCGACGGATCGTTGAGGCCGTGCGGCAGCGGAGGGTTTAGCATCGACTCTTCCACGGCCTCGGCGGGGAAGAAGAAGCGTGGGAGGCCCAGGAAGTACTCTCCCGACGGCAACATTGCCTTGGGATTGGCGCCTACTCAGGTTGCTGCGTCGGCTGCTCCGGTTGCGGCCGCCGGCCCTCATGGCGAGTCGAGTGTCACCATGTCGTCGGATCCCCCTGCTAAGAAGAACAGGGGAAGGCCGCCGGGGTCTGGGAAGAAACAGCTCGACGCTTTGGGTAAATTGGCATTCTTTAATCTGCACTGTGTTTGGAATTGAATTTCGGTGTGAATTTGTTTTGTGGTTCCTAATGTGCATTGTGTGATTGTTTTCGGGTGTGCAGGAGCTGGCGGAGTTGGGTTCACGCCTCATGTGATCTCGGTGCAAGCTGGCGAGGTATGCAACTTCATTGATGTCAAATCTTAATGAGTGATTTGTCATACATGTTAAGAGTTCAACATGTTAAGAGTTTACCATGTTAAGAGTTTAACAGTAAATTGCTTGATGCTAAGAGTTAATTCTGGATTTCTTGATGCAAGGCTTCTTATGGAGTGCATTGTAGTTGATCAAGTGCGAGTTATTATGCTTCTCAATTGGGGGTTGTTTATATATCTATTTATGCTGTTAGGATATGGAATGAGTGTAATGGTGTGATGTGTGCTTTCCGGTTTATTGGTTGAACAGTTGAAGTGGGTATCGATCTGCATTGCAAGGGGCTCACTTTTAGTGTAGTCCCTCTCTGGTATATGATTTTCCAAATGTCCATGTGTTAATAAATGTATATAGCATTTAAATCATTTGTTGGTTACCAAATGAAGATTCCACTTGCTTAGTAGTTTTTGAGAATGTTGGTTTGTAAGAAAGATTTTCCATATATTTTTCTTTGATTGTTATTAAAGCAGTCTCTTAACAATTGAAAATTTTGTGAATTTTTTTCATTTATATTTGTGTTTGTATTTTTATTATTCTAGACAATGGCTTTTAACATGAAACTTTCTTTAGCTAAAATTTCCGCCTTCTTCCCCAAGTTTTTAAGTTTTTCTGCATGCACATTGCATACAAAAAGAAAAATTTTGTATGCAATGTGCAAAAGATTCCTTATATTCAAAAGCTCAACCTTTCTTGTTTACAGGAAGATTCCTTATATGCAATGTGCACACTGCGTGCACATTGCATAGAAAAAGACTATTGTTAGTGAAAGTAAATAAGCAGTTCATATATATATATATATATATATATAG
>NC_020495.1:21530009-21538649 GCF_000184155.1 Fragaria vesca subsp. vesca
GTCGTGTGTGTGTGTGTGTGTGTGTGTGTGTGTGTGTGTGTATGTATGTATATGTATGCATGTTTTTATCATCATTCCTGTCAACTTGTTTGCCCTATAATTTACTTCAGACCCAAACTAAGCCCACTTCAACTGGGTTGGTTTGTGATGTGCAAGATAAATCTTTGCTCAAGCTGGAGTGAGAATGACTTAATGATATAGAAAATGAGCATAAGGTATGGCCCCATTTGGTATACAAATTTTTCCCTTACCCTTTTCTTGGTAGTAATAAATACCTCCTGCGTCTTGTTTCTGCTGTGTCTCCAATGCTATTTATATATTAGAGTACTAGCTGAAATTAAGTAATAGGTTCTGCATGCTTGATGATATTGAAGTATCCGAAGAGGTAAGACATTGCTTTGTCTTCCTCCAGATAGAATATGCTCAGATTGTTTGTGTGAAGTGTAAACACTATTGTTTTGTTTTGTCTATGTACTAGTCATTTCATGATTAATTGATTCTTGGGCTGGAGAATTGGAGCACATTTATTTCACTATTTGTGTTTTCTGTTTGGATCTATTTCATTAGACTAAGAACATGACAATTAAAAGTTATAGATGTAGTCGATCGTGCATTTAAAATAGAATGCTTAGTTGCTTACCTATATTTAAATGTATATGGTCATAGAGATAGTGAGGGCTGTATAGATATTTGATCCCTGAACGCATATTTGCCTTCTATAATAATTTTTATGTCCTTATGGTTTGCAGGATATAGCAACGAAGGTTATGAACTTTTCACAGCAAGGACCTCGCACAATTTGTATCCTCTCTGCAAATGGTCCAATCAGCAATGTTACCCTTCGCCAGCCATCAATGTCTGGTGGTACAGTCACATATGAGGTAGCTTCAATATAGTTAACTAGACTTTCTGGCATTTCAACATGGATTTGGCTATATATGTACATACTGGTTTGCAGTACATATATAACAGGAAATGAGTTTGATAAGGTTCTTTGAGATATGCAAAGACAAACTTGTGCATCGTTATGTTGTTATCTCCTTGTTCCTGTTTTACAGTTATAGCAATACAGTCATCCAATTTAGCAAAGAAAATACAAGTGAATGTGATGTCGTCTGACCATTGAACTGGAAAGAAATTTCTTGAAGCTTAAGTATATGTTATTGAACCTCAGCCCCTCCAATGATTTTTGTTCATTATTTTGAATCAATATGAACACTTCTGTTATGTAGAATGGGAACAGCTTCTTATATACATATGACTCCAAGGCATGAATAACGTGCTACTGTGAAATAGAGTGAAGTAGAAGTTATAATTGAATGATGTATAGGAATTCAAAACATGGTGCTGCAAAAGTGATGGTTGCTATGCCTGTAATCTGGCATCTACATAAAATTATGTAGAAACATTTAATTGATGCTTAAATCTGCATAGCTGTTGATGTTTAAAAGATGTAGGGTTTTCATTTCAGTTTTTAATTTGAAATCTGAACATAAAGTAATCTGCTGTGTTTATTTTCCTTTTGGCAGGGTCGATTTGAGATTATTTCTCTGTCAGGCTCCTACATGTTCTCTGAAAATAATGGTAACCGCAGCAGAAGCGGTGGTTTGAGTGTGTCCCTGGCAGGGTCTGATGGTTCAGTGCTGGGTGGTGGAGTTGCAGGCATGCTAGTTGCAGCAGGCCCGGTACAGGTAACCACTGCTCCTAATTTCCTCTTGTTTCAGTTTTGAATTTATGATTATAAGTTCAACTTACTATCTTGTGCAAAAGATTTAATGGCAAAATATATTTTTTTGAACTGTATTGAGAAGTTTCCACATAAGCAACTTCAATAAATGCATTCCAGATTGTAACATAATTGGTTTTAATGGAATTCCAGGTAATTGTGGGTAGTTTTATTGCGGAAGGGAAAAAATCTAGCTCCAATCTGCTAAAATCTGGGACTTCTTCCCCACCGCCATCTCAAATGTTGAACTTTGGTGCACCTATGACAGCGGCTAGCCCTTCCTCTCAAGGAGGAGGCTCAACTGAGTCATCTGATGAGAATGGTAGTAGCCCTCTTAACAGGGCGCCACCTGTGCTCTACAGTAACCCTAGTCAGCCCATGCATAATATGCAGATGTACCAAATATGGGCCGGGCAAACTCAACAGTGAAGATCATGCTTCTCAGTTACATTAGTACAGCGCGTTGGAGTATTTGACTTCATTATTCTTCTTAGCGGATGTAGGGGTCAGAATCCAAATGCTAACATGCATTGCCCAAAATAACCCCAGAGGGTTGTTTATGCTAGTTCTTCTAGGTTGGTTTTTTCATTATTTCGTTCAAGGTAGTTAACAATTCTTCATCCCTCCATATGATGATTAAAGCATGGCTATGTTAATAGCTGATAATATGCGACCTGTCACTTAGGTTCTCCTGAGTTCAATTTGGTTCTTTGTTAAGTTACTAATTTTTCTATTCATATTTCTGTGTCTAGGAGTTTCTGGACTATGTGTAAGAGTATCGGAAATATGAAATTTCGTAGCAATCTTCAATAGAGTTTATTGGATTCTGACTTTTACATGTTCCCTATATGGGCCAGTTCCAGCAATTGTTTCTCTTATCCAGCAGATGTACAGAAGTGGTTTCGGACTTTAGTTTTCAAAATTGAACTTTTTTGGCCTCCATTTTTTCCAAAGATTTCTTCCCTGAATTTGTTGAAAATGTTCATTCTAAGGTCCACTTAACTTTTTCAAGTAACATTGGAGACAATAAGAACACAACTTGAGGGAAATTGATTATTGAAGAAAGGGCAACAGTCTTCTATGAAATATAAGAAATATGCAAAGAAATATCGTTTGAGCGCAAGTTCAAACCTTCATTTAGTATCGATTCAACATGTAGTTGTATAATGATGGACATGAATGGAAGAATCTCTGGGTAGAAGAAGGCATCTACAACAAAGGGAAAGGCCTCGATGTCCACCGTCAAGACTTGCTTGCCTCAATTGAGAGTGAGATTCTGCATTCTCAGAAGGCGGTGTCCAACATTAGTGTCTTTTGTGTTTTTTTTTGAGAATGCCAACATTAGTGTCTTGGAACATTTAAACAGTTGAAACGTTTCAAATATTTGCATATTTTCTTGAGGTCCATTGTAACTTGTCGAAGAACCACTGCCAAACTGCGGTTCCTTGGCTGGTCTAGGAATTGCTCTTTAAGATGAGTGGCAGGTCTGGTTTCTTTTGTTTTCTAGCAAACTAACTACGAAACATCTTAAACAATGACAAGCATGATTTGATCTTTACAGAAAGGAAAAAAAAAAAAAAAGAACAACAACATGATCCAACCATATATACTTTACAAATTCATAAAATACCGATATAATCTCAATATAATCACTCCATCCACTCGTTAAATATTACATTTAACATAAAACGACACCTATAGAGTTAGAAAACAACTCACGATATTAAAAACAGCTCTCCAACAACAATTATCAATCTAGATTATGCCATTGTTTAAGCAATCACCACCAAATCTGAGAGATACTTGTCGACACACACAGTCACGGCGTCACGCGTCCACAGCCAAAGGCCAGCAGTTTCAGATATGGAGCCTTTCTCTGCCCTTTCGGTAGTCACAATCCAAATAATATCCCTACCACCACCAATACATTATTCCTCCAACGGCTCTTTTGCCAGCAAGGAATCCAGGAGCTTCACCCAACTACATAATACACTCATAAAATTACAAAATCACTCTTTTTCTTATTGCAACTAAATACTACTCTCTCTCTCTCTCTCTCTCTCTCTCTCTAGCCGTTGGCTGGCCTATTTATTCAATCCTACTCCATCATCAGTCTCTTCTCTCATAAATTCCTTGCCTTTCACTCCCAAATTATCAACCATATCTCATCTTAATACACACCCATCTCTCCCAAACCCAAAGAAACATCCTCAATACACAACCATATTGCTAGCTCCTATATATATATCTATACCTACTACACATATACTCTCATCTAGCTCATACTTCTTTTGCTTTCTTGTGCCATTTCATTTCTGTCATTTCGATGGCCTGCTGCTTGGCCCTGCCGATTTCCATGTTCAGAAAGAGGTGCACGGGGTCACGGCTAGGCTACAGGCCATTAACAGAAGAAGGGTTTGGCGAGACAGAGAGTCCGGTGACGGTGGTGGTCGGGAAGGAGAAGAGGGAGTTCCTGGTTGACCCTTTTGTGCTGGAAGAGAGCCCTTTTCGGGTTTTGATCGAGACGATGAACAAGAGCAAGGAGAAGGTGAACTTACGTGATCGTCGACCTGTTGTCTATGGCAAGGAGAGGGTGGTTTTTGTGGATGTCGATGCTATTTTGTTTGAGCACATGTTGTGGCTGTTGTATAATGATTGCTCTTCTTTGTTTAAGCTCAATCTCAAAGAGATTATTGACTTCTATGCTCAAGATTATTAGAGGAAGAGACAGAGATCAGAGGTAGCCACATGAAACTGAGGTACCCTGCTCACTGATGATATGAGAGCCCATGCCATCGGCCATAGCTGTAGTTCTTGCTGTAAAGAAAATAATTCACATGAAAGATATATATATTTATACATTACACGTAATAAACTTTTTCACAAAAAAAAACCATAATTTCCATTAGTTTTACTCATGTTCATTACCATCGCTACCCGCTCATTTTAGGATTGTAAAGACTACTATATAGTTACAATCTCATTTTAGGTCAAGGTTACAACTTACAAGCTAGTTTCCCTGAATTTTCAGATTTATTATTTGCTTTTGTCCAAGAAATCTGAAAAGTTGTCTTCTATCCCGCAAATCAGCCAATGCTATCACTACAAAATAATATGCACATATGTTGGTGCACTCTGCATTCCAGAAGCAAGGTATACTCACTACAAAATACTCTTTTACCGCGCATAGTTTACAGCTAGCGTACAAAATTTTACGAAAACTTGCATGCATCTATCCAACTTTTGATGAAATTGTCATTTTCCTAAGTATTCCTGTAACCATTATTCAGAAGAAACGGAGTAAGGTATTTATCATGAATGAAGAAATAGTGTACAAGGCATGAACGGCTAACTACATTACATGAAGAACAACTCATTTGAGTGAAGGAGAATTCTCCTTAAGGTGTGCATGTCCTGTCCAAATGATCGAACGTGTTTTCCTCATCACAGAGAGTTTCCATTCATAAATGACAATGAAGAAATCCAAGATATCTTCACCAACAAAGTCAGGATATTACTTGGTGTTTAGGTAAACAATGAAAATAGCTTGAAAAAGTCAGTTGGATCGGAAACATCGATTTCTTTTATTAATTCTAGATTGACAAAAGTTTATCATATTTCACCATCACCAGCACTGCATATATGTTAGAATTATTGTCACACAATGTTGCCACAATAACGCGTACCATTAGCTTTCTTGTAATCATCTTACTGTATTCATATATGGTTGAAAACTTCCATATAACATATGTCCATTATATATTCGATTGCGTAATTTTCCCCTTTCAGACTGAGAGGGACTCAAATTGGGGTCTAACTGTAGCAGCTAATACATGAACTAAAGAAAGAATTTGGTGAAGTTGGTAGTAAACTTGACCTAAAGGCAAGTAATCAATTACAAATTGTTATATAAAGTACGTCTAATACTGCAAATACAATTTTAGTGCGCCCCTAAATTTGAATCTTGTACTTCTGTGGACTCCATATGAATAGCTTCCAAAACGAATAATAGTCTTTTTGGGGCTTGGAAACGAACTAACAACAACAACAACAAAAAATTGCTTAATTATGTTGTTGTAAAAAACTGGCATCATTAAAGTCATTAGTCATTGGTTAGTCTCTAACATACAGGTCCTATAAACAAGATAATAGGCAGGAAAATTCATAATCATATCTAATAAGCAAATGTTACTTATTATAAATCCATTTTGAACGTACGTAGTAGCTAGCTTTTTTAGCGAACTTATAAACGAAGAACAATTCTGTGTACCTAGCTATTAGAGAGAAAAATAGTTTAGGGTTATTAGAAGCGAGTATCAAGTTATATAGTTTGTATGTCTATGTCTTCTAAACCCTAAACTCTGATAGAAAGCGAGGAAACTAGCTTTTGAACAATGCAATTGTCTATGGCATAGGGATGTATAACATACACTCATTTTACCACTAATTAAACCAATTTACAATTTTGTCGACCCAAATTTACAACACTGATTAGAAAGTTATCTAATTTTTTTTACACATTAACATATAATTAAACATATTTACCACATTGACAACAATTTGTTCGTAAAATTGTAAAAATGTCGTCGGTGAGGTAATTACCTCTTATAGAATTAAAGTTATACGGAAAATACTTGCCTCCGGACTAGTATGTACGTGTGCGTCCGGACTCTCTCTTATTTACATACATTTGCGAATGTAAATCATGATCTTAACTGTTCAAAAGTTGAATTAATCAATGAAAATCACCTCTGTAAAAAATCAATGTAAACAGAAATCTTTTGCTCAGCCGATTGTATTAAACAAAAGAACGGTTCTTGTGAAAGTTAACAATCTCATGATCAGCCGTTAATTTGTTTGATTCATTTGGATGAGCAAACGATTTCTATTTATATTGATTTTTTGTAAAAGTGATCTTCATTGGTTGATTCAACTTTTAAACAGTTAAGATCATAATTTACTTTGGCAAATGTATATAAATAAGAGAGAGTCCGGACGCACATGTACATACTAGTCCGAACGTAAGTATTTTCCAAGTTACACAACAAATACCTTATTTCACTACAATGACAACAAATTTGTTGTCATATTTGTAAATGTGGGTATCACATACATGTGGAACTCTGATATGTCTATTAACTGTCAAAAACATAGTTTGACTTGTGACTTGTATCAAGCTTATTAGACGTACATAAATATCAAGCAGATGCGCTGTACGTATTCAAGTAGATCTCAATCTATTGCAAGATGATTTAGATTCATGGATGAAAATTAATGTATCTTGACATCCATATAAATCATGTTTATGCTCTTACAACAATACACGAGCAAAAACGTGACCCAGTTATATATGGACTATTTTATGTAGTTTCCAACTTTCTTCTTCCTTTTTCTTGGTGGAGAAGTTTCCAACTATTGCTTTAAAAAATAAGTTTCCAACTATATCACACTAGTTATACTTTGGCCCATGACTGCATGGTCTAGCACCAAGAGGATCCTTATACTTAATTTGAAAGCCTTTTTTTTAGAAAAAGGTAACCATTCTATGTATATAAAATAATCCAAAACTACAAACCATGGACATTAGTGGTGGAAATGAATTCTCCTCTCTCATTAAACCAGCTATTACAGTAGATAAGAATAGAAATGGGTTCAACCGTAATCTAATTTATTTTAGAAGCCTTGATACACATGAACTTCTAGAATGTCAATCGTCCTTGGAAACGACAACATAACCTTGACATACTCAACGACATAACTCACGACACCACCCTACCAAAACAATAATTAAACTCTCGCTCAAAGAGGAAGGACGACTATATATATATAGAGAGAAGTGGCGGTGACGAGTCTAACTGCTCCACAGGTTGTTTCGGCATGCATATCATGTTGTTGTGGAGAAGCGGTGATGCGGATCTTGAGGCGAATTAGAGCAATGTGACGCCGTGGTGGCGCAATCCTGCCCGGATTGACTCTCTCAATCTGGGTCAGTTTCTCTGCTACTTCGATTTGTCGCATATCTTATTGAAAGTTGGCTTGCTCCTATGTGGTGGATGATGTAAGCGACAATGCTTCTCTGGTGACGGTCGATTTTTCAGACAGATCAGACAGCTTGTTTTGAGCCGGGCTTTTGGATGGCTTGAATTGTGAGGTCCATTGGGTTGTGGGGGTTGAGCCTGTGCTATTTGGCCCAGGTCTAGGTTTTTGTTTTTTAGTTTTGTTTGTTTTGGTGTGTTCAGGCCACCCTCTGTTAACACTTGAAACACTCGAACCACCACCTCCACTCGCAGAGCAGAACCAGACGATGTCAGACGAAACGAAAGAACACAAAAGCTAACCCTAGATAGAGAAATCCTATGTTTTTGCGGAGCGAAAAAGCTTCTCTACGCAGTACTACAAAATTAATTTGAAGCCCTTAATCTGCTAAGTTATTATAATTTTTATATGTTCTAAATTATTTTCTAAAACTTTATTTATCTTCATCCCTAACGAATAATTTACCTATATAGTAAATATAAATATAGTAAATTAGGTGTAGTTGGCGTTGTTCATAAGCCCATGTGGAAATGACGATTTTGTCCTCACTTACTTCATAATTACAGTCCTTCCATCACCCTTTAAATTACAGTTTTGCCCCCCGTTTTTCATAATTGACGATTTTGCCCTCACTTAATTACATCATAATTACAGTCTTGTCATCACCCTCTAAATTACAGTTTTGCTCCTACTTTTTAGAAATAATGATTCTGTCATCACTTACGTCATAATTACAATGCTGTCATCACCATTTAAATTACAGTTTCACCCCCCGCTTTTCTGTTGATTTACGCTACTACTATCCGGTCCGGATAACTTTGCAGTTACCATTTTGTCCTCAGTTTTTTTTGTAATTTACAAACTCTCTCTCTCTCTCT
>NC_020495.1:21538771-21549404 GCF_000184155.1 Fragaria vesca subsp. vesca
CTCTCTCTCTCTCTCTCTCTCTCTCTCTCTCTCTCTCTCTCTCTCTCTCTCTCTCTCTCTCTCTCTCTCTCTCTCTCTCTCTCTCTCTCTCTCTCTCTCTCTCTCTCTCTCTCTCTCTCTCAAAGCGGAGCACGGGTAAGCTACCTAATACAATGTAGTCCCTATGCTTTTCTCTCGTTTTCTGTCATCGTCTTCTTCCTCTTTAGTTTTTCTGGTTTTTCTTCTTGAATAAGCTTCTGCTTTTCATATGCATCAATGTCAAGCGCATCATATTGTTCCTTCTTCAATTCTGTGGTTAGGGATAATCCTCACGTACTTTAATACTTTCGAACATTATTTGGGTCGTCCTCCGAATATAAAGTGTCCATTTCCAACTTTGAAGAAAGATAACAATCCCATGAACCTTAAAGCGGCCACCGTAGTACTTTGCCATCATCATTAGCTAGGTTTGCTGTACACCACCATAAACAACTCCTATGAAACTTTACTTTCAATTGTTTGCTGTTTTATTCGATCGTTAATTAATTTAATACATTCAACTTCTCTTGATCATTATCTACAAAGGTGACAGCTTAAACTAATTTTTTTGATACGGACAGCTTAAACTAATTGGTAAAGCATATGAGTAGAAACATTTTATCACCCATAGATATGACCTGGTCAGCTCACATTTGAGTCTATTGAGTTTTATATGAATGTTAATCGTCACCGATAACACTACTTGCACTAGTTGATTTGATTTGTTTTAGCTTAATTAGATGCTTCTATGACATTTTCAAACTTATCTCCAGCGATAAGAATACACGTACAGTTGCTGTTAACCTATAAATCAAGGATTTACTTTGTAAGCAGACATGGTCTGGTGTAGAAAATCAACTAAAGAACAACTAAATTACAGAGGTATGTACTGAATTTTCTGATCGAATTGGTAAAACAAACACAATTAAGTAAAGACGGCCTCATGATCCAATACACATATATATGAATACACATGATAATGTATAGATTGGATCAGACGTATTGTTCTACTGTCTTGGCATTACTGATCGAACCTTATATTTATATAGCTAGCTACGTACTCATGAACCTGGTTAATTTACAGATGCATGTACGGGCCGGTGTTACATATGCATGCTAGCTTGAGTACGTTTTATTATTAAACCCTAAATTGTAGATAATCTAGGACTCTTGTAATACATATGAAGTTACAAGTATACGTTCAAAAGTATAATTCAACCAATACCAATACGTACTGGTGGAGGCTATAATTCAATTTCGTTTAGTGTATTAGTGCAAGCTCCTTCCAAGTATTTAAGATGATAAATGATATTCTTCCTCATTTTAATCTTTCAGATAGAGGACAATGTTAGGTATCCAGGCTGATGTATGCGCGCAGTATATAAATGACTTGAAAATCCAGTTACCTAACTAGCAAGAGGAATACATGCATATATTGTAAGGATACATATATCCATAACTTAAAGTGCTTTAAGGAATCAAATGCACTTCTCCAGGTATCCTTATAAAATGAGCACTAGGATGATTTTCGGCATTGACATGGACGATTTCATAAATGGATATAGACCACTCTCTTCTTGCACTAACATGTTGCATCAAAATTATTCCCAAAATGGAGATTTGATTATTCAAGTCAATGTAAATGATCGCATATGCATGCAATACTATGGTTTTAGATCAATATATACAATTCAATTCACTCTATATCGATCCATATATACATAATGCATGTGAGGCAAACAACATGATCATATATGGAACACAACATTGATGATTACCAGCTTGTTTGTTAGCGAATGATATTTATATATACAAGGCACTGACTTTAACCTAATTAAAATAGTGAACACCATGAAAGTGGTTCCCAAGTGTGATTCCTTGTATATATATATATATGCCGGATATATTGCTGAAGATATACGAGTATCTTGAATGTAATAGGATTATTCCCATATATATCTTCAGCAGACAGCACCAAGCAAAAACCAGCTGATCTTCTTTCATCCAAAAAAAAAAGGGAAAAAAAAAACAGCTAGCTTATCTTCAATTTTAACACCATTAATTTATGGTTTGAGCTAATTAACAACAAAGTGGGTTCGTTTCTAACCCCGCCTTAATTTACTTTCCCCAGATGTAAGAGAAGTGGCTTTGTATCCATAACGTACTGTAAAATGACAGGTAAATATGACAACCTCAATCAGACAAAATTTGGAAATTAGATTATTGTTAAAAAGAAATACATACGCATATATATGTTGATCATTCTATAGACCTAACCCAGAAGGCAACAACGCCAATCTTTCATTCCTACTAATTCTTTTCGGAAATAATTTTATCAGAAGATGCCTAGCTAGAATGTATGGAAGTTTTAGTACATATACAGAACAACTCAATTACTCACTAGTGATCACTACAACACAGTTATTAAGAGAACTAGTTAAGATAACTAATTGGATGCCAGTAGGAGAAACTGGCGCCCTTATATTACTTTGAATAATTCAGGCATTATGTCTTACACAGCAATGCAGTCAAGATTGCATAGCTAGATAGTAATTTATACAGATAGGTAAACCACATTGGTTTTCCAGAAAACATGCACATATGCAGAAGTATACTGGAATCTGAGTAGCTCAAGGGTTCGACTGGCATTAAGGGTCTGATACTGAAATATGAGTAAAATCACCATGGAGTATTGGAGTTAACCAGTGCTACTGATTCAGGCTAGTTGGTGCTTAATTAGTACGTTTAAGTTAACTCAATTGGATCAGCTACGTACAATATATACATATATTAATCAAGCCCCCATGTATTACTCCCATGAGTCCCATCAATCCATAACCTTTGCTACCGCTTAGAGTTTGAGATTATACTGTAGTTACTCGGTTAGATAAGTTGACATATTATCTTAGAAGATTTAGATGAGACATGCGAGAGTACTAAAATCAAAACCTGCCTTCTTGATAGCTAACCAAGTCCAAAGATGAGTACTAATTAATAATACCAAGGAGCCCAGCTTGAACACTAATGTAACTTATGCCAAGTACAAAACAACATATAATCCAGCTAGCGAGAGTAAACCTCATGGAGTTCAATAATATATATAACCAAGGGTTTTCTCACTGGCCTGGGATTCTAGCTAGCTAGGCGTTTGCGTGCTGTTCAATATTTCATGAAAACAAATGCACAAAAAACAGAAACCAAGTCACAGATTTGGTTCAGACAGAATTGCAGTCTCTAAAGAAAGAGTTGAAATGTTGATCAAGCTAAGGAAATGGCATATATGTAAACGAAACAAAAGGGGGGAGGGAGCTAGTGAGCTAGTGAACACTAAAATGGTGGATCTGTTAGAAACCCCTAAATTTCAGGGATTTTGCCGACTTTCCAAACATAGTAAAATGATTGCTAAGCTCATTAAAGAAGAATCCTCAAACCATTCCTTATAAAGAAAAAGTAAGAAGAGTAGGAGTACTTCCACTGTTTCCACCATCATCAACAACAAGAAAACAACAAACGAAGAAAAATAGGAGAACAAAATCACTACAACATTGTGACACAGTACTTACTAGCTAGATAGCAGAAGATCTAAAACATGGCCATTTTGGATGAAGATGTAGAACAAGATCGATGATGGTACCTAGGAGGAGTAGTAGTAGTCCATGAAGTTTGCTGACCTTGTTTAGTCTCCAACAAATCTCATCTCATCCGTGAATGCGATTAAATCAACCACAATAAAGACAATATGATGATCTAAAATGGCGGACGACTTCCTGGAGAGTTGTTGTTGTTGCCGGCCCACCCGTCAATTGGTAACTGAACATTTTGCATATTCAGCGGCAGATTGAAGAACGGAAGCCCCGAAGATGGGTCAGGAAAAGGGTTGTTGTTTCCCACACCACCGCCACCTCCCCCGCTTCCTCCTGAACCTTGAGATCCCGCCTGGGGCTGAATCTGCAGCTGCTCCTCTTCCTCCAAGGGTAACCTCTCGTAAGCAACATTAGTAAAAGACGAGGCAATCACTATGACTGGTCCGGCTGCGGTCAACTCCCCCACGACGCTGCCTCCGACCACCTGGCCCTGCCCGCCGGCCAAGAATATAGTCAAACTTGTCGCTCCGGGCGGGGCAGGTGGAGGCAGAAAGGATCCAGAAAGGGAAAGTATCTCAAACCTTCCGTGCAGGGTAACCACAGCTCCTGCCGCTGCTGGCTGCCGCAAGCTGACATTGGTGACGGTGCCGCTGCCGCTGAGAATACAGATCCCGCGCTGGCGTCGCCGCGCGTACGTGGCAACGCAGTCGAAGACGTCACAGCCGTTGCCGACCTCGAGAATATGAGCTCGGAGAGTGTTTGCACTTTCTCTTGTTATGATGACCGGCGGCTTGGGCTTGTTTTTGGATCCGGGAGGGCGGCCGCGGGGCCTGCGTCCCACGATGTCTCCGGGGCCGGCGTTGATGCCGCCGCTGAGGTCGAGGCCCTGGTCTTCGCCGGAGTACTGGCCTTGGTTGACGTCTTCTTCGGTATCATGATGCGATTGTTGCTGATGTTGCTGCTGGGTTCTCTGGAGCTGCTGGTGCAAGTGATCTTGCCTGTTGAGCTGGTGAACGTAGCCTAAATCCAAACCAGCCATGGACACATCAAAAAGAAAAACAGAAAACAAGGGAAGCAAAAACTAATATTAAAAATGGATTTAGTAAAAATATTTTAAGGAAAGAACAACAACACTTCTGCTACTAAACTAAGCAGAAAATTCAAAAAAAACTGTTTGTTTTTCTCTATCTCTAGTGCTTTTGTTTATTTTATGGGAGTGGGAAGATATATATAGAAAAATGGGAATGCAGTAGATAGATGTTTGTGAGAGGAAGAGAGAGCAGCTCTCCGGTACTTGAAGTTTTAATTTTGGAGTTGAATATAAGAAAAAAGAACGACAAGAAGAACAAGGATCGAGTGCAGAGAAAGGGAAGGGATCGAGCTAGGGGAAGAAGAGGAGGGATTAGATAAGAGTAGAGAGAGAGAGAGAGGTGATGGCCGATGGGGGTGTGGGTGTGGGGGCGACAAGGACTCTAAAACGCAGTCATTTCTCTCACCCTAAAAGTTTAAATATATACAACTAAAATATTCATTATGCTGAAAATTTTCCCTATATATGTTTAGCAAGAAAGACCAGTAGTGTTGCAAGTATGACTCTCAGTATGAGAGCGTGGCTTTCAAAACTATCAGTAGAGGAGGAAGAATTATTCGTTTAGTTTTTGCTCTTTCTGTTCTGTAAAATTAGTCTTTAGAGTTTTATTATCATTGTCTAGGGTTTATGAGTGGCTAGGGTTTTATATTTCGTGCATGTTCTTCCTGAAATTTTCTGAGTTTATTAATTCCTGCCTCATATTTGTCATCTATATGGAAACATATCTCAATGCTTTCTAAAGCTATATTTCTCTGTTAAAATGCGTCCATTTTCTTGCATGTAATTGAATGATATTTCGTTAATTATCTTAGTATTGTGGTATGTTTTAGACTATCAGTTGTTAATTTGGCATGATACAGAAAAATCATATTTAGCAACCACGTAATGTAAGTTTAAGATATATATAAAAGGGCATATGGTTTAACTACAAAAACTCTTTTTTCCTAGCTAATTGATAGTACGTACATATATATATATATATATATGTATGTATATTGTGTTTGTCTAGAAAAATATTGATCAAAACATCAACTAATTTGGTTTAATAGAACATTAGGATAACTCAATTAAGAATCAAGTATTGATTTTAAACATATAAACTGTCTGCCCTAATTAGTTCAAGTGATGAGTTCTGTTTTGCTACAAGAATTTGTAAATGTTAAAGAGAATACGGATCTATTAGCCTAGTTAATTGAGAACATAATGAGGTTGTACGTCGATAATAAGATCGGTAGGTTTATAATTCGCTTATTGAATCTATTTATAATTGAGCCCCGTTTATGATATATGTAATATCAAGTTAGACATGAGAGTATATTTTTACTTAATTTCTAATGAAAAATTAGCAATTGTAAAAGGAAATGTATAAGTTTAGAGTAAGGTATTATAAAGCTATCATCGATTCATCATCATATATGTGAAGCTAATTGGCAAACAAACACAATCTATCGTTTCATCATTTTGTTCAAATTAAGTCATAAAAGCACAAGTAACTTCGCTAAACAGTGTGTGAATGACATTGTTGGCAAAGAGAAAACATATTGAATGAGATGTTTTACCAAGAAAGTATGATTAAAAAGTGAGTTGATGACAAATTAAAGGATGAAAGGAGAGCGTGGGGAAGTGCCACTAATTTTAAAACTTGTGGGTGTGTGTGTGATCTAATGATGCACACAAACATTTGAGGAAAGAGAACCTTAGATCATGAGGTGAGGAGGAGGAGGAAGTGTGTGGGTAGGGTTAACTCATTTCAATATGAGTTGGTCAAGTGTGGTTAGAAAGTAACCGTGGTTGGGTTAAGTCGGAAAGTTGACCAAAGTGGGTTGGGTTAACTTGACAACGTGAGGGGGAGACGAATTTGGTTCTTAAAAAATTACGAAAACGAGGGAGGAATGGGGCAAGTGGGAGATGGTGCTGCGGCGGTGGGTCCCACTTTTGTCTTGTTCCTCCAACCAGGACGGCCCTCCTTCTTCTTCTCTGTTTTGGTATTTAGCCAGCCATGTTTGCTTTGCTTGACTCGCTGTCTCCAGCCAAAGAGAGCATGATAAACAATTCGACGACGACGACCTGTTATATCTTTGAAGGCATCGATAATATTGATCTTTGATGATGCCAAATTCCATCAAATTTAGGGCTAACAGACAAATATGTAGGGGAGGAGTTTGAAAATCTGTTGTGTATTGAACAAACAACTCGTGGTAGGAAGATATGTGTATTTAGAGACAGTATTAAGGTTTTGGCGGAGTACAAACGAGACGAATTTAACGAATCGATCCAATATTTTGATTATTACGAAACCAACCCGATAATCTGTTATCCTAAAATAGAACATAAATGAATTGAATATAAACTAAATTGGTCCATTAATTTGTAATCTAATCCAGAAACTTACGAAGAAATAGTGAATGACTATGCATGAATTACCTAAAGGAATCTATGTGGCATGCCAAATCACTTAGACACATCACGTATTAAAAATCTTATGTCATGTAATAATTATGTATAAAAATCATCTTACCATTTGGTCCATTTCAAACAATGACTAATAAATTTCAGTTTTTTATTGAAAAATAAAACTATTTTAGCTTTCCTTCTTCTAAATATCTAATTAAATATAAAACAATATAACATCAAAATAACATTATATTATATATTTATAATACATGTATATTATATAAATAATCTGTATGTAAATGATTTAGAGAAATTATTTGTATATAAATTATTTTTTGGACGAATTATAGAAATTTTTGATGAATTATATCCGAATTATCTTATATTAGTGCTCTTTTTTTTTTTGAATAAATTAGTGTTTTCTTTTTGATAAATTATAATTGCTTTTTGGACGAATTAGGGTTAGGGTTAGAGTTTATTTGACAAAACTAATTATTATTTAAAAAATAGTTAATCTTCATATTGATGTAAGAAACATTCCTTATATTATACATAAATTAGTGGTTGCTATTATTATGTAATATTTGTTTCCATTACCAAATAAAGTACATTAATATCATTGATTCACCCCTTAAAATGTAAAAGGAAATAAAAATGGTAAAATTGGTAATGCAATGTTTTGATTTGGCAAGATATATTATATGGAATCGAAAATAAATATTTTTATTTACTTACATGACATGACACATATGATTAAGGCCACAATTTTTAGGTCTTATTAAGGTCCTCTAGACTACCCTTACCTAAATTGGTTCATATTTTTGATAGAAAAACCTAACATTTTTTTTTTTTTGTAGAAAAGACAGAACCTAACTTAATTGGTTTAGTTCTCAGAATAAACGGATACAAGTGATCAATATTAGAAGGGATACATATGCACCCTCAAATTATTACGTGCTGAAATTAAAAACTCATTAAAATATATACATGTGATTGGATTTCCTAAACCAAACATTGAGACAATGATCCAAATTTCCTATCAGTATGCGGCCATTTGGAGGCGTTGAAATTTTGCAATGAAATGTTATTATTTTATCTAAGAGAAGAGATGAAGTGATCGACTAGATGTTGGGTTGTATCGAAAAGAAAAAAAAAAAGACTAGATGTTGGGATATGAGGTGATAACTTTTTTTTTTTTAATATGTAGACAGTCTTAATTTATTGAAATTTGAAAACAAGAATTACTTGGTATAAGTTTCAACTGTAATAGACTGAATAAAAAGAAATAATAATAATAATAATAATAATAATAATAACACTAATAATAATAATTCTTAGTAATTCTAGTTGTACACCAATTATGGTCTCTAGACGACTAATATTACTTTCATACAGATATATATTTTGAATTCGGATGTGTAGGCACAATAATTGAGCTTATATGTATATACAATGAGGATTACCTGTCAGTTAGTCTGTTAGCTTGTGTTGAATTTAGGTTTTGGTGCAAAATGATGATTGATGTAAGTGTCTTTTCTTTTAAAACATCTATCAAATTTTACGAGAAATTTGAGACATAAGTTTCCTTTTCCTATGAGCATTTGGTTGGTATTTATGATCATTGTCAATTGATTTATCATGTGAATGAATTTTGTTGTAGATACATATGTATATCTAGGCATAATTAGCAAAGCTTAAGCCGCCATATAGGAGCCAAACGAGCCTACACCTCCCACACTAGTGACAAGACACTAGGCATCAAACCTCGATCACCCGCTAGTCCCAGAGCGCGTTCACTCCCGTTGTCAAGAGAGCTTGGTAGAAGCTATCTTGTTTAGGCTTATAGCTTTGCATGTTGATCCCACATTGAAGATAATCAAAGCCGAAGCCTCCTTTGCACTTATAAAATGTATTATCCCCCTCTGTTTTCAGTAACTACGCTTTTACTATATATCTACTGTTATTATGTTCATACAAATACATTGACTGACTTAGGCATCAAAGTAGAGAAGACCGCTAGACGCGGTCTCCTTTCATGAAGCCACTTTGTATCCTTAACGTGTTTTAGAAATCGTTTACCATACAAATCAACCTTTCAAAGTTGGTACCCTCGTCCGCCAGATAGATATTAATTAAACAACCCTTAATTTACTGCATCAACACTTGCCTTCTCTTGGGTAAGCATGCTTTGATAGACCCTTTGGTTTCTAAATCTATGCACAAAAATAGCCTTGGGATTCTAATTTCTAGGCTATGCGTTGGAGCCGGGAGCTAAAACATTCGAGTCTCTATTTAAAATTGGATAGTCTTCTTGGCCTTGCAAACCTGTCCTAAAAAAGGTGTCTCCACCTTCAAAAGAAATGAGAGCGTTTCAGAGGTAGAAATTTGCGCCACTACGTACTACCAAGTCGTCAACTATGGTTCCTATGGAGGGCAAACAACATGAAATTGTCCATTCTGCAGGTAAGAAGGAATTTGATGTTTGAGAGATTTTCTATAATGCTAAGAAGGAAAAAAGCCTATGACTTCACCCAAAGCTCTATGTGATAACATGGTGCTCACTGATATCCAAGAGATGGAGGCAACTGCTGATATTGTTTTTCACACCCCGATCCCGACGTCAACGGGTTTTAAGCACTGGACGCCAATTCCGAGGCGTGAACGAGTGTTACAAAGCTGAACGTAAACAAAAGCCCTATCCTTTAGGCTCGTCATCTACCCTTTTTCGGCTCGGTACAACCTAAGTACTTCTCTGCAAAAAATATCAGAGATGGGTGGGTGAGTAAAACCACTCGCTCAGTGAGTAGACCAATGCAATATGCCCGCAAAGCTATATCATTTTACACATGCTACAAAATACGTATATCGTATACACATCAAGTCACGCAATTCATCACATCACACAATCCCTTCTTATTGGATATCCTTCCACGGGAACCTAATGACCTTCAAGTCTTATACCACTGTGTGTCACATCCTTACTTCAGCATAACCAATCAAGAAGTTCACATGTTCCATGACTAGTTAAACAATGGATCCAACACATAAATATATATAAACTCCGCATAATTCGCAAATAGACATGCTTCACTCAAAAACAGAAAGATATTTCATGAATAGATCAAAATCATGTTTTTCGACTATTTTGATAACAAATAAGAATATTTGAAACATATTACACAAATCCACTCACCTCGATAATCTAAAACCCCACCGAGAATACTGATCGTAAACCGAGCCTCCTAAAACGAGCCATCTAGAAATCACCGTTGGATCTAGCTCAAACCTCTAGGATAGGAAGAGAACATCGAGACGAATCAGTAGCTTTTTACGGATTCAAAATCGGAGTTACGGATCAAAAGTTATGATCTTTCGAAGTTTAGTTGCAAAAGTAATTCTAGAGAAAGAAAAACATAGGAGAGAGAAATATTATTTGAGAAGAGAGACTGTCTAGAGAGAGAGAGAGAGAGAGAGAGAGAGAGAGAGAGAGAGAGAGAGAGAGAGAGAGAGAGAGAGAGAGAGAGAGAGAGAGAGAGAGAGTAGAGAG
>NC_020495.1:21549424-21562953 GCF_000184155.1 Fragaria vesca subsp. vesca
AGAGAGAGAGAGATGATCAACATATATGTAGAGAGAAGGTTTGCCGCCACAAAGAGTTGACTAGTCACTTGACCAATAGAAGAGTGACACTTGTCACATCCACTCCAAACCACACCAACATTTCACCACAATGTGACAAATGTCCTATGACTAAGAGAAGTAGAACTGAAACGAAGGGCTGCTATTCTTGGTCACTAAACGAAGGGCTGCTACTTCGACGAAATTTTGAAAAATCGTTAAAAATAACTCAGGAATTCAAATAATTCATTGAAAAACGACGAATTCGTGGCAACCTCTACTTTCTATTTCTAAGAAGAAAATAATTTTTGTGAAATTTCAAAAATCGAGATGTTACAACACCAAACTTATTAATAAACATGAAAGTTTACAATCAATGAAAGTTTACAATCAAGTAGGATGAGACTAAAGCCAAAACACGATAGCACAAAAGAAAAGACATCAAACTACTCTATAATACAAATCAATGAAAACAAAAATTAGGGAGGCTGAACTTATCTCGTTGGTATAGTTATAGAATAAATTGGGGAGGCTTATCCCACTAAGATATCACAGACAACAATAGACCAATATTAGTAAGAGCATCTGCCACTTGATTGCCTTCTCTAAAGATATGAGAAAATCGTAAGTTCATCTGAGAAATACGATGCAAACAATTACGTACCTCATGCCACTCGCAACCACCGTGGAACAAGACAAGAATCACGCAAGAGCTTAAAACTTGTAAAAAAGTTGTTACAGTACAAACTTTGTAAATTCTGCATATATAATAATTATTATCTCACAAAGGTGTTGAAAAACACGACCAAATCAATCAAGAGTAATGTAAAAGGTCTAAAGAATTTGGTTTTCCTCAGAGACGTTGTCCTTGAAAGGACATAAAAGAAAATTATTGAAGACGTCAAAAATATCAAATCCAACCGTTGGATCCACTTAACCTGCTTGAAGCCGACTAAGTCAAGTTACTCCAAGTATGCCCGTTTTCATACAACTAGAAAATGGAAGGATAACAAGGAAAAACATAAAATCCAAAACTTGTAGGAAAGTCGAAATTTGATAAAGGAGTAGAGAAGAAGATATGTTCTTTTTTTCTTTTTCGTTCTTAAATAATGGCCTTCTTGCTTTGGGTATCATTTTTCCTACTTTTGTACTTAATCAAGAGATGATCACATTTGACTTATTACATAAATCTGAAGAAGAGGGCCGGGTGAGGGGGACTCATGGATGAGATTATATAACCAATCCAAAAAGAAGATACGGGTATTTTTCTATCTATTTGAAGAACATAAAGATGTTAAATTGAATGTGTTAATTAGCATTAAAGACAATACGAATGATTATATTTTACACTACAAAATTAACGTTTTTTTCTTAATGCTAAGAAGGAAACCACCTTATTAAAACATGTTAGGCATTGATTTCCGCAATATAAACTCATACTTCAATTTAGAACATAAGTAAAAACCCTAAACTATGTCAAAACTTACAAACTGTGTACCTACATGTAAAACCCTAGCAACTACATGCTACCAAAAGAGAGCAAGACAGTTGGTAATTATAGAGAGGCAGTGCGTGAGTCTGATCTTGCTGAGATCCAAGGCTCGCACTTTCTGGTGCGATCTTGCTGCATTTATGGTCAAAGGATTGGTCAAATATTCTTCTCTCTCTCCCATGGTTGATGGGCAAATACCAAATCGGATTGCATGGTTTGGGGTGCAACTGGGAGATGAGCTCAGAGAAGGATCACGTGCCAGTGCTAGCTTGGAGTCAAGAAAGTTGCAGAACAGGTTAAGGAGGCACCGTATGGCTGTCGGCCACGTCTCTGACTCACATATTTGCCGTTGCTTTGCTTCGGGAGTTGCTCGCAATGTCGATCAGTGCCCCTTAAATCCCGGGATGAGGAGCCTCCATCTCTAACATCCTGCACCTTACTGCTCTCTTCCTCTTTTGCCACACTACTGCATTTTACCTGCCCTCATCTGAAAAAGAAAAGGCCTCTCCCACTTTACATGCTTCCACAGCAAAAATTATGTTGCTGCAACAACGACAAAATAGAGAATTACCCTCTCTTTCCTTTTTCTGTTCTCAAAATATCCAAATAATCAAGACCAAAACTCTCTAGAGATATATGATTTCATACAAAAGAAATGATAACGAACGAGTGTAAATTTCTCTTATCTATAGGATTTAAGCTGTACAAAGGACGCCGAGTAGTGTAATTATTAAAAATAAAGAGAGTGAAAAAAAAGAAGAATATAACTCTACTCATTTTATTTAGTTCTCACACAAGAGCGCGATAAAATGTATCTTTTGTTTTTTCGTTTTTCTCTTCCGAAAATTCATGTACTTGCATATATAAAACACGCACAGATATTTTAGTAGTGTTGATAGTATAGTTATAGATAATAGGAAATGATTTTAATTTCCCTAGGGAAAATCTAGGTCGAGAACGAGTTCCAAGATGCTTTACTTGGTCGTGGGTTGACACTAGTCACTAGCTAAACTTTTTACATATGCATTCTTCGACGAGACAAGTGTGCTTAATTACGACACCGACAATGCGTGCTTACCGAAGAACCATGAACCACCATTCAGTTTAAACTCGTGATCATGCTGAAATTGAAACACAAACATATCTTGTTGTTATTGGATCCTAAGCAGATTCTCAAATCCCCAATTTGACAAAATTGTTTCCACGGAAGTCGTAGCATTAGCCTCCTTGTTAGCTGTCATTGAGAGAAGTCTTCCCACCGAAAAATGGTGGTCGAACAACACAACCGCTCCCACCAGCTCAAACATACGTCGTCTTACCATTCTCAGTGTTGGCAAGTGACGTTTCAACTTTCAAGTCTCGCTGAAACCTCATCAACCATGATGGCATGATGTGTTAACATGGAAAATCTCGACAATGCTGAAACCTCATCCACAATGATGTTAAAATGGAAAATCTCAAAAGGGTGTGAAAAAGAAGGAGACGAAGAGAAAACCCTAAACTTTCTTTTTCTCCCCTAAAACAAAATGAACTTAAATATGGTAGAATTTCTGTTGACATCTTTTTGTCTCTAAATTTAAAGTCCCTAAGTTTTTTTTTTTTGATTGAAAAGTCCTTAAGTTCCCAAATATTAAATCTCTAAATAAACCTCTAATATCTATTACCTTTTCTTTCAATCTAGGACATTACCCAATGTAGGAGGTTTCCCATTGCGCGCAGTTTAAAATTCTCTGGGTAAACAAGTGGAAGCTGATTGGGTTCAGAAAGATAGGGTCCTTCCTGTACAAAAAAGAAGAGAAAAAAAAGATAGGGTCCTCTCTGCTCCTGCTCTCTTAATTTGGGGCTGGCATAAAGCCATTAATAATTTCGAACAACCGTGTCCTGTCCTTCTGATCACTCCTAGGAAAAGCCCCCCGAATTTTAGGCTCTCTTTCTCTGAGTCTCTCATTAAAAGTTCTGAAAATACTGGGCAGGCTCTCACTGCCTTAAAGATTTTAACCTAATACCATACTACCGCAACCTCTGCAGGCCACAACTGCTGCTGCTACTACTACTACTGGGTAACTGAGCGTCTGATGATGGCTCTGAGCGAGTGAGCGTGGGGGTCTCGAGCTCAGTCTCAGTCTCTCTCACACTGATGTCATAAAAGGACAAACCCACGAGGGTTTTCCGACCTTTAAAACAAATAAAGAGGCAATCAAAGATCGAATACAGTACGCCCTTGACTCCTCGATAAGAAATTAAGAATAAGACCAAGCTCAGCTACATCATGAATGACAATGTTGTCCTCGAAAAGATCCACCGTACCAACTCTTTCATGTACACCACCACACCCCCATATGTCTCAGGTCCTTCCCCGGCCCACACGTCAAACACTCAACCCTATCACATCTCCTCCTCTCTGATGCATCTCTCTGGGTTTGAGCACTCCTCTATACTAGCTGAGTCTGATCTCTGTGATCTTTTGTGAGAAGTTTGAATTCAATACTACTGACATATGATGAGACATGGGATTTAAGAAGCACGCCTTCCCTTGTAGAGAAATTAGATCGATAAAGCCCGCAAGACTAGCCGTGAGCCATGCATATATTCACTCTTCACATGCGCTACCTATGACATCTCAATCATGATCGAATTTCAAGTACTCTTTACAATTTTACTACGCAAGCTGGCTCGGGGCGCGCGGTGGCCATCAGGCCATGACATTAGTGCCCTAAGTTGGGCCGTACGCTGGTAAGCTAGTGTCTTCCCAACATGGACGGATGCCTGAATCTTCTATTCAACGTTGGTTTCCTCAAGGAGCTTCACCTCTGACGAAGTAACGAGCTAAATCTCATATGTATGCATAGAGTGATATTAAGAACACAACTTGGCTCCTTGACGTATAGTAATGCCTGAATGCCTGTATGATAGTATTGAAAAAAAAGAAGGTTTGCAGTACAACATAGTGTCCTGCTAAAATAAGAAGCAATTGACGGTTGGCCTTGTGTCACTAGAAAATGTTGAAGAAGCTATCTGGCTTAACATTTTCTTTGCAGTGAACACCGAACACTGTTGTCTTTGAAACATTTTGCCTCTCTTTGGTGTAAGTGCATCACTAATTCAAAACACCAGAAATGACATTAGTTCTTGCTTCATCATCTAATTAATACCACCAAATATTAATTTTTGTTAATTGTTAATGTTAGTGGAAAAGCAAGCACCTGATTAGACTTACTTGTTACTTGTGTCGATGTGACAAAGCCAATTGTTTAAATTGTGAAATGTAATCAACGAGTTAATCTGAGTGCATGCATCTTAGTATGATTCAATTATATACGATGATTACGACGGTGAGCATTGAGCTATGAAAAGAACCATATAGCTAGGTATGTTCACCTCACTCCTCACTCCTCACTCCTCACTTGACCAACTCAAATAATTGAGAGCCCCACGAAGTTGTGATTGTTCCAAGTAATTGCCACCTTGGCTTATAAGTACGTGCCTTAACTTGTCGTGTTTCATTGCAGTGTTTGACAAAACCATTTTGGTAATCTCGATGATAACATCATTTTCAATCTTAAACAGTAGTGGATTAGCACATCTTCGGACATCAAAGAGATAATTAACTTCCTCTAAACTATGCTTGAATCCGAGATGCGCACAAGCTTTATAATTTTTTTTTTTTGGTTCCTACAAGCTTTATAATTTTTAACAACTCACTTGTAATTTGTAATTTCTTTATTCTTTAGCACGTGTCCACTTGATTTGCAAGTTGCAGTAATGGTCCAAAAAATTAGAATCGATGTTAATAGGCTTACGTTGAGATTTGAGAACTACGTTATTCATGATTTTGTTTGGTTCTAAGATACAAATGTTTCCAACATATGAGATGAGGTGCAAAACCGAGGTCAAGAAGATATATATTATGAACGCTTAATTTGATCGGATAAAAAATAAGAAGCATATGAAAAAGTTAAGGCCATGTTTTCAGTCTTCGTTCTATATTCAAAGCTCTAATTGCCATGATTTGTACCTGTAGAATTCGCTTCATTCATCTTATTAATAGTTTTAAAGTTTATGTTCAAATTATTTAATATCTAAATAGAAATGTAATTGTCAAGGGAGTATTTGATGCAATGATACATGAGTCTTCTTGGTTGTTAAATTATCGAAATTTCTACTGTTGTGAGTTATAGTCTTATTAGTTGTCGTACAAGGCCAACAGTCCAACACTACTCAAAATTTGACATCAAACACACACTAATGAGCAACCTTATATGTGATTTACTGATCATTACGTACTAATGTAAATAGTCGAATTAGTGTTAGTAATCTCACGATCACGATCGACATAAGCAAAAATAAAAGAACAATGCTTGATTACATAATATGTAATGAGATATGTCTACTATATATTTGTTGTGATATCATACTAATAACCGTGAACTACGAGAGCATTAGTTCCTATTAATGATTACATAACAATCTTTGTCAGCAAGAAAGTGCTGATCAATCTCTTGTACTCGATCAAAATAAATTTCAAGCTTGACTAACATCTTGCAAACAGTAGTGAGTATATTTTTAAACTCCAAGCTTTCTATTAGCTAGTTCCTTATACATATATGTTGATTTTTCTAGTTGTTTTCTGATGATTGGGATAATGGAGTTGCCGAAACCTAGGAGATTTCTTATTGTGTCCTAGACTTGATTGACATCAATATCATTTTTGTTGAATAATAGTACGTAAAATGGCAAATTAGTAAACTATAGATCTATAGGGCATAATATATTACTTTTCATAAACAGAGTTTATTCACGTTGAAACCAATTAGCTTGCGATTTGCTAAGTAAGTCGTATTATTTTGTTCCTTGTTTCCCTTCAAAGTGAACCTTCAGCAACGCTAGCTCTAAATAGAACCAATGAACCAATTGCTGAATCGATTCCCTGCAGTTGTATAAGTTATTATTTATTTAATCAGAAAAAAGAAGAAGTTAAAGAGCAAAACTATGAGCCAATATGGGTTGATCGATTGTGACGACATTGTCGTTTTATATATGATCATCATATTCTATGGCTTTATTCTCTCAACGAATTAACCAGCATCAAGTAATGAGGTGGTGCAGCTGTTAGGGTTTAGGCTACTAGAATTGGGTGGCCGGGTTGATTCATTTAAAGAAGGAAAAGTTCCACCGATCAACATTTGAAGCAACACACTGTAGCTACTAAATTAAGATCAGATTAAAGCTAGGTTTAGCCGTGAACTCTTCATCTCCCTCGCCTACAAAACACATACAATAATTTCTTTATCTTATGATGTATATGTTCCATAGGTTTAGATACATCTCAATGACTCAATGGATTGATCATAAGCAGGTAATAGAACAATACGTACTATATATAGTGTTGTTTGTTAGTAACTGCACCCCTAAATACGATAGAAATTAAGAGACATATGATCGACCTAAGTAACTTCGACATATGCAGCATACACGAACGTACCGCCAATAAAAGACCTTGAACATAGAGTCAGAAACTTCCGGCCATATTCTACTAAAGAAACCTTATCTGAGGATTTCTTTATTTGCTGGAAAAAGTAGGGCAAAGTCACCCTGCTCCCAATGTTTCGATAAGGGCAAGCATGCATCCAACCCTGTATATATATACATGAATTGTTTCAGTATCCGCCATTTCACTTGAGAAGCTAGCAAAAGAGATGGACACTACGCCACTACGGCATTACTACCCGCACTGTCAAAAAATGCCTTCGATCATCCGCTTTACGAATGATCTATCCAGATAAACTCATGCCAAGTCGTCTTGGACCATGCATGCACCAATCTTCATGAAAATATCAGCATCACAGATTCACAGGCTCACAGCATGGAAATCGATCACCAGCAATGTTCTGAAGAAGCTATAGCTAGCTGCCCATGTTCGCATTTTGGATATATACCGACGGATCCAGGGAGGTTATTGGACATTAATACTAGCTAGATAGGACGTGAACCAAATTATCCTGTCATGCATGAAGCTTTCTGAACATTTGAAAAGAAAAGGTTGCAGTATTGTTGATTGGCAGTTGCAACGTGCATAAGTTCCTAGGGAGCATACAACTTAAGCGATACATGCATAGCCAGCACAAAATTATTCTTAGCAAAACTGCAGAATATGCCGCACCTTCCATTTTATGGATGCCATTCCAGGTTGCCATTGTTAAGATAATAGAACTCAGTGAGCTAGGCAAAAATGGTGACAGTTGTCTTGGTAAAAACTCATCAGTTTGATCTTAGCCAAAAGTCACGTGAGTCTCTTACTGGTGCTGTTGTCATCTCTTATCATCCTACAACAGGAGCATTCTCTTGGACAAGAAGAAATGATCACAGCCTTACACGTGGGGTATAGCAGCTGTCAAAGATTAGATATTTTGCAATTGCAAATCCACTCTCCTTAATTCTTGTCTTATATATATATGTAGTGCTCTGCATTCTTCCCGTTGTAACATCACCATCACTACTCCTGTACAATTACCCTTATTTCAAATACAAGCAGCTTTTCCTCCCATCTTTCTTTCCTGTAATTTTCTTGCTCTAGTTTTTTTGAGTAATTTACAGTATTCCTTTCTCTCTTATTATAGAACTGTTCTCCTCCTTTTTTGTGCAAGTTTTTTCATCTACTATTAAGTATTAAGACTATAGACTGTGCATGATTTCTAGCATGGTATCAGAGCCTATGGCCTGACCATTGCATCATCACACTGTCTTCCGCTGCTTTGTCACTGTCAACACAAAAAAAATCCTTTCCTTCATCTACTGAGACTATAAAAACAGTATCATCATCTTTTCTTCATCTACTTATCACTGCTTGTATTTTTCGTGGTTTAGACTAAAGATTAGTAAGATCTGGTATAATTTTTTTCAGATCTAGTCTTTTCTTGCTTTTAGTCTGATAAATCTCTCGTTTTCTCACAGTGTTGGTTCAATGGCACGATCGAATAACAATTGCAATGTTATCTCGGTGCTCCTTGAGGAAAACAACTATCCTACATGGCTCTATCAGATGCATTATCATCTAAAGAGTCATGGCTTGCTGAAATTTGTTGATGGAACTCTTCTTTGTCCATCACCTTGCTATCTTAACTCTGATGGGACTGAGGTGGACAACACAGCTGCACTTGAAAAATGGGAAGAGCAGGATAGTGCACTCATAGGCACCCTTGCCAACTCTCTCTCCTCTGAGCCTCTTGCACTGATTGTGGGATGCACCTCTGTCAGGGAGGTATGGTACAGACTCAAGGAAATGTATGCTTCTGTTTCTGAGGCACATGTTATGCAACTTAAGGCTGAGTTACAAGCTATTCAAAAAGGAGGTGAATCTATTGAAAGATACCTATTAAAATTCAAGAGTGTTAGAGATAAATTAGCAGTGCTTAGAGTTATGATGTCTGACCAGGATGTTAAAGTTTTAATCCTTGCTGGTTTACCTATTGAGTATGGTCATACTAGACAAATTATTAGGGGAAAACCTAATATTGATCTAGGAGAGGTCAGATCATTATTGTTGTCTGCAGAAAGTGAGATTGAACTTGAACAAAAAGCTTTACCTCTGTCACAATTTTCTGCTATGGTTGCACAAAGTCAGAATGTCTCAATACCTAGTGTTCCGGGGTTTGGTAATACCATTTTCAATACTGCTATTCCATGGGCTGCAAACTGTGCAACACCCTCAAACTTTAATGTCTCAAGGTCTGATAATTGTGTTGCATCATCCACTTATTGCTCTCCTAATAACTATGCTAATGTTGCTCCTGGAACTGGTAATAGATATAATAGTTTTGGTGTTCCAAATTCTGCTATGACTTTTGTGGGGTATGGATCTCAGTATGGTTCTCATAGCCTTTCCAATCCTGCTATAAGTACTCCATCAATGAATCACATGAGCTATGGACCTATGCATGCTACTACAGGATTTATTAATCCCTCAATCAATTCTGAGCAAGTCTCCAGCATGCCTCACATGTATTCATCTAGTCCTAATGCTATCACTACCTCCACTGCTCCAAGCAACATGATCATGCCTTTCTCACAAACCAGTGCCTCTCCTTACATGATGAACAACTCACAATCTTCAGTGGGATTTTATTCTCCTCCTAATCAGCATGTAGTCCAGCAGATCCCAGCCATGAATCATAGTTTTTCTCAAAACCAGCTCACTCCTTATTCTCAGCAAGCATCAGCAGGAAATCAGGGATTCTCTGAAAATCAACAGTTTTCACCTTACTCTCAGAATACAGCCTTCATTGGACACTTTAGCCCTCAAGATGGAGACTCTTTCCCACAGTTTCCCTCTTCTGGTGGTAGAGGTAACAATAACCACAACAATGGAAACAACAACTCCAAAGGCAATGCTTATTACAAGAATGTTGTTTGCCAAATTTGTGACAAACATGGCCACACTGCCTACAAGTGCAGCCAGAGGAACTCTCACCAATCTGGAGAAGCCACTAGCTCATCAGTTGAATGCCAAATCTGCAAGAAACCTGGTCACATTGCTAAAACATGCAGATGAAGGAATGCTAATCTCAATCAGCAGCAGTCTGGAAACTCAGCTATGCTTGCCTGTGACTTTAACTCTAATGAGGGAGTATGGTTGGTGGATTCTGGTGCTACTAACCACATGACATCTGACATTGGTCATCTTCAGAACATTACTTCTTATGCAGCTGCTGATTCAGTACAAATTGGTAATGGTGCCAGTCTTTCTATTGATAAGAAGGGTTCTAATACTCTCTCAGTTGGGAATTCCTGCATCTGTTTGAAAAATATATTGTTTGTTCCAGATTTAGCTGCAAATTTGTTGTCTGTTCATAATATTTGCAAAGATAATTGTGTGAGACTGATCTTTGATGCCTTTGAATTTCTAATACAGGACAAGGTAACAGGCCAAGTCTTATATGAAGGTGTGTGTGACAAGGATCTTTATCCCATTCCAGTCAAAGTAGCTCATCAACTTCAACCTGCAGCAGTCAGTAAAAATTCAGCTTTTCTTGGAAATAAGGTGTCTCACTCATTGTGGCACAAGAGGCTAGGTCATCCATCTAATGTTATAGTGTCTAGTATGTTGTTTAAGTCAAACATTGTTCCTTCTGATCAATGCCAGTCCCTTTGTGAGTCTTGTTTAGCAGGTAAATCTTCAAGGTTGCCTTTCCCTGTGTCTAGTACTAAGTCAACTAAGCCCTTTAAGGTTGTTCACTCAGATCTTTGGGGTCCTTCACCCACTGTATCAATTGAGGGTTACAAGTATTATTTCACTATCATTGATGAATGTACTAGATACACATGGATTTTTCCATTGAGAAATAAAAAGGAGGTGTTACATTTGTTTCAGACTTTCTGTGCCTTTATTTTGAATCAATATTCAGCCTATGTTAAAATCTTTCAATCAGATGGGGGTGGGGAGTTCACAAGCAATCTGTTTAAAGCTTTTTTGAATAAAAATGGTATTGTTCATCAGCTTTCCTGTCCATATACTCCACAACAGAATGGCTTAGCTGAAAGGAAAAATAGGCACATTGTTGAAACTGCTGTCACTTTGTTACACTGTGCACACCTTCCTGTTATTTTTTGGTATCATACCTGTGCAACTGCTGTGTTTCTAATAAATAGAATGCCTAGTTCAAATCTGTCCATGAAGTCTCCTTATGAGGCTCTCTTTAAACAAACCCCTTCTATTGATCATATTAGGGTTTTTGGTGCTACTTGTTATCCATTAATGAAACCCTACAACTCTAACAAGCTGCAAGCAAAAACAGCACCTTGTGTCTTTCTTGGTTATGCATTTGGATATAAAGGCTTCATTTGTTTTAATCCTGTGTCAAAAAAAACCATCATTTCCAGAAATGTCATTTTTGATGAAACCAATTTTTTCTACAAAAAGAATCCTAGTTCATCTTCTGAGAGTGTTGAACAGGTAACACAATTTTTCTCAGCTCCATGCTCTCTTCCCCTAACAGCAACAGGAGACAATTCACACACACCTTCATCAGGCTTAAACCTTGTCCAAGATCAGTCTCAACCAGTTCATACTCATCCTTCTGCTCTAGCTCCTATGATACCAAAAAATGTTCAAGGTGATACCTCTTCAGCTGAAAACTCTGGTACTCCTGATAATAATATGCTCTCAACTGAGATGAGAAATAATGATGATGCTGAGAATCCTTTGATTATTGATAATAGTGAAACATGTCCTGCCCAGATAGTTGTGTCTAAAGAACCTGCAAATATTGTCTCTTATACTGATGAGCCATACATCCCAATTTCAGAAGTCCATATTGATATTGGTCCACCCTCAACTGCCTCTCAGAACACAATGACCTCATTTATTCCCTTGTCCAACCTAAACAGTAATGATCATCCAATGATAACCAGAAGCAAGCATGGGATTTATAAGAAGAAGGTGTTCTTTGCAGCTAATACTGCAATTAAAATGACAGCAGATAAGGAACCACATTCGTTCAAACAGGCTCTTCAAGTTTCAGAATGGAAACAGGCTATGAAGGATGAATATGATGCTCTCATTCAGCAAGGAACTTGGTTTTTAGTTCCCCCTCAACAACATAAGAACCTGGCAAGCTGTAAGTGGATTTTTAAGTTAAAGAAAAATCCCGATGGGTCAATTGCAAGGCACAAGGCAAGATTGGTTGCTAGAGGTTTCAGTCAAGAAGAAGGAGTGGATTATGATGAAACTTTTAGTCCAGTAGTGAGGCATACCACAGTTAGATTATTTCTAGCTCTTGCAGCACAGTTCAACTGGAAACTACATCAGATGGATGTGAAAAACGCCTTCCTTCATGGGGTACTTAAAGAAGAGGTCTACATGTCACAACCACAAGGTTTTGAGGACTCTGAGCATCCACATTATGTGTGCAGATTAGTTAAATCCCTCTATGGCTTAAAACAAGCTCCTAGAGCTTGGAATGAAAGATTTACCTCTTTTCTTCCATCTCTGGGATTTAAAGGCTCACACTCAGATCCCTCTCTCTTTGTCAAAGTTTTTGGGTCCTCTGTGGTCTATTTATTACTCTATGTTGATGATATCATTATGACAGGGAAAGATGAAACTGAGATTGGAGTAGTGAAACTTGCCTTGCAGTTAGAATTTGACATGAAAGATCTAGGCAGGCTGCATTACTTTCTAGGACTGCAAATTGAATATCCACCATCTGGAGGGATCTTTATATCCCAATCCAAATATGCTTCTGAAGTGATTATTAAAGCAGGAATGATTGGTAAGAAGAGCTGCTCAACTCCTTGCTTACCTTATGCCAAACTAATAAGAGATGATGGACCATTATTCAGTGATGTTACACACGATAGAAGCATTGTTGGATGCCTTCAATATTTGACTTTCTCAAGACCAGACATTGCATACAGTGTTAATACTGTGTGTCAGTTCATGCAAGCTCCAACTGAAGCTCACTATTCTGCAGTCAAACGAATCCTCAGATACTTAATTGGTATTGTGAATTATGGACTAACATATAAACCAGCTCCTGACCCTGTTGAACTCAAGGCTTTTTTAGATGCAGATTGGGCAGGAGATCCCAATGACAGAAGATCAACCACTGGCTTTGTAATTTATCTTGGAAATTGTCCCATTTCTTGGTGTTCCAAGAAACAACACTCAGTCTCTCGGTCTTCTACTGAGGCTGAATATAGGGCCATGACAGACACTGCAAGTGAGATATTTTGGCTGAGACACCTGCTATCAGACATCTATGTGAGTTTACCACGTCCTCCTTTTCTACACTGTGATAATGCATCCGCTCTTTCTCTTGTCTCAAATCCCATTCATAAGTCAAAGTGTAAACATGTGGAGGTTGATATTCATTTTACAAGAGAGAAGGTTGTTAAGGGTGAGCTCACTCTTCAGTTTGTTCCCTCACTCGAACAGTTTGCTGATATCTTCACCAAAGGCCTCAGTACTGCACATTTTGAATACCTATGCTGCAACCTAGTGCTCGGTAACCCCAGCACTAGG
>NC_020495.1:21563179-21580453 GCF_000184155.1 Fragaria vesca subsp. vesca
ACAGCCTTACACGTGGGGTATAGCAGCTGTCAAAGATTAGATATTTTGCAATTGCAAATCCACTCTCCTTAATTCTTGTCTTATATATATATGTAGTGCTCTGCATTCTTCCCGTTGTAACATCACCATCACTACTCCTGTACAATTACCCTTATTTCAAATACAAGCAGCTTTTCCTCCCATCTTTCTTTCCTGTAATTTTCTTGCTCTAGTTTTTTTGAGTAATTTACAGTATTCCTTTCTCTCTTATTATAGAACTGTTCTCCTCCTTTTTTGTGCAAGTTTTTTCATCTACTATTAAGTATTAAGACTATAGACTGTGCATGATTTCCAGTAGCCATGAGTTCGACCAGGGGACTGAAAAGAGGTAGAAAATGAAAAGAAAAGAACAAATATTTAGTAGAAACAACATGATTGATGAATTGGTGTATTCAATAACCTCTCCAACATCCAAAAGAAGAAGACGATTCAAGGTGATCTCATTTATCATGTGATCGTGACAAAGTAATAGATAAGTAAATAAGTAAATAAATAAATAAACCTCTCAAAAGTTAAAACCCTAAACTCAAAAGGTTAAACACAAATACAAAAAATATTGAAGCCGCTAAAGGATTGCTTGGGCAACAAGGAATTACAATTAATACGGAATTAGAGGAGGCAGATTCTATATAAGGGGTGGTGTAAAACAAGAAACGTAGTAGGAACAACAAAATCTGCAAAGCACTCGAGGAAAAACCCATCGATTAGGTGAGCAATCTCTATCTTTCTATCCTCCTCTCTTTGTTTTGCTTCTAAAACCCCCCTAACCCTTTTATCTTGTATGAATATGAATATGAGTTTCATATTTGGGTTGGTCACTTGGTCATGTGATAACAGTAATACTAAGATGTGGTATATATAGTTTACACTCCTCATAGTTATTCACTTTCTGAATTTAGGTTCTGTAGTTTGATGTCACATTAGCTAATCTTTAATTCTATTTGTCTAACTCTAAATCTAAGAATTGTAATCTTCTGGGTTTGATTTGTCCCCCTTAGGGACTTTTTATTTAAATTTAAAACTCCTTTGATTGCCACCAACAAAAATTACGATCTTCTGGCATGAATCTCTAAATTAAACTGTGCATCATCTTGTTGAGTGCGTGGAGTTTAATATAATTACTAAGCTGTTCCCTTTGGAATTTAGTTTCCAATGATCTATATATAGCTATAGGATTAGTTAGAGTTAATGGCAAATGCTAGATTTCACATGATGAAGGAAGAGAAAATACTCTGAGAGTTTCTGAGATAGAATTTTTGTAAACTCAACCTAACGTAGGCAAGTTGCCGCATTATTTGTATGTATCATCAGAATTCACTCATATATAATGTTCTGGCTAATTTTTCCCACAGAATCAATGGCTTCTGGTAAATGGTCGAAACGTGAACGATCCCCAGAACCACCTTCATTTAGAGCATCAAAGCAACTGAAAATGTCCTTTAAAAACCAAACCAAGGTCGCAATGGGGATCACAGGACAATTGCTTCGGACAGAAGGTAAGGACAAGAACGTGGTCTACTCGCCTTTGTCTATTCATGTGGTTTTGAGCATGATAGCTTCTGGGGCGTCAAAGGGTCCAAACATGGACCAGTTGCTCTATTTCCTCAGGGCCAAGTCCGTCAGTGAGCTCAACGACCTCGCCTCCAGTTTGGTCCCTTTGGTCTTTGCAGACGGATCGCCAAGTGGAGGTCCTCGCTTGTCATTCGCCAATGGCGTTTGGTTAGAGGATTCTGTCTCTATCAAGACTCCTTTCAAAGAAGCGGTGGACTTGTCATACAAGGCATTATTGAAGCAAGTAGATTTTAAGACCAAATCAGAAGAAGTGAGATGTGAAGTGAATGCATGGGTGGAGAAGCAGACCAATGGCCTTATCAAAGACATTATTCCTCCAGGGTTGGTTGATAGATCAACAGATATAATCCTTGAATATGCCTTATACTTCAAAGGAGCTTGGGACAAGAATGTGAATTTTCACGCATCAAATACAAGAGAGTGGGGTTTTCATCTTCAGGATGGGAGGTCAGTTAAGGCACTGTTCATGACCAGTGGGGGGACTCATTATGTGAGTGTCTTTGACGGCTTCAAAGTGCTAAGGCTTCCTTATGAACAGGGTCGAGATTGCAAAAGGCGGTTCTCTATGTGTGTATTTCTTCCAAATGAAAGAGATGGGTTGCCAGCTTTGGTTGAGAGAGTTTCTACCGATTTTGGGTTTCTAGATAGACATATTCCCAGAGAACGTGTTCGGGTTGGCAGATTTTTAATCCCAAAGTTTAAGATCTCTTCGGACTTTGACTGCATCAAAGTTCTGGAACCTCTAGGATTGAAGCTGCCTTGTTTGATAGAAATGGTGGAAGGCAGCCTCCATTTGTGAACATAATGCTCCATAAAGCGTTCATTGAAGTTAATGAAGAAGGCACAGAAGCTGCTGTTGCAACTGTCGCTTGTAGTATGCGTGGGGCAGCAAGAAGACCTCCTTCTCAGATAGATTTCGTAGCCGATCACCCTTTCCTTTTTCTGATAAGAGAAGAAGTGACTGGAACAGTGCTGTTTGTTGGGCATGTCCTCAATCCCACTAAAGAGGAATGATCGATTTGTTATATATGTTATATCAGTCTGTTAGAGCATCTCCAACAGCTTCCCCAAAATTTCTCTAAAATGGGGAAGCAAAGCTAAATTCTCCAAAAAAATTACGATCAAAATCCAGCAGCTTCTCCATTTTGGAGATTTCGGCATTTAATACAACAATAAAATATAATATATCATCATGAATTATAACAAAAAAACATTATATATTTCATTGTAACAATAAACTACCCAATCAAATATTTTATTGTTGTTTTAAATTTGTTGGAGTACGTGAAGAATTTAATTTTGGGGAAGGAAGGCTTTGCTGCAAATTTGGGGAATGAAGACTTCTTTTTCTTCTTCATCCCCATTTTGGGGAATGGGATGGGGAAGCTGTTGGACCTAAAAAGAGCTCTATATTCCCCAAAATTGAGAAGTTCAAGAAAATGGGGAAGCTGTTGGAGATGCTCTTACTCGTTAAGTTTCTTATCTTCTTAAGTAATTAATAAATGATATCCTCGTAGCTAGTTTGTAGAAAATCAGTGCTTTAGAGAATATGACAGTCCTTTTGTATTCCCATTTCCCATTATACCTCTATGTAAAATATCTGTGGCAAATAAACTGGTGATCTTTCTGAGCTTAGGACTGACATTGCTGCAATCTGCACTAACATAATTGATCCACGCATCCAACCAAGGGCTATCACTTGCTTGAGAATGAAAACAGCACCCTATACTGCTTTAAGAATGAACTTGTTGAAGTTCATTCTTAAAGCTATGAGCATAAGTGCATAGCATTTTAGAGTTCTAGTTTCTAGTTGCTAGAGCAGTAACAATAATGATGATTGCACAGTAGTAGTTGCTAATGATATTATAGGTTCATCATGTGTTGGAGTTCTTTAGTAAAAGCTATATTATACTAAAAGCAGTTTAATAACAGTTGCATGCAATTTTCATTAAATATCGGATTAATTCAAAATGCTATTTTCATTTTCATACCTAACTATCAAAAACTTAAATTTTTTCATACCCTAAGTTTCATTCCGTTAGCATTGTGATACACTGACCACTAAGAGCAACTTTAACAAGGCTAGACATATTTAAGTCAATTTAGCTAAAAATAGCTAGAAAGTTATTTTGGCTAGCCAGTTTTAAATCACATCTACACCAATGCTCTCTATTATAGCTAGCCTTTGATATTTAATTTTGAATTTGAAATTGTAAATTGCATAACCCTAATTTTTCAACAGCTATATTTCAAATTGATAGATCCTGTATAGAGGAAGATAGATATCTATGTTCATATTAGATATGACATCTTCCAAATTAAAGTGAAATTAGATCAAAATATCGTCTACGCAAACAAATGATATCAAAGAGATATGTATTAGGATAAAACAAGATCTTGTGCAAAAAGATACATATAAGCTATCGGACCATATCACAAAGATATGATACACATCTATTTGTGAGATATGTATAATGGCAAGATTTGGCAAAGTAACAAATGATGGAAGTTGATCATTCTCATTTACTTGCTTTCTTGATGGAAAGATTAGTTGCTTTATTTGATAAACATGGCAAAGCAATAATATATATTGATCCCCTGTTTTTCAACCTTTAATCTCATATTAACTTCTTTTAGTTTATAGACATCTCATTTCTATTGTGTCAAATGGTGAGTTAATCCATAGCAAGTCATTGGATGCATAAGAGGTTCTTGAAAAAGAGCAATATCGCTGATGAAAAGTATGAAGATGACCTTATTAAGAGTGTTGTTGAAGAGAGGGAAAGACCAGTACGTCGTGGTTCAATATAGGTCGTAATTTTGGTCCGCGCAATATAGCTAAAGGTCACGAAAACCTCTACCGTGACTACTTTGCTGATCCACCTATATTTCCTGATAATGTTTTTCGGAGAAGGTTTCAAATGAGACGTCATGTTTTTGATAGAATTCACAATGCAGTGCTTTCATGTGATCCATACTTTGTGCGAAAGAGGAACACTACTAGAGCTATCGGCTTGTCATCCTATCAAAAGATAACTGCTGCACTACGAATGCTTGCTTAATTATGGAGTTCCAGCTGATAATGTAGATGAGTATGTGCAAATTGGTCAGACTACTACTCTAAATAGTCTGAAAAGGTTTGTTATTGTTGTAGTTGTTCTGTTTGGTGATGAGTACTCGAGATCACCAAATAGAAACGACATAACTAGATTGCTTTCGATTGATGAAAAGCGTGGGTTACCTGGAATGTTAGGAAGCATAGACTGTATGCATTGGAGATGGAAAAATTGTCCATCTGCATGGCAAGGTAAGGTCACTACCACAAACCAACAATTATATTGGAAGCAGTAGCTTCATATGATCTTTGGATTTGGCATGCATTTTTTGGGTTGCCAGGATCTCACAATGATATCAATGTGTTAGCTCGATCTTCTTTATTTAATGACCTAGCCGTAGGATGTGCTGCTCCTGTCAACTATTTAGTTAATGGCAAACCATATAATATGGGATACTACCTTGCTGATGGTATATATCCGACATGGGTGACATTTGTAAAGACAATACCCGCTCCACAAGGAAATAAGAAGAAGCACTTTGCTAAACAACAAGAGGGAGCAAGAAAAGATGTAGAGCGCGCATTTGGAGTACCCCAAGCACGTTTTGCAATCGTGCGAGGACCAGTACGTTTATGGAATCAAGAGACACTTAAGGATATCATGACAGCATGCATAATAATGCACAATATGATTATTGAAGACGAGCGGGATGATGACCAATATATTAAAGATATTGGTCAAGATCGTGATTGTGAAACTGATCAAATCATTCAGGATATGATATAGTTGGAGAGCCTTCAAATGTATTACCATCACATGAGTGAACACAAACACTAATGGAGTTCATTGACAACCATCTCCATATTAAAGATGCTGAGACTCAATCTAGACTACAAGGTGATCTTATCGAACACTTGTGGCAACTACATGGAGGAGTCTGAGTTATCATTTTGTAGTACTCAGTATTGGCTTATGTTTCAATTACAAGTGAATAAAACATAGTATCTGTGTTGTAACTTTAATAACTATGGTGAAATTACAAGTGTACTTTAGTACACACACCACAGTTGACAATGCATGTACCTCTAGTTCTAGAATCTTGATGTACATGTTGAATAGTAAAATGAGATTACTAATGCAGTAAGCTTTTGAACTCAATACAAGTAGTCTGACATGAGTAATGAATAAGGCATAATATTTAAGTAAACCTGAATAGATTACTAATTATTTCAAAACTTGAAGAAGTAAATTATTGAAACTCTTTCAAGTCTTATAACGAAAACATACTAAAGATAAAAGTGCATCATCAACTCTCAATGTAGTTGGAAACGTATAACTTTCAAAGCAATATAAAATTAGAAAAGAAAGGGATTTGCACCTAAAAATAAACTGACATTTGGTTCCCATCAGCAGCTCTTTTTGCGATGATTTTTTGTTGAAATGATCTAAAATATTCTGCACGAACTAGTTCCATTGTAGAAGTATTCATTGCCATTATTGTATTGTCCTCTTTTCGAACTTGAATTTCAAGTTCCTGTTTCCTCAGCTTGATGTTCTCTTGTTTAGCATTATACATTAGTTGAAATTGCTCATCCTCCTTACGAGCGTGTTCAACTTTCAGAGCATAATAGTCTCCTAATTCGGACTGGGTTGCTCCGACTTTCTCTTTAGCTTTTGCATTCTTTGCCAAGGTCTTGGCAGCCTTTTTTCCTATAGGCCTCACCAAGCCTTGAGACTCATTGCGACCATCACCATCAGCTAAATCGACTGTATCAGGGCTAGCAGATGGAGTGTCAAGAGATGGAGTGACAGGAGATGGAGTTGCAGATCGTCTTTGGTTTTTCCTAGAGAGTTCCAAGTTCCATTTTGGGTGGAACTTCAACAGATTCCAACAATGCTCATATGCAAAGTTTCTTTTTAGCAATTTCCTAAACTTTTGTTTGGCTTCCTCAGCATAGAAATACCCCCAAATTCTTTTCCAATATGCATCACCTTTTTGATCATTTCCTATTATTGGATCAAGGGAAGTATTGAGCCAGGCAGAGACAAGAAGGATGTCTTCTTGACTGGAGAAATTCTTGACTCTTTTAGCTTTCTTTGTGGTTTGAGATTCACTCTGAACACCAACTTGATTTTGAATAGGGCTCTGACTATAGCTAATACCATCACCAGATGCAAGATAACCCAAATTCGGAAACATATTTTCATTATTCCCTGAGCTTCCACTGAGGATACTGGCATAATTTAAAATATCATCTCCTAAATCTATTTCAACAAGAGGGACTTGAGTAGAATCCATCTACATGTAAAGAGAGTTGATAAAGCATCAAAAAAGATTTAGAGAACATGTCAAAGCAACAAGTATATCCCATCAATTTCATCAAGTATGTAATCCATACACGATCCAACATCCATCCAAACACTACGTCAATTTTGCAATCATACGATAGGGATCAGACGACAGAAGTCGTTTTTACTGTCGTCTGATAAATTTTAACGACAGACATTTAAATATCTGTCGTCTGAATATAGCAAACGCGCAAAGATTAGAATTCCCGAATTGTTGAGATGGCAGATGACTGTCGTCTGAAAAACCAGAAGTTTTTTGTTTTTTTTGGCATGACTGTAAGATCATTTTTTTGACACTTAAACCAACTCTCACATCCCAACTCTCATTCTCTCTCCCCGATTCATATCACTCTCACAATAACTCTCTTGCTCATTCTCTCCACTCATATCCTCACACCTTCATTCTTGCCCAAATCCTGTCTCTCTCCATCTCCATCTCCATCTCCGATCTCTCTTCGGCAGACACAACATATCTCTCCCTCTGACGCGTTTGTGGGCATCGGTCTTTCCAAAACCAGCCAACCCTCATGTTTCACGACTGTTGGTAAGCCCTTTAATTCACTATTATTCGATTTAGGGTTCTTACTGGAGTCGTTTTGGGTTTTGAGGTTCATCTGAAATTCAATTTGGGGGTTTTGAAAATTTCCTTTCAATTTCGAATTAGGTTTGCTAGGGCTCGTTTGAATTGGGGATTTTGAAACAGACATAGGTTCAATCGAATTTAATTTAATTACTAAATTCAATTCTGATTGCTTTAATCGAATGATTTTTTGTTTGTTTTAGGGTTTCATAATGGTGATTAGGTCAAGGGATATGCTGGGTTGATTCCAAAATTTAACTCGTATATTGTTTTCTTTGATCCATGTCCATGAATAATGTATTCCTATTTATGGTGGTTTGGTCATTTTTTCTGGATTTCAATTTGGTGGTTTGGTCATTTTCATTTGAAATTCGCTTTGGGTTGGCTAATTTTTAATCGAATTGGGTGTGGGGTTTATTGGACTTGGGTGTGTACGACTTGCAGAAATTTTGAAGTTAGCATCTCAGAAGATGTCGAGCCATTGCGGGTTACAGTTTCGTGTTTTTAAACATGCATTGATAGTTACAGTTGTGTTCTAAATGCAGAATTGGTGAAGTTGATGATTACCCAGTTAGTAGTAATGTCTATTTAAATTAAGGGATTGGGTGACTTTTATTGGGGAATTTATATTGAATGAAAACCAGTTATGTGTATTCCCATATTAGTTCTCTGAATGAACAAGATTCTTGAACAATAAGGGTCTAGTTGTAGCTAAACTCTGAAGCAGCTAAAAGAATGGAATTATGGGATTCTTTTGATATGAATTTGGTGTTAAAAATTTGACATCTTTTTTAGTTGCTCTATATCTTTCTTGTTGTTGATGTAGCTGTTGCTTTGGTTCATTAGTGATGATGAATTGATGATGATGGTTGCTGCAAAGAGGCATGAAAGAAAAATTTGAAAATAGATATTGCGCTCATTCTTTTTCTTTTTTCCTTTACTCTTTTGATAAATACTTTTCTATGCTCTCATTTGATTCTCTTTTTTGACAACAGAACCATTATATGGAAACCAAAACATCTGTGGCTGGTTTGGTCAGTATTGGTTTTGGGACCATTTATGCTGCAAGTAAAGGTCAGCCCATTACTTACATATAATGTCTAAGTTTGCAATGTGGTATTTTACATTATATGAAGGGAAAAGGCAAAAGCTACATTTTATCTTATCTTGTTTGTTTTCTTCTGCTGCGATTAATTAGCTTATGAAAATCTGGCTTGTGAATGGGCGAAAGACAATATCAGGAGCAATGATATTGCTCCTTGGTACACCACTAGAACCTCACTTGTGGAACATGTAAAATACTCGTACCCTTTTTAGATTATCATCAGTTAAAACCTTTGCATGTGTGAAATAGTATAATCTACTGGAGATTAATGTCTTTTTTTTAGAGTTTACTTAGGATATTCAGAAAAATTATGCAGCAGACCTGCAACTTTGAAAATTCATAACTAATTGTAGAAAACTTATTTTGAAGAGATTTCAGTTCTGAAATGATCATGTACATGTCTAATCTAACTTTCATGAAGACACAAAGTTTGAACAACCATCCAGTTTGTACAGTTTTTAGAAAGAAGGTAACTGGTACAAAATCTCAGAAAATACTGATCTGCAGAATTTCCTGATGCAGGTCCTAGACTTTGAAAAATCATAACTTAATCTAGAAAAATCATTTTCAAGTGATTCAAATTCTGGAATGAACCTTAAGATGTCTACTACAATTCTTATGAAGAAACCAACTTCAAATTCCAAATGAAATTGTACTGTTTTCAGACCAAAGCTAACCGATCCAGAATCTCAGAACTCCAAATATTAAAGCTGAAAAATAATGAACCAATTTTAAGAACTTGGAACCAATTAAAGGGCATAAACAATTTAATAAAGATGTCATAGATTTCAGACTTTTCAGTATATGCATGGTTTTCTTTTATGGATGAGAAGATTGTATATATGGATTCTTTGATAGAGTTTACATTCATTGATATGTTAATATCATTGCATTTGCTAGATGTATCTCATATCATTGATATGTTATAGTAAAAGTGAGCAAAGATTTGTGTTACCTTCTTTACTCTTTAGAATTTGAAATTTTTAACTTCCACAAAGTAGCATGTATACCTGCATATTATGTAATTTTCTAATATTAGGGAGCAATAATGTTGTGCAATTCTAAGGTCAATGAGTGTATCTGGTAGTTATTGCTCTATGCAAATTTGTCAATGTATCTATGAGTGTATCCCTGCACAAATATGCACTTGTCCCTGCATATTCTGGTAGTTATTGGTATGTGCAATACTTAAATTATTCAGGGGAAAAATGATCAATGCCTTTGTGATATGTGAATATACTTTCCTAGCAGCATGTTATGATCATGTGTTTACTGTTATAAACTAAGATTCATATTTTATCTTATTAGGAGAAGATGAAGGGCATGTCAACAGATGAGCTCATGAGCATATCAGCAGGGACAGCAGACTTGTCAATGGTAGAGAGTTTACACTTGTTTTAATTTTGTTGAACGGTTGGAGATAGAGTGTCGGTCTATGTGCAAGTTGGAGCTAATTGTTCATGTGTTGTTCTTTCTTGTGTTTCTTAGTCAAATGAATGGTAAGCATTTGTCCATACAATTATAACCATGTGATACTACTCTAGCATTTTGATCCTCAATTTAGACTAGTACCTTTTATGATCATTTGGCTATGATCCTAGTAAGAGTTGGACTTAATGATTTTATATTTCTTTATTCTTGTCTGCATATATGCACTGTCCAAATACTATTATTTCAGGAACTTGGTCTCATTCATTATTTTATTTTTTTTGGCTCTTCAAGATTACTCAAAGCACCTCAAGTATAGGAAGTAATTGCAATTTGCAAGAGATTTTCATGATAATGAATAGAAATTAAGGCATATTTTGATGCAAGTATAGACTTTTCAGAGTTCAGACATATGTTTATGTCTTTATGATCTATAGCATGTCGATTTTTAATTCTTTGAATTTACATAGCATACATTTAATTGTATCTTGAATTTTGATTGACAGATCTTGTGCTTGCATTCTAGAATCCATCTGACTGACCAACGTGGGTGGTACTTGAATTTTACCTGGGTGTTCAAACCTGCCTCAAATCTTCAGTCGCTGGATATATCCCAGGACATGATGAACATCCAGGTATATTAATAAAACTTTAGTTATATCACTTATATATGCATCTTTCCAAACAAGATTCATTTCATGGGGTATAGAACCTTACCCGAATTTATGTACCAGCTCATATTGTTATATGAAATAGAACTAGCTCGAATAGTTATATCCAACAAGTTGACTAGAGTAGTACTTTTACAAGTTCTTGCAATAACAGTAAAAAAGATTTCAACATCTTGTTATAAAGTATTGGTTGATCATAAATTTCCTTGAACATCAGGTGGTGCTTTGATATTCATATGATTATGTTGATTTCAATTTTTCAACATCCAGAATAGTGAGAATAGCCATATGCTTTTCTAAAGCAGTTAAAACTGTCATTACCCCATTTGAAGCCAACAATTTAACTGCTCCAAATTGAATCCCTTAATTCGAACTTGTAACAATTGCATGCCTGATAATCAGTTAATTAAGGTGTTGGATAATGATTTTTCAATTCTGTTTGGTTTTTGTGTTCTTTAAGTAAAACTTGTTGAAGTTCTGTATCTTCAACTTGGCAGGAGACGCTTGATTAAATGGTGGATGCTGAGTTAGGGTATAAAGGAGGAGGTATCAGAGTACACCACTACAGATGACTTTCTGCCCTCTAGAGTACACCACCAATTATTTGGTTTGATTGTTTTTTTCTGTAGTTATTAGGTTATATATGGAATGACCATTGTATTGTAGATGTACTGTAGCCTGTAGGTCATTATAAAAATAGTAACTTATTGATGTTATAGCTTATAGGTCTCTTTATAACTCTTTGTAAACTTTGTTGGTTTTGGGGAATGAGAATGGCTTTGAGATTTTTGAATAATGTTCTGCAGATGCAGACTTTTGGTATAGGTCGCTTGATTATATTGTTGGTCATAAAACATTCAAACGATAGACATAAAGAACTTATTACACATTAAAACGACATATAATTGTCTTTTGGTACTGATATAAACGATAGACAAGTAAACACATCTGTCGTCTGTATCATAAAATTACATAAAATTAAGCATTCATACGACGAAATTGTGATGTCTGACCTGATCTCAAACGAGAGACAAATGAGGTTATAAACTATTTCAACGACAAATAAGCGTAGTAGTACTCGTGTAAAGACGACGGATAAGTTAAGAAAAGAAATGAAAAAAACATTCGAACGTCAAACAAGTGACGTTAGAATTTGTTTGAGACGAGAGACAGATGAAATCATTTGTAGCTTCAGTGTCCTTTCAACGACAATTCATTGTCGTTGTAATGCTTTCTAACGACAGATTCATTTTTTGTGTTACGAACTTGGATTCATACAAATGACATTCAATCTATCGTATAACCTTCATCAGACGACATACATCGCCTGTCGACTCAGAGCTTATCAGATGACAGCTTGATAGACGACACGCAAAAAAATAATCAGACTACGGGCATTGCCCGTCGTCTGAAGGCAAAATTGGCGCAGTGAAAGCATATACATACACTACCAGAAGAAAGGCTTTAGCCAACGAAAATAAAAAAACCAGGCCGACGAACCATTTTTTCGTCGGCTAAGGTTCACGTCTTTCGTCGGCTATGGTCAACTTTAATTTCGTCGGCTAAAAATTTTTTTTCGTCGGCTAAAGTTCACAGACTATAGCCGACGACTTTAACCATACTTTAGCCGACGAAATTAAAATTTTGTCGGCTAAAGTGCTTTATATTCGCAGATCTGGACTGCAGCTCATCTGGGGAAAAAAAACGGGAGAAAAAGTTTGGGTGTTGTCGAAATCTGTCCATAATTAGTTTGTGGAGCTATATATAGTTACGTACGACGTTCTTGAAAGTGTGATGGACGTAATGAAGATTAAAGTTGAGACAAAATCGACCGTAAAGGCTGTTGATGATTATCTACAGTACACTGCTTCGATGCTGCCCCACGGTCATCGTCTTCCTACCACTCATCATAAGGTCTGATGTATCCTGAAAGATCTTGGGCTTTCCGACATCAAGATCCATGCATGCAGATATGACTGCGTTCTCTTCTGGGTTAAAGATCCAGAAGGGAATGACCTTGGTGGCCTTGACGCATGTCCGGTATGTCACACTGACAGGTATAAGCTGACTCCTACAGGCAATAGGAAACCTGTGAAGGTACTTCGGTATTTCCCGTTGAGGGATAGGCTGGAGCGGTTGAGGGATAGCTTCACACACGGCCGAAGCTATGAGATGGCACGCTAATAGGGAATTGCATGACGAAGATACCCTTATACACCCTGCTGACGGGGAGGCTTGGAAGCATATAGACAGGCAGTTTTCTCATTTTACGTCAGAGGTCCGAAATGTGAGGCTCGAGCTCTCATCCGACGGGTTCAACCCTTTTGGCAACATGAGTCTTCAATACAGTGTGTGGCCGGTGATTTTGGTACTGTACAACCTTCCTCCATGGATGTGCATGAAGAAGGAATACAATATGTTGAGTTTGTTGATTCCGGGGCCCGGTTATCTAGGGAAGTGTCTCGATGTGTATTTGAGACCTTTGATTGAAGAGCTTAAGTTTTTGTGGGACGTTGGTCATCCCACTTATAACAAGTACATGCACGAGATGTTCCAGATGCATGTCATGGTTGTTGGTACCATCAGTGATTTTCCTGCCCGTGGGATGTTGTCGGGCAACGTTGTTAGGGGATACAAAGCCTTTCCAGAGTGCCTTAGCGATGAGGGGAGCAGAAGTCATTGCAACAAGATATGCAAATTGGGTCACCGTACTCTCCTTCCATATGATCACGAATGACGGTTCGATGCACATGCATTTGATGGGACCGTAGAAAATGGTGTGCCTCCCAGAAGATGGACGAGGGAAGAAATTTTAGCAGTGCTTAATAAGTACAATTTTGGGTAGCTCAGCAATCATCCCAATATTGTGGCGGCAATACCTGAAAGACCCGACAGGTACAAATTCTGGACACATAAGAGCATATTCTGGGAACTCCCATACTGGAGAAAGATGTTGATCAGGCACTACCTAGATGTGATGCACATAGAAAAGAATGTTTGCGACAGTGTGGTGAGCACAGTGCTGAACTTGGAGGGGAAGACGAAAGATGGTCCTAAGGCACACATTGATCTAAAAAAAATGCAATTAAGAAGACATCTGTGGTTGAAAGAAGGGAAGAAAAAAATGCCTCAAGCTCTTTACACCGTGAAGCCTGACCAGAAGAACGTAATTTTCAAGTGGATGAGTTGTGTGAAGTATCCTTCAGGCTATGCAGGAAATATAGCCCGGTGTGTGAACTTCCGGGACAATAAGATGTACGGGTTGAAGAGTCATGACTGTCATATCCTGCTACAACGTCTCTTCCCTGTTTTCATTCGACCGTTCATTCACCGTCAGGTGGTGGAGCCATTAGTAGCGTTGGCAAGATTCTTTCAGAAGTTATGCACACGGGAAGTGAAAAAATCTAACCTCCGAGAAATACAAAAGGACATCATTTATATCATGTGTAAATTTGAGAGGATATTTCCTCCAAATTTTTTTAACATCATGCCTCACCTGATGATCCATCTTCCCGAGCAATTGTTGCTTATCGGTCCAGTACACTACACTTGGATGTATCCCATGGAAATGTACGTTTTTTACACATGAATTCCTCAATATATATGTTCAATAATCATAACACTTTGCAACTTGATTTATAGGCAACTTGGAGACTACAAAGATTATGTGGTTAATAAATCCGCGCCTGAATGATGTATAGCTAAAGCATATATTGCGCACGAGTGCGTCACCTACATGAAGTTGTATTTAGGACCGTTGAAGGAAACTTCGCAAACCATACCGGTAGATTTACAGAAGTTCAATCTTTCCATACTCTTCAGTGATGTGAAGTTTATGGAATTTTGCCAGACTCCTACAAGTTGCAACCACATGAGCTAGTCATTGCCCATTGGTGGGTATTGATTAACTGTCCAGAAGTTGAATACTGGAAAGACATCCATCTAAATTGTCCAGACATTCAAGGTGATCTCGATTACCACAACAGGGAGTTCGCAAACTATTTTGGCGGCTAGTTACGTAATTCAATATTTCTGTACGTATTTATGTTTATTGCATAATTATCCATATTTACAGTTGAATGGTTTGTTGCAGATGAACCATATTCAATTTGATGGTCACCCAAATTGGTCGCACGAACTAAGACTTCTAGCGATGAAGCCGATAATGTCAAGAGTTTATCCGATGTGCAAGGTGAATGACGTGCAATTTATATGTGAACAGAGAGACAGCAGACGGAAAACACAGAATTCTGGGGTGATGGCGCATGGTAGGCGGAATGGAGTTGACTATTACGGTGTTCTCCATTCAGTGGTGAAACTCGTTTATGGGCAAGGCATGACAGTGCACATTTTCAAGTGTAGATGGTTTGATACTAGGCCGCAGAGCATGAAGACCGATCAGTACGGAATATTATCGGTGAACACTGCTACAAGTTCTTACGAAAATGACCCGTTCGTTTTTACCACATCGGTAAAACAAGTGTTTTATCTTGATGACCTTGCTAAGGGTGACGCGTGGAAAGTAGTCAACCTTGTGCACCCTCGAAATATTTACCGGGCGGCTACACTTGGAGAGGCCGAAAACGAGGAAGAAGATGTTGCGTATCAAGAGCCCAGCGCAATAGGTATTCCTAACTCCTCTACCGTTCGCCTTAGTAATTTTAAAGCGGGTCGTTCGGTGCGAATTCGTGATGAAGAGCCAAGGCTTATTGATGTTGATCCAAATCAAGAAACAGACGAAGACTCTGGCGTTGAGGAAAGAAATAGATTACCATAAATTAATTCTGATACCGAAGAAGACTCATCGGATGATTCCGATTACGAGCCTTAGTTTTAATTCCGATTACATTAATTTGTAATAAAAAAGAATGTATAACCTTTATAGTTTACATATGTTGAATTCATATTTATGTTATTTTATATGAATTTTGGTGTTATATGAACATGAAGTTAGTATGGTTTAAACCTTCTGTTTTTTTAATGTATTTTTTATACTTTAGCCGACGAAATATACCATAATTCGTCGGCTTAAACCATCTTGGCCGATGAAATATACCATAATTCGTCGGCTTAAATCATCTTAGTCGACGAAATAAGTCATAATTCGTCGGCTAAGATGCGGTTAGCCGACGAATACCCTAATATTTCGTTAGCTAAACCCTAAACCATAAACCTTAGCCGACGAATACCCTAATATACGACTTGTTGTGTGTCATCGATTTGAAACTATTTTCAGTTGAAGGTCCAGGAAAAATACGTAATTTAGACGGTCCAATGACCTTTTCCGTGCGTTTAGGGGTTTGACTTAACAGATTGACCGTCCGGATCGAGCCCTTAACCTTGTAGTTGAATTTTTTCCCATACGTGTATTTTATCATGATAGTCAGATCTGACGGTCGGATTTCCGTTTCTCAAGTTTGATCATCACAATCACAACATGCCTACTAATGTTGTATAACTTGTTTACCAAATGTTAAGTAAATGTTCCGTTTCAAAAACAAACTATACGTAAAACCTTCAAACGCAAAAAAGTTGTGAAATAAGATATGACCAGAATGGTGAAATACATCCACGGTTGAAAAATCACCGTATTCCGGTAAAGTCTCGGTGCCGATAGTTGCGGTTAAAGCAATTTTCCATTTTTTCTCCCTATGGTAGCCCTAATGTCGGTGGTTATTTTCCGTAAAATTTTTATACGACTTGTTACGTCTCATCGATTTAAAACTATTTTCAGTTGAAGGTCCGCCTAAAATACGAAATTTGGACGGTCCAATGACCTTTTCCGTGCTTTTAGGAGTTTGACTTACAGGATTGACCGTTCGGATCGAGCCCTTAACCTTGTCGGATCAAGTTGAATTTTTTCCCATACATGTATTTTATCATGGTGGTCAGATTTGACGGTCGGATTTCCGTTTCTCAAGTTTGATCATCACAATTTGCCGAATGTATAAAAAGTACTTTTACCGACGAATTTCAACGTTTAGCCGTGCGCTCGACCTTCCCGAGTTTGCGAGACTAAACCCTAAACACCACCTCCACCTCCTCGCCCGCCTTGCCGTGACGCCGTCGCTCCACAGCCTCCATCGCCTCCTAGCAAAGCCCAATTTCCCTCTCCCGGTCGCCCTCTGCTGCTCGCCTGCTCCGCCTCCACGCCCTCCAGTCCACCACCGTGTACCTCCTTTAAGCCTAAAGTGAGCCCCCTTTCTCACTTTATTTGCCTTCATTATATGAGATTTTGTTGGCAGTGGTGGCGTTTTGGTGTTTCTTGATGATTTCCGGTCGCTTGTGAATCTTTGATCTTGATTTTGGTTGTTTGATATATTGGATTACAGAGTTGAGAATTTGAAAAGTTGGATGATCGGAGGATATTGTTTTAGTTGGAAGGTGTTGAATATCAGCTGTTGTTATTGTTGTTATTGCTGTTAATGTCCAAACTTCTTAGTGTGTTTGATAAAGAGATGATGAAGTTTGATG
>NC_020495.1:21580482-21652076 GCF_000184155.1 Fragaria vesca subsp. vesca
TTTGTGTAGTTGAGTTTCCTCAACTATAGTTTATGGGTGGTTGATTTGATTGCGGCGTTTTTGAATTCGTATAATGCATTGCCGTTTGTTATTGGATTAGTGCATGGTTGTGTAGTGAAATTGTCTATTATTTGAGTACCTCTATTTTTTTTATGCACGAGATGATTGTTGCATTATTGATTCCGGTGTTTAAGAACTTTATGTTAGTATTATGTTATTATATTTTCAATTTTAACTTATGATATAGTAATTGCGTTATACGACCGAATGATCGATACATTTTTTTTTTTCCGATAATGATCGGCACTTCATATATGAACCCCCCTATGATAAATTTCTAGCTCTGCCACTGTTCCTCAGCCTTGATTTAAATTAATATTTTAAACAGGATGAGTGGTAATTTTAGATCAACGAAGGGTTCGAAGGGCCAAAGGTCTGAATCGTCTAAGGAACTTCTAGCAACCCTCAAACGTCGTTTCAGGGCCTCATGACAGCCAGACGTGCGACCCTTTTGGAGACGGCGCAAAAGCAGCCGGAGGTGCCCCCTTCATCGAGGCAGCGGGGCGTCCCTTATTCCTCGAGGCAACTGTGGCCTCAGACCCAGACGGAGGTGTCTGCACCCCGTATGCCTGAGATATACCGGGCGCCCACTCCGGGTCCTACTTCTTCGGATAGTGGGTCATCTGGGGTACAGATGCCGCCGCCTCATCTGTTCCTTCCGCATATGATACCGGCCTTATCTGTAGTCGATGGCTCAGGGACGCCGATTTATCCATTGCCCCCGCCAGTGGCTCCATCAGCAGCGTACCGGTTCGTGCCTTTTGATACGTCTCTTATTTCCGCGAGGGTATCATCATCGGCGACAGAGACGGAATCCGTCGCGTCCGCCGCATTGCCCTAAGGTAATGAAAGATGAATGATTTGCTTTCTTAAAATTAATAATAAAGGGTCTCTGATTTTAATAAATAATTTGGTTTATCATGTGATAGGCACCGTCGGAACGAAGCCGGCGAAGAAGAAGAGAGGCCCCGTCACAGGGAAGACTCTCGAGAAGATCGTCAGTACCTCAGTGGGGATCGTCATCCGTACTAACGGGGATGGCGACATAGTATCGGGCGGGAAGTCGAGAACGTACTCCGGCCGCGTGGGAGCGCTCATTAGGGATAGAGTCCCTATGTTGTGGTCAGACTAGGGCGAGGTCCTGTAGGAGGTTAAGGACATGGTCCACAACGCGATGTCGGTGAGTTTACAAAATGCCTCAATAATATTATGTATTACATTATTGATTTCTCGAAAAACTAAACTAATAAACGGTTAAATACAGGTGTGGTTTGAGGTTCCCAAGCACACCTGAAGACCAGCTGGGCGGACGTTGTGCATGGGGGAAGGTACGTTGGGAAGTTAATGAAAAAACAAAATTGTATGTGATATTAATAATATTTCTAATATTTTTGTTGTATCTGTAGGTAAAAAGAGTGGAAGAACGAGTTGCGGACCCACTGGACTACGCACGGGAACGCACGTTCTGGTACCCCTGCTGAGTTCCAGTACAAGGAGTACGAGTGGCGTAGGCTTCTGACATCAGAATTCAACAACCCTCGTAAACAAGTATTTAAAAAAATTAATTAGTTAATTTGTCATTAAGTACGTGCGTTTTTAAATATTTTACTAATAGTTTATTTTTTCTTTGAAGGCTGTTTCCCAGGCGAACGCTCAGAACCGGCAACGCAACACAAGGAACCATCATGCCGGTTCTAGACCGTTCTCTGTCTTCATGGACGAGGCGGCAGGGAACATCCAGAAATCAACCGGTACGTCTATACGTACGAGAATGCATATCCTGACGCCTAGGAGGATATTGTAAGTCATCTTACGTTTTTAAATTTTAAATTTTACTTATATATATGTCAAAATGTTAATTAATCATTTTTTTTCCTATCTAATTAGGCGAAGGTGAGGGAGGCTAGTGACGAGGTAATGAGTACTATAGTGAGGGAGACATGGCCGGACACGCAAGAGGAAGAGATGTCCGAAGCCATGTCCCGGATCGACACTTCGGATCCGAGGGTTGGGGCGAGGATCATGGGTACAACTTTCCCACCACGAGCAAACAACTTCTACTGTCGGGGTCTAGGAAAGAAGGGCAAGGGGCTCCTGAAGACCACTCCAGGATTTCAATGAAATGTAGCCTCGACCAACAGGAGGACCTCGACCACCAGCAGGACAACTCAGCTAGAGTCGGAAGTTTATAAACTACGGGAACAGCAAGCCGCGCAGGCAGCCTATATTGCCGCGCAGGCAGCCTATGCTGCTGACATATATGTCATCCAGCAGGCCCAGCAGTAGCAAATGTTCCAGTACATGCAGAAGTTTACAGCTGCCCAGCTTCAAGGACTTCTGACTCCGCCCATGCCTACGGCTATACCCCTACCCCAGCCGCCGCAACCTCCGCAGCAGCCCCCAGAAGCGGATATTAATTTAGACGATCTAGATTTTGTGTAGTTGATGAATTATATTGTTTTATGTGCTTGTTGTTAGTTATATGGAATTGTTTTGGTGTATTTTGCAACTTGCTTGGAATGGTAATTTAGAAATTTTGTGTTTTTTATATTACTGGAATGGACTTATAGCCGATGAAACATGTAAGATATTCGTCAGCTATAGTATTTTAATTTTTTTTTTAATAAGGTTTAGCCGATGAATTATGGCCCGTTTCGTCGGCTAAACCCTCCTAAAGGCCATAATTCGTCGGCTAAACCCTCCTAAAGCCGATGAAACAGACTACATTTCGTCGGCTTTAGTTATTTTTTTAATTTTTTATTACACACTTTAGCCGACGACTATCTAATTTCTTCGTCGGCTAAAATCTGGGAAAAAAGCAGACGACTTGTTTTTCGTCGGCTAAATTATGGGACTATAGCCGACGACGTCTTCTTGTTTTGTCGGCTAAAGTCATCGCCGACGACCTTTTCCGACGAAATCTTAGCCGACGAATTAAGCTAACAGGCCGACGAAACTTTTTCGTCGGCTAAAGTGCTTGTCCTAGTAGTGATATATAAACTAACCTCTATCTCAATCAAATGAAACATAAAAAAAAAGTAGAGTTAGTTATTCTATATATAATACGTAACTTGAAATATATCACATTAGTAATCTGGATTACCCTATCTTGTTCAGTTGTACCACTTGCTCTTTTCCTTTCAACTTCAGCATAAATGCCACAAAATTTGTTAACATCAAGTTGAATTCCAGACCAACGATTCATGAGAGAACCCTTATTGCGATCACACTCTAGTTCAAAGGTCTTCTCAGCATAGAAATACCCCCAAATTCTTTTCCAATATGCATCACCTTTTTGATCATTTCCTATTATTGGATCAAGGGAAGTATTGAGCCAGGCATAGACAAGAAGGATGTCTTCTTGACTGGAGAAATTCTTGACTCTTTTAGCTTTCTTTGTGGTTTGAGATTCACTCTGAACACCAACTTGATTTTGAATAGGGCTCTGACTATAGCTAATACCATCACCAGATGCAGGATAACCAAAATTCGGAAACATATTTTCATTATTCCCTGAGCTTCCACTGAGGATACTAGCATAATTTAAAATATCATCTCCAAAATCTATTTCAACAAGAGGGACTTGAGCAGAATCCATCTACATGTAAAAAGAGTTGATAAAGCATGAGAAAAGATTTAGAGAACATGTCAAAGCAAAGTAAGAAAACAAGTATATCCCATCAATTTCATCAAGTATGTAATCCATACACGATCCAACATCCGTCCAAAGCATATACATATATAAACTAACCTCTATCTCAATCAAATGATTTAGATCCAGTATCTGATATATCACCAATCTATTCAAGTTTCAAGAAATTGCAAGGTAGTGTATATATATATATATATATATATATACAGGCCGGATGTGAAGCGGACGTCCGCACTCGGCTTAAAGTGCGGACCTCCGTCCGTTCTCCACCCTCTGGTGCCTGCGACGGCGCGCCTCCACCCTAAAACACTCCAGCAGCGTTCCCAACCACTTTCCCTCCCCGGCGAGTCTGTTCTTTTCTAGTTTTCCGGCGAGATCACCCAAAACTTCAAACAAGATCAATCTCGTCGGAAACTGGAAAAGAACAGAATCGTCGGGGAGAGAAAGTGATCGGGGACGCTGCTGGAGTGTTCTGGGGTGGAGGCGCGCCGTCGCCGGCGCAGGAGGGTGGAGAACGGACGGAGGTCCGCACTTTAAGCCGAGTGTGGACGTCCGCTTCTCATCCTCTCTGTATATATATATATATATATATATGATTAATCAAACAAATTTCATGCTTACCGAACCAAAATTTGAGAATAGCCCCAAATCCCTTGACGAACCCAGAATATTTCTATCGTCCAAACCCAGAATATTTCAATTTGACGAACACCAAGGAGAAAGAATGACAAGGGAAGAGGAAGATGATTACCTAGTGGTTTGAATTTAAACGAATCTGCCCGTTGGAGGAGATAGCCAGCATCTCAAATTTCTCTCTCCTCTCCCAAATTTGGCGAGTGTAGTAACGAAAACTATTTTGATGAACTATATAACGAGTCTGCTGAAGGCCTGATTTCCCTGAATTCCATGTTTCACACTCGCTAAAATGGCGAAGAACTAGATTTGGCGAGGTTGATAAAGTTGCTCTAACACTGTTAAATTTTGAGGGCATTTTTGTTATTTCAATAAATGTATTATTTTTTACATTTGTTTTAACAAAATAATTTATTTTTTGAGGTTATCAAATACAAATATATATAACAATTTACTTTAGCAAAAATATTCAAAAAAAAAAACAACTCTAAAATTAAATATTCATTTTTGCAACAGTAGTGATAAAAGTTAGTAGAACTCTTGTATGTATATATATCTTTGGAGTTACATATTAAACAAAACAAAATAAAATAAATTAAATTATATAATTAAAATAAATTATATCCAGAAAATATCAAATATCGATAGAAATTTTATCAAATTCAATATAAAAATGATATATTTAACCAAAAATAGATTAACTATAAAATATCGGAAAGATATGAAAATTAATATGGATGCTTGTAAAAAACAGAAAGTTTGAGAAAATATCGAGGATATCGTGGATATTTTAGTCCGTGATCACAATAACCCATTGATTTGGGTGAAAAAATGGTGTTCTTGAGTTTTAACAATAGCAATGAAAAATATTTAATTTTAATAACGATTTTAATGTATAATTTTATAATTTCAATTATAAAGATATCATGAATTGACATAAGCGCCCTTGAATATTATCAAAATTTAACAGTGTTAGTGGTCAGAGTATCAAAATGCTAACGGAATGAACTTACGATATGAAAATGCAATTTTGTGATAGTTAGGTATGAAAATGAAAATAACATTATAGTTCGGGTAGTGTTTTGTAATTAATCCTTAAATATCAGAGTGCAAGGTAACAACTCTTGCGAAATCTAACAAAGACGATTTATATCATAGTTGATTACTTGGAGAGCCGGAACAATATGTCGCAACAAAAGCATTTGGCATCTTGGTGTGGACTCTATTGAGAAATTTGGGAGCGTTTGAAGATGCTACATGCCAGGTAGCCAAGCATTTTGGCCAAGTCTGTAAAACTAAATTTCAATCACACCAACAGCTTTCCATCTCTTGGCCTTTATTTTTCTTCATGAGAACTCCACTCAGAATCCCAACTGTATGACTGTATGAGGTTGGCTTCTGTGAAACATAAAGCGAGAGTATCATAAAATCTCCCATAAGGCAGTATGAATCCTCAAAAACTCGATGCCAAACCTCATATTCATATTCATTACCATTACCGGCCAAGACCTACTGCAGAGCCAAGGGTACCAGCTACAGCGTCAGCTACGCAATTTCCCTAAACAGGGAAGGAAAGCCTTAGCCTTTAAACGTGGACACCATATGCTTAAGCATAATGCAGCAACAAAAATTGTTCTTCATCAACCCACAGACAGAGTGATCAACTCTTCCTCCTCAGTCAAGGCAGATTCTCCTCCACACTAATATCATCCCAATAAATAGCTAGAGCCATTTGTGCAATCTGATATCATTTAGATTAATAGCTAGAGTGAATTGTGTTATCTGTATATATTTGTAATCAATACTATTGAGTAGGAGTTGCTATATACATGTAAAGTCTGTAACAAACAGATCAATGAAAACCATTTTGAACATGTATGTCTCCATCATACAGGTAATCAAAGATGTGTATTTGTCATACTAAATCTTGTGGGGAGGGAGAAGGGAATTACAGAAGAATTGACTGAGGAGTAGCTGTAGTATCGAGGGTCTGAACCCAGAACCATAGTCCAAGCTGCTCAATTTGGAAAATATTTTCAGTATGGCTTCAATTCAAGTTACTGCACTATCTGAGCTAATCTAGAGCTCGTTTGCTAAACTCCTTGCCATATTGGCAACTCTTGAGTGTGCAGTGCTGTTGTTTGTTAAATTTCTTATCTATGTCCATAATGGAGATGAATCAAGCTGTTTATGTATGTAGTTTCCGGCAACTCTAGTATCTAAAACAGAAATACAGTCGCCTAGAGATTTGGATGATTCAAGTCCCTATAACATTTGGATCATTATTAAAGCATAGAAGTTCTTATAACCTCTTAACACACGTACCAGCCTGGCAGCCTCATGACCAAGTCTAAAAAAGATTACTGTACGTAGCTGAATAAGGGAATTTAGGTCACTTCGATCTAACTGGGGATTTTGTTGTTATATGGCTTCATCAGGCTGTACACGAAGCACAAGCTCATTTGTAGCCTTATCTAAATCAGTTCCGAAATTTCGCTTGTACAGAGGTTACCCGGGACTGGCGAGACATGTCTGAACTCAACACTGATCTCTGCTCTGGGTGGTCAAAGCAAAAACATTAGGTCACTAAATTGTTTAGATCCTTAGCGTATGAAGGAATATTAAAAGAACTGATACTAAAGAAACCTTTCGTGCTTTCATCAGGAAAGCCCCATCTCATCTAGCATTATCAACACAGAGCTGCTGCAGCAAATATATGGTTCAGACTGTCGTTTGGCACAGTTTTGTCATTTAGCCAGAAATGTTTTACCGCCCTTTTCCAGAAATGTTTTACTGCCCTTGTTGTGGCCCTTATCACTGCTAGCAAAATCAAGCTTCACACGGATTTAGTTCTCACAGAAATCCGTGAGAAATACGAACCGATACAGATATCAATGTGAAAAAATCTTTTTGGGTCTACCTTACTTTAAGCAATAACAAAGTTATAAAAATCTGTGTGAAAACCTATTTGTTATAAAATAGAGTGAGAATGGATTTAAAAAAAAAATAGAGTGAGAATGTAAAACATGATGTTAACAACTCACACACTAATCTGTGTGTAATATCATTCACACAGATATTTGTGGGAATGAAATATTATTATAATTAAAAATAATTATTTTATTCACTTATATGAACGAAATATTCACAATATTCCATAACAAAAGATTTTAGCCACTTATATTCGTGTAAAAAGCGTGTGAAATGTTGGGTTTCTCACACAGACATCTGTCTGAATAGGTCGATACTTCGAAGTTCTAACACTCCTCCGAGCTGCACTGCCAAATTTTCATACCTCCATCTTCATCAATTCAAACTCAACCCAGATAACCAATAAGAGATGATATCATCAATTTCCTGGGTGCCCAAAGGTCGATCCCCAGATCTGCACTTCATGTCTCGTGAGATCTACTTTTAAGTCCCAATTTTCACCCAGATATACTACTTGTCTGTCCTCATCCTTCACTACCTTTTCTTCTTTAATTGCTCATCCAGATCTGGATTGGCATGACATGATTTGGCATAAGTCTCTTTCTTTTTTCCCAGACTGGTTTTTGAGTAACTTTGAGGACCAAGATCCAGAAGCTTGTGTTTGAGCTCTACCTCATGAGTCATTTTCAGGTATGGTTTGCTCAAATTGGGTTCACTTTTTCGGTTTGTTATACATGAGATGTGGTTTGATTTGTATATATTTGTGATACTCAGAGGAAGGTTTTGGTTGCAAATCGGAACCGACATCGGGTTCTGGCCATTGCTGCCGTTGGTTCGGCTTTGTTATATGCCAAAGGGAACGAGAATTTCACTGATCGAGAGCCATTTCTTAGAGATCTATAATAGAGTAAATTCATCAATATATTGTTGGGATTTTTTGTTTTTGGTATCAATCTAATGAAAAGGAGTTTTTGTTTGTTATGGGTACAATGTCGATTGGGAATTTATTTTGTGCGTTTCGATTCAGTTTATGGGAATTCAAATCTTCAGAAAAAAAAATTAGCTGCAAATGTATTTGATAATTAATTTGGGGATAACAAATTCGTGAGTGTGAGTGTATTGTGACTAATGGTTTTTACACACTGAAATCCGTTGAAATAGCAGAATTTCACACTGTTTAAAATCTATGTGAAAGACTGTGTTTCTAGTTGAGATCAACACTGATTAAAATCTATATGTTGGGCAACAACATCTTCAAGCTGCAGTGGCCTCATAGATCTAGAACCTTCACCTGAGTTCAGACCAACCCTGTCAATCAAATATATTACCATCCACTCATGGTGAGAGCATTAAGCGCATTTTCAGAAAGAAACAGGAAAGTTCTTTAGATCGACCACATTTTTAAACTTAAGAACATTAAATAAAAAACAATAAGACCTTTTCGTTCCTGATGTCCTCAGCATCTAAGCTGACCGGTGTTTCCATTGCAAAAGGCGCTAGTATTTGCAGAAGGCGCTAGTATTTGCAGAAGATGATTTTGCATTTTGTCCTTCCGTACTTGTCAAAATATCTGGAAAGATGGAACAAACAGTCAAATGACTGAAAGTGGTTACCTAGTCCACAGAGGATTCAGAGCCATGACCAATTGGCTTCTCAACAATGACAGTAGTCCACCCACTTTTTTGAAGAAGCTCTAAGGCTAGCACATCTCACCATGTCCAAAAAAATGTTTGGAGGTATTGATAACTAAAACGGCCTATTTGACTTTTTGTCAGCCTAAAAATAAGAAACTTTAGTGATAATCTACCTTTTATTTACTTTTTATCAATATAATTTAAAGTGCACCACAGAGAAATTTAACAGCGAGACGGTTCTTCATGACACATACTAGAAGTCTAGAACACCTTTATAAATTTTCGTATCAGTATCTGAGCCTATTTCATCAACCTTGAAGACTTGATTAGCTTTCAGAGTTTAGCTGAAAATTAAAAGTTTATTATACGTTGACCTTCACTCTTAGACATTCCCTGATCATATTTATGGAACAAGTTAAGGAAATTGGAAATGATATTGACCTTCTCTCTTAGGAACAATTGTAGAGACAGTAAGATTGCTATTCATACTTGGTACTCTAGGATAAAACGCTAACATCACTTTCCACTGTACTTTAAAGACGGATTATGTTAGTGCATCCGGATTCTTTTAATTCTTTCCTGCTGCAGCCAGGATTTGTTGCCATGCCCTTGGCCAGTTTAAATGACTTGCTATTACTGGTAAATTTTCTTAAAGCATTACTGATATAAGTTCTGCACAAACAAAAGTAGTTGATATGGAACACACAGGAAAAAATCTGTAGTGAACACATTACCTCCTTCTCTTTCAGCTAGATGTCCAATTCTGCCAAATTCTCCTCATAATTATACAGACCAGAATGGTAGAAGCATCTTTCCCAGAAGTGGTCCACTTTGTCCTCATAATTTGCCCTGTCAGTCATTATTGCATGTCAAGTTATAGGAATCACAAGGGTTTATGTGATACATGTTCACTGTGGCTTTACATAGTTCAGAATAAACACCTCTTATTTATTCTGCAAGTCAAGGTTCTGCTAATCATTTTCCTTCCCTATTCATCAGTCATTTTAGTTCGAGCAAAACCATACACTGTAAAATCCTGCATGAAGACACAAACGGAATGATAAGCCATTTTTGATTACTACCATAGTACCATTAGAAAGTAAAATAAGATGTAAGAGATGAAGACTAGAACCTCGGGTAGACGATCTCCATAGTAAATAGAAAAAAGCGCTGAGAATAGCTTCTTCTTGGCAAGGTCTCCAGAAGCACCAACAACAGTTATGCTTAACTTAGATTCCACATTTTTCGAATCCAAGACACGAGGCTCAGATTGTTCTTGGCCAATAGAATTTCCATCTAAAAACTACCAAATGCCTACTTAACATTAAGCAGTGATAATCTACCAAAGACAACTGACCAAGTGTATGATTAATTGTAGCTTTCACAGAACCAAATTGAGCACCAATGTCAGAAAAAGTAGTTCGAAACTTTGAACATCCAGATACACCTATGGATAGCCACTCAGTGATTGATTTTCTTATTTAGCATTAGAAAATAGACGATTTCTGATAATTAAAGATAGCTTCTTGCTTTCATAGGGATAACTCTAACCATGAAATGAAATCTCTCTCCAAAATTCTAAGCAATCAATCAAAGAACCAAGCAGTTGAACAGCAATATCGATCATGTTGAATAAGTGATCCTCTCAAATCCAAATCCCATCGAACTCAGACCTTCAGAAAACATACAAGGTACCCCTTACAGTTATAAAACTCATCACTGAGAAAACAAGCAATTCGTCTTAATGACCAAGTTAGCAGTGATTTGATCCCAATACAGCAAAGCCACATACAATTTTGCGAATCAGTAATAGAAATTCATCAATGGATATGCAATCTTCCACTCAATTAACTCACTTATGGAATATCTGTCTGATTGTCTGAAGCTGTTTATGCAAAATATGATGCCCAACCTTTAATCCAACCTTAACAATATATACCTTCATTAGTCGTTCATGCCTAACAATCAAATCAGATACTAAATGCTCTCAAAAAATCAGATACTAGACAACCAACTTTCACCTAAGTCTTGGATTTTTGTAGAAAAAACACCATACAAAAATAAAGATCAATCATAGAAACAGGCAGAAAGATTCACCAAGTCAAATACCGTGTTATTGAGGAAGCAATGAACTAGAATACGGATGATGAGTAGTGTCCAGAATAACATGCTGCTAAGTTTCCTGCTTCCCCAGAATAACAATGCTCCTCAAAAATTAAGTGAACAACAAAATCAACATGACCTAAATTCTTCCACAGAGAAGATGCCCGTAGTATAGAGTCTAACAAGAGCAGATACTATATAGATAAGCAGGCATCCAAAAACAAGAAACAAAGATTTGAGCTGGAATATTACAACTGCTTTGAAACAAGCAATTTAGCATCAGCACAGTAGTCTTACAAAATCAGGGAACGTCAAAACAGACATAACTGTAGAAACATTATAGGAATCAAGAGATCAGATGGAAAGAATTCAAAACAGTAAAAGCTTTTTCATTCTCTCCCATTGTCTTACTGGCTCTACTCTGCTGGTTGGACATCAACAGTAAAACTGTGTTCCTCATCACATCCCAAGTACGAGTCACACATGAAGTAAAGAGTATACATCTTCTTTCCAGCTTCTGCAGGAGCCACAAATCCAAGCTTGACTTTGGCCTTCTTTTGCGGGGGAACTCTCTTGATGGCAAGCAGCGAGTTAGTCTTGGTATCCCCAACTACCAGCCACCATCCCTCTTCCTTGGTCTTGGGATACCTTGGAGCATCAACCGGGCCAACCCGTTCACGGTCCATATCAACTTGCAAAGTGATTTCTTCCCCAGCCATTACATTCTCACTGTCCAACACCTTAAATGTCATCTCAATGTTGGGAAACCTTTTGCAGTATTGTTCAATATCTTCAATCTCTGCCTCTGACAACTGAAGCAGCTCCTGAAGCAGTTCACGCCTCTCATCACTCTCCATATCCACCAGATCAGATACCCTCTCTATACTCTTTTCAGGATTTTCTTGGCATCTCTTTGCGAGCTCCTTTGTGAAGTGAGGAAGCTGTAGAAGCATCGAGTCACGATCCCACATTCCCTGAGTAACCATTTGGCTGACTTCCATAGCTAGGAGAGCAAGGTTTAGCCAACCATTGCTGGAAATGACATCAACCATTGCCTGAAGCAACCTGCTTGCAGAAAGGAGGACCTCTCGCTGGTCCAATGCTAGGTTCCCAGCCACATGATGCCTCGCAAAATGGGCCTGAAGCAGCGCATTTGCTTTAACATGAGGATCTGTGCATTTGGGATTCTCAAAGGAGAACCTCTGGTGGTTGATCAATCTGCGAATAACCTCTTCCTCCCCAGGTCGTATAGGAAGTTGAGAATACTCAGAAGCATGAGTTAGAATCTCAAGAAGACCCTTCATCTTTGTCTTGGAAGTTAAGGAAGAACTGAAACGCTCGATCGTAGTATAACTGATGTAATAATACGAAGCTATCATGCCAAGATTCAAAGCGGAGAGATCAGTCTCATCCTCTATAGCAACACACTTGCTCGTCTCCAAGTCACTCAGCGTATTTTCAACAAGCTCTGAGAGGTAATCAGAAAGATGCCTCTGAGTAACTCCCTGGAGATTATAATAGTTGGGATTTTGTGTGAGCCTCCTGTACAAGAAGGTCCAGGTAAGGTAATCAACAGCATCTTGCTTGTTCTCAATAATTCCAGCAACAACTTCTGCATTTAGGTTATCATGTAAGTAATGGTGTAGATGGCTTTCAACAGGGAATGCTTCATATAAGAACTTCATGTAGTATTCTTTACGGGGAGCATGGCAGAAGATGACACATTTCCCAGAATTATCAAGCTTAGGGCGACTGGCATGACCCATCATCTGCAGTAGATCAGTAACAGGGTAATCAGAATGAATGTTTTCCCGGCCATCATAATATTGGGTTCCCATCACAACCACCAAATGGGCAGACAACGGCACTCCCCAACACATCGTACCACTCATGACACACACTTGAATGTACTCCGCTTCAAAAAGAGTTGACACAATGTCTTGATCATCAGTCGTTAAGCCCTCATGCAAGTAGCCCACTCCATGGCGCAGTGTGCTTGCCAAAATTTCATCACTAATTTTCTCAACAAAAGGCTCAATCTCCTCTGCGGACCGCAATAAAAATGGCGGACTCTCGGCACCATCTACAGTCGAGTAAGTCATCAGATCCAAAGCTGTTAGGCGGGCATGTTTCCTTGTAGGAACATACACAAGAGCAGGTTTCCCGTTCTTGGCATGTTGAACAATGGCAGTGTATGTTGGTTTTGCCATTGCTTGCATCCTTGCCTCAAAATTTGCTAAATCCACCCCTTGAATGTGTATTTCCAGTGGCACTGGGCGCACACCAGGTGGAAAATTGAAAAGGCCGTGAGAGGTAGCACCAATCCATTCTCCAAGATCCTTGGCATTTGCAAGAGAAGTGGACAGAGCCACAATACGAATCTTGTTCTCACCTTGACTTGCTATATATCTCATCCTAGAGACTATCACCTCCAAAATGGGACCACCCTGACCACCAATTAAGTGGACTTCATCTACAATAAAAAGGCTAACCTGTTGAACATGTTTCCTCTGTTTCCACCGCCGAGACAAAGCATCCCACTTCTCTGGAGTGCTGATGATAATCTGACCTTTCTCAAGCAGCTTTAAGTCTGTGGCTGTTTCCCCTGTCAATTCAACAACACGTAGATTGAGACCCTTTGGTCCAAACTTCTTCTGCCAGCCCTTGAGCCGTTCTTTGGCAAGACCTTCGATAGGTGCAATGTACACAACACGCATGCCAGTCTCAGAGGCCTTTTGATGATTCCTCAATACAGCAAACTCTGCACATATGGTCTTGCCACTCCCTGTTGGTGCAGCAACTAAGACATTGTCATCTGAATTATACAGAACCGTGAAGACCTGCGTCTGGACAGGGTTAAAGTGCTTAAAATCATAGAGAGCTTCATACATAGAATTCCTCAATGCTGTTACAGGAAGCGGTTGCAAGTCCAACAACTCCGTCGGAGGAGGATACTTTTCAGGTAAGATAAGGTGTCTGAAAGAAACAGGTAAAACAGTTTGTGACCCAAGCCACCTATCCGACACGACACGGATGAAGTATTGAGGTGGAAGGGGTTCGTAAATTTGCACTGTGAAGTTCAAAGTATGATCCTCATCGATATACTGCTTCTTCAGCAGAAAATATTCATGATGAAGAATATACTCTCCATCATTATCCTCCACTATTACCCAAAATGGCTCTACATATCCATGAACCTTGTCCTCCCATTGAAAGTCTGGTGTTATAGTAAGTTCAACCCTTAATACAGTGCGAGTAATTGGCTGCACATGTGCTGCGAGGTTTAATTTGGGGAACTGGTGGATGAACTTGTGGAGTGTTCTTCCCATCTTCGGCATCCGTATAAGCTCCCCAAGTTCCTGTGAGGAAAGGTCATAATACCTATCCCATGCCAAATCCTTCTTCTCCAACTTGATTAAAATATCATTTGTTATTCCATGGAATTGGCGAAGTGGCGTCTGGACACTCCACATCCTCTTGTTAACCATTTTACACAAGTTCAAAGCCTTCTCTGCGAGTAAAGCCCATCCCCGTTTCAAGACGATCTCAAAAAGAGCTCGTAGAAGACGCCCAGCACTCTGAACAAAGGGAAAACAATTGATTAGTAAAAAGCTGACAAACGAATAAAGGTAATGAAAAACAAACAAACTAGTTAAAGTGAACTTTATGCAGACTAAAGACAAATAATATCAAAACAAGTACAAAAGCAAGCTGCAGTATTTTCCAACAATAGCAAAAGTAAAGATTAAACATACAAACCTGAGTAATGTAAACCATGTCAGATGTCAATGAAAGCCCTTCAAGCTTCAGCTGTGAAATATATGCTTGCAACAGAACATTAATCTTTGCACTGGGCTCTTCAAGGCTTTCCTTCACTGGAATTGGAACACGATCTAATAACTTTGCTAGTTCCATCTTTTCATCCTGCCGAACAGTGACATACTTAAATTCTTCACTGAGAGAGAACAATCTACATAGCTCAATGTCCCCCATTGTTGGCTTCAAATGCTCATTATATGTAGATATTGTTCCATGAGTTATGTAGTAATAGCTCGCAATTCGACCCAGGTCTGTAACTTGGAAATATCCGCTTTTCCTATCATACTTGATCAAATTGTTCTTGTCCAAGATGGTTGCAGCAGAATGGATCTGTACACAGGGTTTTAAGACAACATGAGATATCGATAAGAGATACAGTTCGCAGAAACAATGCTGCAAAAGTACGATTTCATGGAGAAAACAGCTTGAACAAACTAATAATAACAAGTCAGCAATAAGCAAAATCAGATTGTAATCCAGCAAGAACAGAAAAAATGAACTACAACCAAGGTTGAATTGAAAGACGAAACAAGGCACAAACATAAAAAAAAAAAAAAAAATTACAAGTACCAAAAACTGTCCCTATGGTCACCCAGAGACTCGAAATATCATCAATGAGACAGAAAAATTATATGGATACTACTTTTTCCATTAATGAAGTCTAACCTTGAACTTCTCTAATTTATTTGTCCCATGTTATTCATATGTTCTTATAAGTAAGACCAAAGAGCTACAACTAAAGACACCTGTCCAAAACATTTAATATTGGAAACAACAATTAACTACACAGGAATTTGCAGAACAGTAGACAGAAAGTGGCCCAAACAAAAGCAGAAAATAACAAATTGAAGTACAGTTGTGATTACCAGATCAGCTCGCCTCTCGTCCAATAAAACATCTCTTGTGAGAACATCAGCTTCCAAACGGTACAGCGTTGGATTACGTAACATGCGAACAAACAAATAAGTGTATCCTAACCAATGACAGGCTTCTCTGGCATTTTGGACTGTACCAAGAACGATCTCAGCATTCAATTGATCTGCCAATTTGGACACAAACTGACTTTCAATAGGAAGTTGTTGGTTCATCAAAGAAAGGTAGTATTGTAGTTCATTGTGTCCAGTGATGATTATCCCTTCTCCACACGAATCATACTGAGGTCTTCCTGCACGACCCAACATCTGCATAACATCAAGTGGACTGAGTTCAGTCCATGCTCCCTTCTCTGGATCATAAACCTGAGTTCCTTTGATTATGACAGTGTGAGCAGGAAGATTCACACCCCAAGCCAGTGTCGCAGTAGAAACCAGAACCTGTACATGCCCATCAGCAAAGAGATCCTCAACCAGTTGACGGTCAGCCCTGTTCAACCCAGCATGATGAATAGCAAAACCATATGGTAGAAGGTCTTTGAGATCATTGCTCTTGACCAATTCAGTATGAGTATGAAGAATTTCCCTGCTTGCACTGTCTTCTTTCAGAAATCTACCGAGGGTATCATTAGCAAGTGCTGTATCTCGTATAGCACGAGCTGTTTTGGCTGTTTCTTTCCTTGAGTGGACAAAAATAAGAACTTGATTTTTTCCAGCCCCAGCCATCACCTTTTCATAGCAGAGATCATTCATCAACTGAAACCTCTGCAATGGCTTCCTTACCATGATTCCAATATACTGTTGAGAAAGAGGGACAGGTCTGTAACTATTATCAAAATGAAACAGACCCTTACCCTTATCAACACGCAAGAAGAGTGCCACATCCTCAAAGTTAGGTAGGGTAGCAGATAAACCCACCAACCGGATATGTTGTTTCGTAGCCTCTATCTGCCTAACAGTTCTAGCAACAATGCTTTCAAGAACAGGGCCTCTATTATCATGAAGAAGGTGAATCTCATCAATTATGAGAAGTGTGACAAGTTGGGTATAAGTACGATCTCCTGACTTTCTGGTGATGATATCCCACTTCTCAGGTGTTGTGACAATAATCTGAGTCTCTTCAATTTGTTGGCGAGTCATTGACTGATCACCACTTAGTTCCCTCACAGTGACACCATAATCCTGCAAACGATTAGACAAATTACCAACGACTTCAGCAACAAGAGCCTTCATAGGGGCGACGTACACAATCTTATAAGCATTGTGGTTTATTGAACCATCCTCTTTGTTCATGTGCAGCGCGAACTGCTGAAGGATGGTTAGAACTGCAACATTAGTTTTCCCTGCCCCAGTAGGTGCACATAAGAGGATATTTTCGGCTTCAAAAAGAGCAGTATTGTAGACTTTACTTTGCACCCTGTTCAACTGATTCATTCCTTTGAAAGCTGGTCGAGCCCATTCTGGCATGGCAGATATTTTTACAAGTCTCTCATCAGCATCAAATGGTTTAGGCTTCAAAGCGGGCACATGGATTTCTTCATATCCTTTGCTGGGATGTCTATAAGACCCATCCGGAAGAACACACTTCTTTGCCACCAATATTCTACTTTGCTCTTGTGCGAGGCTATCAAGATCAAGCAGCTGAGCCTGGCTCTTCAACCAACCACTATCAGCATCTCTATCCACAAGCCCCCTCCTAGACCTGTCCCCATCACCACCACTCTCATCCTTCAACCTGCGAGCCTCCTCTCTAATACTCTTCTCCAAGTTCTTTTGCCTCTCCTTTGCACTAGCCCTTGTGGCGTGTAACTGGTCCACAATTGCATCCAAATCTTTACGACCCAGACGCAACATTTCCTCCTCGATGTTCTTCCTCTCATCTTGATCTTCAGCCCTCGCCAAACGGGTGCACCAGAAAATCTTCAGCCGGTTTCGCAACAGAAACTTGATAAGACTGAACTTGTCAAACTGGAGATGCAACAATAGCTTGGATTCGACATCCCTGTCATCACCTTCAGGAAGGATCTTTAGCACCTCTTCAGCAAGCTTCTGGCATTGTTGAGGATCAATTTGCTTCTCATAAGCTTCAGATATCTTCCTCTGAAGCCAGTAAGCATCGATGTCCTGAACATTAAGGCTCAGACCCTCATTGGCTTCCTGCATTTCATCATCATCAATGCCACCTCCCATTTGCATAGCCCCAGACTCATGTCGTTCAGCCATATCATCATCATCGTCCTCTTCCTCGTCCTCTTGGACTATATCAAGATCGCTCTCCTCATCGTCTTCCTCATTCTCTTCAAACTCAACTGCGACACCCACATCATCATCAAGAGCTTCATCACCATTAGCCACAGCCGACCCACCAGCATCGCCCCCGTCTTGGTAGTCAGTGATCAACCTACCAATCTGAACCAAATTATCAAACACCGTTGTGGGTATAGGATTCAGCAACTTCTCAATCTCCTTTTTCTTCTCAGGGTTCTTCAAAGTCTCATTCTTAAGCACAGCCAAAATCTCATCCGCCGCACCACTCACTATATTCAATGGCTGCCCGCCCAACTGCTGCTGAATGACACTAAGCATAGCCTCATACGCCGCCCGCGTCTCCTTCGTCTTAGGTTGATAAACACCTTCCTCCGTGGCAGTGAGCACGCTCTCCTCATGGAGCCGGCGCCTCTTGCTCTGCCGAAGAGGAGCAGGCTCCGCATTGGGATCGCGCTCCTTCTTCTTCTTGGACTTCTTCAGCTTATCATCCAACTCCTGCGGCCTGCCCCTGTAGGCCCTGTCGCCGAAGGTATTGGGTTCAATCTTTCCCCAGAGCGACTCCGGCTCGCCGGTGGGCTCGTGCGTGTCACGTGGCCGAGAGTCTGTGGTGAGGACCAGGCTCGAGTTGGCCCTGTACTCGTACTGCTTGAACCGGGCGTGCGCCTCCGCACCACCGCCCAAGTTCTGCTGCGACATTCTTTAGATCTCGAAAAAAACCCTAACAAAGCAAGCACTACAAGTCAGCCTAGGGTTTCCGTATACTTCTAATCACAAATCAAATCGTAAAAACTATGATTGCAAAGCACAGCACTAGTATAATTGAAATTGCGAAATAGAAACCCTAACTATGACAAAATTGAAGAAACAGAGATAGATAGATATAGAGGCACTCACAGTTGATTTGTGACCTGTGGTTCTTCCTTTGCGAGAGTGAGGTTTTTCTGGTGTCAAATCGCAGCTAAACCCTAAATATTAGCCTCCCATTCTAAACCGACCTTACTCTCTTGCCGACTTCAAGAGAGGATATGTAGTAGTAGTTTCTGGGGTTAAAGCTTGTAAAATTGCCTTGGGCCGATTGGGCTCTAGGATCATGCAAGTGGATCTGGCTCACCTCAGTGGATTGGTGTGCTCTAAGAGCTTGAGAGCCTAGATGTTACAACTTACAAGTAAAACGGTAAAACAGTGTAAAAGTTTTTCCGGCCTGGACCGACGTGAATAAAATTCTGGGCCAGTCATGGGCCTTGAATGCCATGTGAAACGAAGCCCAGACATGCCGAAGATGACACGTGTTGTCTTACCATGTCTTGTTTAACAAAGTCAATATAACATGGGTGTTGCTAGATGTACCCAGCAAACTTCTTAATAGACTCAGCAATTAAAAATTATCCTGTATTTTCCAGTTTTGCCCTTGTTATAATAATCCCAGCAAACATCATCTCTAACACCACGTTGAGACCAGAAAGAGAACTAATATGGGGGAGGAAATCAGGAGGAGCTTTCCCATGATCTAAGTATAGAATCTTGAGAAGATTTGATGTACGGGATATCGGAACCGATTGCCTTTCAAAAAAAAAATTCCAATTCAATGATCATCCCATTACATATATCTCACCCATATCAATACAGGTATAGAACTTCGATCATCTTAAAACATATAATTGTAGAATATATTTCAGGTAATGGAGAAGAAGAACAAAATCGGCTAAAAGTCTCTTAATCAAAGATTGACACTACAGATGAGTAGATGACTACGCAATTAATCACAAAATTTCAATTCAACTCAAAGGCTCAAAGCAAAGCAACGATAAGATGGTATGACCCAGATCCCACTTTAGCCGCCTAAATAGGATGTTGTGTTTGCGCAGTCGTTGCCACATCTCTTCTTCTTAATTTAATGCCTCTGATCCGACTTTAAGAGAAGAATTTGTGTTTGTTGGGTTTATTATAACAAGGGCAAAACTGGAAAATACAAGATAATTTTTAATTGCTGGGTCTACTAAGTAGTTTGCTGGGTACATCTAGCAACACCCTATAATATCCATATACAGGCTTAACCAGAATTAAGTATTATATATATGTTGTAAGTCTATATAATATCTATAGGCTTGACCAGAATTGTATAAACATATTGAAATAACGTTAAAGAGAATCAAATGCAAGTCATTAAAGAGAATCAAATGGGCATATATATGTTGTAAAAAAAATTAGGCAGCAGCTTAGTAACACAGCAGCCCTCTAACACCTAATAGACAAGAAAATTTCAATCATTTCATAATTCATTCAAACCTTTTAACCATTTCATAATCCATCTAAACCTCTCTTTTTAAGAATATATATATATATATATATATATATATATATTTCGAGGCGTGTCAGAGGTTGAGGTGACGTGTCTGTCAACGTGTCGGGACGTGTCGAAAAAGTCAACATTTTTCGACACATTGGACACTTCGACACTCCAGGGGTGTGAAATGTCCATGCAACATAGAGTCTTATGTAACTTTACCAAAATCAATTTTGGTCTCAAAAACACCACATGAAGCTAGCCAGAATCCTACTCTTGAGAACCACCATGCAAATATACATACTTTCTTGGCTAAGAAGGTTTTAATTTATTCTTACAGTGTGGATTTCCACTTTAGACTCACTTTTCAATCGAATTTTCACATCTCCACCGTCTAGTCTTTAGATATTAATGTTTACATATTAATGTATAGATCATCTTAAAATTTTCGTCAATTTGGTTATCATTAAGACACTCAAATTCGATTAAATTAATGAATGAACATAATTATGACGAACTTGAACAGTTCATGTTTATAACAGAAAAACACAGTTTTGAGTGTCTTAATGATAACTAAATTGGTTGAAATTTTGTAGAGATGATCTATACATTAGCATCTAAAAACTAGACGGTGAAGATGTGAAAATTTGAACGAAAAGTTGGTCTAAAGTGAAAATCCGCATAGTAAGAATAAATAAGAACATCTTTATCTGAGAAAGACTGTATATATATATATATATAAGCAAATGACTTTATACGATAATAAAGAACATTGTGATAGCATGCATAAAGAATATCCTATATTATGATAACAACAAATTATCATGGAGCTAGTGATGGACTGATGAAGTGATGATTGTGACAGAAATATATGCCTGAATTTCAAACCTCGAGTTACTCACTAGATATAATACAAAGAAAATAAATGATTTAGAACTATCACACATTGCAAGTACTTCGAGTCAAAATAGCTATTTTTAAAAGTTATGTTTTCATTGATCCAGTTAGTAGGATATAGTATTTAATTAACAACTATAGTTAAGCATGAAGATCAAGAATGTTTTACAACTAACTAGAGCACCTATGTCGGAGCACTTGGTGGCATGAGATTAGAGACGATGCAAGCAATGCTATGGAACAAGTAAGATAATTAAGTTTATTGGTTTAGTTGTTGGAGGAAAAATCTATGTTAAACACTTGATCAATTAACTTGAGCTTGTTGGAGAGAGATATTTTGATAATTAAGCACTGTTAGTGAATTATAATAAGGTAATTGGATGTGTCAATTACTATTATATGTGTGCTTAGGTGACAATAAGAAAGATACAAATAGGAGAATTTAAGAACAATGAGACAATTAAGAGCAATCACTTAATTAATATTTATGACAGTCCACATATGAGTGGAGTGTGTTGGAAACTTCTTTGATTGAACTAACTTGGGAATTCTAAGCAATATATCAGCTGGCCTTATGTTGAAAGAGAAAGTTATATATGACATTTTAATTCTTCTTATAACAAGTACGTATTGATTTCTTTGCCTTTGCAAGCACGCGTTTAGTTTAAGGACAACAATGGATTAAGTCATTAAACAAACCCAAATTAGTGTGTATGAACCTTGTAATCGATACCTTTTATATATAGAAGTTAGTGTGTATGATCCATACATCCAATGTGGTTTCCTTTCTTTATGTTATCTTCTTAGGTCAGGTATATTACAGGAATTTTTTGCACTACCCCTAACGAAATTAATATATAAAAGTTCATTGTACATATATATATATATATATATATTGTCTGCATCGATCGAGCATAAATAGTTGAATATACATAGACCAGGGCTCTTCTAATGAGGGATTCCTTTTTTTTGTTTATTTCTAGGGATAGATCATTTGACGAACTTTTCGATCACAAAATCAAATCTCCATCGTTCAGTTCGTTGGGCTATATGAGTAGATCATTTCCACAAATTTTCAGAAAATTTGGTGATCGTTAAGTCATCCAAATGAGAGATTTATTTTTAATAATCTTGAACGGTGTAGGTTTGACATAAGTGTTAAGTTTTTTGTTTTAATCTCAACCATTCAAGCCCATTAAAAAATAGATCTAATGGTGTGGACATATCCCTAGAAATGAACAAAAATAGGGATCCCTCATTGGAAGGGCCCTGATACATAGACACTACATATAATTATATGTGAAAATTTTCAACTCTCGACCTACTCTTGGAATTAGACTGAGCTTTGTAGTCTTTGCTCTTATATAAACTCAAAACACTAATATTAGTCATAAAGAAATCAGTCCACATCTCCAATCATTGGTCTTAAACCTAAATCTATATTCAAGTTTTAGGTCACTCACACCTATAATTATTTATATAAGTTGCATCTCCAACCCGTGGAGCCAAAAATCCAAACATATTTTTATCGTTAATCATTTTATATTATCATTTAGTGACACAAAGAGTAAAAACTCAAACATATTTTAATAGTTAATTATTTTATATGATTGTTTAATCATATTATATCATACATAAACATTTTATATTAATGAAATCTGACACTGACCAACATTGATGACCCAACCTCATTAATTATAGGTTTGGTCATATTTGGTTAAGTCAAAATATGACACATTTTAGGTAAATCATATTTTAGCTTAACTTGGATAGTGGGTTGGAGATGAGATTTTACAAATTCTAGACCTATTATAGATGTTAGACTAAAGGTTGGAGATGACCAACAAAGATATGTGTTTTTTGAATTATCACGTGATCAAGAAATTTATAATCTACATTTAAATCTTAAGATTGAGAATAAATTTAAGAGCATTTCAATTTACCTCATATTGAGAACCCCTAAAGAATACATATTATTGTATCCATATACCTAGGATAGATCGATCAACTAACAAAAATATCTCAATTAAGATCCTTTCTCACGTTTAACTTTATGGGATGATGATGATGATTGGTATAAGTTCAAATGACAACTTTATCTTCTATTTTTACCCACTTTTTATATCGCATGAGCTGCTGGTCCAATGTATTATGTAGAAACGAACTTTTGCTCATTTGATAAAGTCAGTGACAGAGCTATGAATACTTCCCTGCTGACACAAACTCATCGATCACCACATGACATTAAGCTCCAGTCCTCTTTTCAATTTCTTTCCATTTACTTACTCAATATTTTTGTACAACCGTAGTACCTAATTAAACAGAGATGTATATATTTGTGTAAACCAGGTTACATAGAAAAAGGACCGAGTCATAATATTAAGTAGTAATTGAACATATATATTGACGTTGAAGCCAAAGCAATCTTGTCTTCTGTGTATAGAAACATAGCCAGTGGGGGAGGTGACCGAGGTTATATAATTTCAATTCTACTAAATTCCAACCAGGCATTGTTGAATTTTGGTGATACACTCGGTGTTAGGGTTTTATTTTGTCTTTACTCTCCCCTACCTATTTAACCCATTTCTCCATTTTCCTTTTGATTCCACATCAACTCAATATCATATCTCTATCTTAAATGTTAGTAGTATTAGCTTGCCATGGCTGAGCTTGGCCTCCTCTCCTTGACCCAGCTCCAAGCGCAAAATTCTCAATCAAACCCTAGATCAGTCTGGATGTGGAACCCTAAGCAGGCGCATGACCAAGAAGACGACTCATGGGAAGTGAGGGCATTTGCGGAGGACACCGGAAACGTGATGGGCACCACGTGGCCGCCGAGGTCTTACACCTGCACATTTTGCCGGAGGGAATTCCGGTCTGCTCAGGCCCTCGGTGGCCACATGAACGTACACCGCCGCGACCGGGCACGCCTCCACCAAGTGCAGCACCCTAGCTCAATCTCAATCAACCCTTCTGCCGTCTCCTCTTCCAATTCTTCATTCGTAATCCCAACTCAAGAGTTCCTCGCCGCCAATGGCGGATTGTGCCTTCTTTACCAATTGCCTCACCCTAATAATGGAGCATTCACTAATAGTAATGCTACTGCTCCCATTACACCTTTTCTTAATAACACTACTGTTGAGTCTTCTTCTTCTTCAGTACCTTCCACTCTTCTCTCCATCTCCCCTAATCCACTCCATGACTACTTAATGACGTCATCGTCTAGTCTTGTGGGACCTCATGGAGTTTCCAATTCCATAAAAAATTCTCATTGTCAATACGCAAAAAGATCGGCGGAGGAAGATCAACCTTTGAAGTCTGGGGTTGAAGATAGTGAAGAGCTTGATTTAGAGCTCCGGCTCGGTCCATCTTGAGATGATGAACCAGAAAGGATGGATGGATGGATCGATAAGTCGATATATACAATGGTGTGTTTTTGCAGATTTACATTTTTATCGTAAAATTGATGTGTAAGACACAATCTACTTAGCTAGAAAGCTCTCAGAAACTTGTATGAGATTGAATTTTTGTTTTTTTTTCTTTCATTAAATTAATTTTTGGTGGTTGATGAGATATGTATTCTTTATTTCTTTTTAGTAGCTGAAACTGAAAGACACAGAAGAGGCATAAAAGGCATAGATATCTAATTTCTTTTCTGATAATATAGGGGAAATTTTGGTAGGTGTACATGATGTTTGAGCCACTAAAAATTTCTATACATGAAGTTTGAAAACATTAACTTTGGTACATCAAATTCCAAGTTCGACCTAATATCTATGCACGACGTTAATCATGTCTTTAGTTTAACAGATATGTGACATATTTTCAGGGGTAAATTGGTCTCTGCATACTTCCATGAAATCCAACTAAATCCAAAACTGTAGAGACATGGAAGAGTGCCTCTAGTGCTCTCTACTCAGGCGAGAAATGACATTGTTGATTAACATACAAGATAATTAGATTCACTATTAAGCAACACCCTAACATGGAACATGACCATCGACCATCAATTTCAGGATTCCATATAAAACTAGAACAATGAAGTCTAACAATTGATATGTTAAATTCATAACCTTTAGAACAATGATGAAGAATCCAACTCCTCATCCTCCCCAAACCCCAACTCTTGTCCCTTCTCCCTCTTCCGCTACCTCTTCCTCCCCACTCCCCGTCAACAATTCCCCTCCCGACCCATCATCTATGCCGTCCACTTTCGCCACCCACTCGCCTTCCTTGCCTCCCACCACTCTCCTCGAACACATATAGGCCATATCTCGTAGAGAGACGCTTTGGATTTCGAGAGGTGTTTCACCTCCACAAACCTCAAGCACCTCGGCTCCCCAAAGCTCAGTGTCTGTGAGCTCGACGAGTTGCCAGAACAGGGGTGGATCTGTAAGGAGTTGCCGTCACATTAGAATTAAAATTATGGTTTTGGTGTAGCTAAAAGTGGGTCGAGTACTATGGGTGCAGATGTTAAAATGAGAAGATGCGAGGGCATAGAGATTAGGGGAGATTAGATCGTTTCTGTGTTTGAGCAATGTAGAAAGTGAGAGTAAGACAGTAAGAGTATGAGAATACAAAATTACCCTTTGACAAATTAATAATGGCACAAGAGTTGACGACGACTTTAACGTCGTGCACGAATAGTGGCTTGAACATCATATGTTGTGTACCAAAATGCTAGTTTTGAAACTTTCATGTATAGATATTAGATATTATCAGTGGCATTTAGTTGATGTACCGTTTGTAAAATTTTCTTTAAATTTAAAAGTCTTTGTAATTTAAATTTTAATAATTTATTTTTTTTAAACTTTCAGAGAAAGATGAAATTAGGGCTTTTAAATTGAGTGATTGAGAGAGTGGGATAAAAGGGTTGTAGTGCAGTGTCATTTTTTTTTGCAGGTTGTCTGATGTAAAAGGGTATATGTGTTCTGGTCTCTGTGCATACATTTCCATGGGGATTACTTCTATCACATATGGCTCGCTCTGTGGTTCCTCCTCTTATTTTTCACAAACCACAAAAATGTTACTGCAACTACTTCAATAATTATTTGATTTTGATCGATCATTCACAAACACGGACCTGAGGTGAGCCTAAAGAGACAACAACCTGAGGCCCCAAATTTTGAGGGCACCAAAATGTGCTCAACCACAGTCCATGCTGGACCATGCACATGATAGTACTATAAGGAATTGAGGATAGTACAGTTGCATTTAGCATATGATGCATGCATGATATCAATCACATACATACATATTCATCTCTTCTTTTTCTCAGTGCAAGCTTAATTTCTTTTGCAATCTAGTTTTTTCCCAATTATCTGTGTTTGATTATGGTGTTAACGAAATCGAAATCGAATAGATGGACTCACTTGATGGTCGACAGTCCAGTAACTCCACCTAATTTAAGTGGAAAATTGTGTGACACAATGTTGTATGGTCTTCATTGATTTTTTTCTCGTATGACCGTTAGAGGCACTATGCCAATAACATCATCAGACGACACAGGAGGCACGACATATAAAGCAACATTTGAAACAAGTGTCGTCTGAAGGTTTTTATGGTTTTTTAGACGATATATAAAATGTAAAAGTCGTCTTAATGACATCCTACTTCAATACTTTTAGAGGCTAGTTCATTTTTTCTAGGTTTGTAAAAATCATACGACATATAGGTGTGGTGTGAACAAACTTAGAAATTCTCACTTTTAGCCGAAAATTGAGACCTCATATATATGTTGTGTGAGAAAGGCTGTCCAAATCTAGTTTTCAGCTCTTTTAATGTTCTTCTGGAGACGACAAATATATGTCGTCTGAAAATTGAGTTGAAAATTAAGCTGAAATGAGGTTTTTAGTTGAAAATTGAGACCTCATATATATGTTGTGTGAGGAAAGCTGTCCAAATTGGGTTTTCAGCTCTTTTAATGTATTTCTGGAGATGACAAATATATGTCTAAAATAAACTGAAATTTTCAATTCGAACTTAGAAATTCTCACTTTTTGTTGAAAATTGAGACCTCACATATATGTTGTCTGAGGAAGGCTGTCCAAATTCGGTTTTCAGCTCTTTTAATGTATTTCTGGAGACGACAAATATATGTCGTTTGAAAGAAACTAAAATTTTCAATTCAAATTTTTTTTTGTGCAGAGTTTTACTTATGAGACAACATATTTATGTCGTCCAAAAAGAACCTTAAATTTTCAATTGTGCGCGGAAGCAATTTTCCACATCTTAGCGAATTCGAAATTTTCCCGCTCTTAACGAATTATGGCGCCACTTCTTTGTGTGACTCAGACGACATAAATATGTGGTAGTAAGAGGTCCGAAATTGGTCAACAAACGATATGTCTATTATCCATACGGAAACGCTCTTATCTCCTCCGACCGAACCTATTTTTTTTATTCGTGAATGCTATAAATCTCATTGAGTACCCGCAAAACTAATCTATGAGAAAATTTAGACACGTTTATAAACCTATCATATAGGTCCCCATAGAAAAATTTAAACGTAAATAAAGTTGACTCATACGATTGAGACCCAAACTTTATCGAAAATTGGTAAGTTTTCTACGGTATCCATATTTTACTTATGTAATCACATCGTACGGTCAAATTTTACAAATTAGATTTTGTTCATACAGTTGGCTTATAAAAGATACATGTTTAGGTATAATGTAGTAAACGTCTTATAGCACATTAGTAGACACGTCATGATTGAAATGATTAAAACTAAAAAAATTCAAGTTTGAGTATTGGATATTATCATGATAGCGAAACCTAGCCATGGTACAAAATTTAGACATTTTCGATAATGTTCGGGTCTCGGTCGATGCGGTCAACGTTAGTTCGATCATTCTTAAACAAAGTCAGACTACATATACATGTTGTCTGATTAATACTTGAAAAAGTCAACACAATTATCAAAATGGAAACACTCTTATCTACTCCGCCCAAAACTTATATATTCAATTCATCAAAACTCAAACTCTCCTTTGGTATTGGCGAAACTAATCCATGTGAAAATTCGGTCACTTTTACAAATCGATGGTATAGTTCCCCATAAGGAAGCGTAGGAAAGTTTGTGCGTAAATAAAGTTGACCCATGCGATCGGGACCCAAACGTTATCGAAAATAGGTAAATTTTCTACCATATCCATATTTAACGATTGTGATCACATCGTACGGTCAAATTTTACAAGTTTTATTTATTTCATATAGTTGCTTTATAAAGATGTACATATAGATATAATCAACCTAGTAAACATGTTGTAGCATATTAGTATGCACATTGTGATTTAAATGACTAAAATTCAAAAAACTAAAGTTTGAATATTGGATATAATCACGATAGTGAAACATGGCTTTGTTACAAAATTTAGACATTTTTGATAAATTTCTGGTTTCGTCGACGCGGTAAACGTTAAATCGATCGTTTCTTAATAAACTTACACTACATATACATGTTGTCTGATGAGCACATAAACTTAATAAACGTCATAAAAAGTTTTACCCAGTTTCAAAATTTTCACTTAACCGCGCCTTATTTTTCATCAAAAATCAAATTCCCCTTTTCCTAATTTTAAGTCTTCAACTTTTAAAGGTTTCCAAGCTTGACCAAAACTTTTGACCAAAAAAAAAAAAACTTCACCAAAACTTAAAACCCTAGCAGCATTCTCTTCCTCACAACTTAACTTTTTCTTCTTATTTTTCACTCGGCCGCACAACTCTCTTCTTCTTCTACTTCTTCTTCACTAGCAGCCTTCTCTCCCCTCTCTCAAAAACCAGAAACTCTCACTCATACCTCCACTTCCTTCACTATCACCGCCTCCACCTCCTTCACCTTCGCCGCCTCCACCTCTTTCCCTATCACTACCGTCGTTGCCTCAGGCAGCAAGAGCGATGACGCAGCATATGAACAACATCGTCGACGCTCTGATCGGATCCAGCGACTTTAGGAGCTGGGTCAACATCATCATGGCGGCAAATCCGCTCTCCCTCCCACTCAGCACCACCGTCTTGATGCCGAAAAACGTCGCCGTTTCACGCCTTCCCGTCGTCGACCCGTTCTTGCTGCCTTACCACGTCGTCCCTCAGTTCCTCACCTTCGTCGATCTCCGCCTCTTCAAGAACAGCTCCTGCCTCCTGACTTTCCTCCCCGAGAAGTTCATCGTCATCACCAAAACACTGAGTCCAATTTCACCGTCGATGACGCCACTATCACCCAGCCCGACTCTCCTCCATTCTTCAACCTCCGGCTCCACCTCGATTGCGTCTCTGATACCGTTGACGAAGCCTACATCTTCGATCCCGACGCCGATGCCTGCATCTCCGATTTCGTCAACGATGACTTCATCTCTGAGAGTCTATCCAGGACTCGATCGTCGATCACCGCCGCACTCCCAATCACTCTGATTTGATATTCAAGGGTACGTACGATCTCTTCTCTCTCTCTAGGGCAGTTCTATTATGATCTATCATCTAACTGAGTTTGTTTGAATGTGGATGTGTGTGGATTTGCAGGAGGTCAGTTGAAAATGGCGGTTCCGTTGTTGAAGAAGGCGATCGTAAGATACGGTCAACTAGTCAAGGTATTCACCTTCTTCACCATTATGACTATTAGCTCTTGCTTCCGATTTGTAATAGCTCGATTTCACTTTTGAGTGAAAATGATGATAGTGATTGTCGCCCCAGTCTTATTTGCATCCAAGAGATGCAAAGTGGTGAATGACTTGCTTATAACTTATTCCATATTTATTTTATGTACAAATTGCTTTGAATCTTTAGTATATGTTTGTTTGCTCAGTACCTAGCTACATTAGCATACGAATATTTAATGTATGAAGGGTCTTTGCTGATGACAACTCCTAGCTATACATATATAGTTATAGATTGTAATAGCTAAGTTAATTACGAAAGCAAAGCGAACTGTAACTTGTATACATATCGTGCAAAGCTCATTACTGCTCTCTACTAGATTGACAAACTTGATAGAAATAGGCACCACAGACAATGCACAAAGGAATGGAATTGTTGAATCAAGGTTGGGTATGTAGTCATAGATTAATTAAATGTCTGTCATGGAGCAACAATATAAATTTGGTTTATTCATGTGGTCTCCTTTTGTTCTATTTCAGGGGAACTTGAATTGTCATTGCAATTGGTAGCATTAGTCCTCTTCTTGTTTCATGAGCAGTAGGCACAAGTTTTGATTGAAATTGGTGATGCGTGTAATGCAATAAAGAGAGCTACTCGTGAATTCTCCTACTTATCTCCTCATTTTCACTTTCGAGCTCTATTTCCGTTTAGTTTCTGTTGTATGCAAGTGATTGTTGTCTATTTCAATTTCACTGGTTTGATTGCAAGTGTTTTGTTATACTTATATGTGGATAAATGTTAGCAGGAGCTACTGGGTAGGAGTGTTCATGGGCTGAGGTATGTCAAAATGCTCAAAACTTCTTCACTCTGTTTTTCCCTTGCAAATGATTCTCTATTCTTCCTAATATTATATGTAGACAATGCAGTATATTGTCTTGCTGAGAAAATAGTGTTGACATTGTCCTTAATGGTCCATATAAACATATATTTATAGTTAGCTGAGACATAGTAATTGACAATTTTTATTGAAATTTTGCTTGACATTTTGGAGAAAAGTATAATAGATAATTCTTATGCTAGCATCCATGTGATTTTTTCTTTCTTCACATTGTTTAGGTAATGGGTCACCTTTGGCAGAGCATCCAATTGGTTTGTAGATTTTTTTGGTTTTAAGTACTTGCTTTGTTTTCCGCCATTTTTGGAATAATAGAGATGATAAAAGTTGCTTCCTCATGAGCTTATGTTTCTTTTGTTGTATGCCCTGTTTTAATTTGTTCAATTTAACAACTCATCTGTTATAACCTGTTATGCCCACAGTTCAGTTTGATGATTTTCTTATTGTATACTTTAAATAAGAGCAGGCGGGTAACCGAATTATCAGGAAAAGGATCCATGTGTGTGTGGAGCATGCACCAAATGATCTAATCTCTCATTCTTTTTGTTGTTGATTTGGTCAATATGTAGGAATAAGTGTTTGCAGAAGATTCCAATGTCATTTTGCGACTTGAAGCCCCGTTGAGAGGAATGACATCAATGTTGACATCGTTAATAGGTTTCGGTATATCATTTCTAGAAATAGATTAGGTCCATATATTCATTTTAGTGAATAGATTGAAAGTTGGACCATAACTTATATCCTTTTATGGATTAGGATAAAAAGTATTATGTACTCTTTTAATTGAAGTGGATTAATTATTAACATTCAATGAAGTTTTACTTTCTTTGATTCTTAATTTTGTTACATATGAAGTTCAATTCATAGTCAAACAACATAAGTGCTTATAAAAAGCAACAAGAATGTGAATTCCAATAGACAATCGGACAACATAAGTCTTTATAACAAGCAACAAAAATATGAAGTCTAATAGACTATCAGACGACATAATTGTTTCATCAGACGACATAATTGCTTCATCAGACGACATAATTGCTTCATCAGACGACATATATATGTTGTTGGTTTTCTATTGAGACGACATATAGTCTAATAAATTTTCAAATATGATAATATCAGACGACATTAAATTGTCGTTAAAAAGCAACAGGTGAATGTATTTGTCGTTGTAAGTTCTGTAGCTTGACAATTAGATACAGTATAAGGTTGTATCATACTACATCTATTTCAACAAATCTTTCATTTTTTCTTCTTTCACTCGACATTTAAATCTCGTTAGTCTTTCATCCAGACGACATAAAGTTCGGAAACCTTCAGACTTGTCAAATTTCAGACGACATATTATCTGTCGTCTGACTGACACTCACACGACAATGGAGAACTGTCATCTGATAGCCTATCAGACGGCAGGGCCTCAGACGATATATGATTTTTCGTCAGACGACAGTGCTCAACTGTCGTCTGATGCTGTTTTTGGCATAGTGAGGGCACCATTTTGACACTCGCCTCGGGTCTCAAAATCTCAGGTCCGGCCCTAATCATTCATCCCAGGCATCCTTTGGTTATTAGCTAATAACGTTCATCATTCAATCATATCGTTAGGTTTTACCAACCAATGAAAGGCTTTAACTATCTATAGTCTCTGAATCATAATTTTGGAGTTTCAACACATGCAACAGTAGTGGAATTGAAAAGAAATTCATACCCACTTATAGTAATTACTGATAATTAATAAGATGCTTCTTATTCTAGATTAATCACTACGCCAATAAGTGCAACAAACGACACTTTTTACACAACGGTACACAATAGCAGGGTTGTACAAATTTCAAAAATGCTTCATACAACGATCAGAAACATTCATGTGGATAGTCTGAGATCATTCAAGTTTTTTTTCCTTAAACTAGTACAACACTTTGGACAATATTTTGTTGTCTGAATGAAGATAAAAATGAGGCCCATTTTGCTTCTAACCCCACTCTAGTTTGACATATAACTGAGTGTTGTTACACAACAGTGAAACAAATAAATGTTGTGTGAATGTATACAATTTAAACTATCACACAATACTTTTTATACATATGTTGTACGATGTATCTCTCATGTCAGGCTGCAGACTTCTAGTTTTAAAATTGCTCTTACATCCTCTGAAAACCTAAATTTTTTGTGAAGGATAGCCTTGGTGGTTTTGATGTAACAACGGAACACTCAAACTTGTTGTGTGAGAGTATAGTATTTTCAACAATCACACAACGACTTTTCAGTTTTGGTTGTATAATGTATTTTCGTGTCATGATGAAGCCCTTCTCTTACATTTAGCAATACTACTTTAAGTTCTTCATCCCACAACAATCAACTAAGAAATGTTGTGTGAAGGTATATCACACAATTGTTTTCAATATTATGTTGTATGTTTCATAACCTCTAACCCCTAAAATACCCTAAACCCTAAAAAACCCTAATAAATTTCCTATTGTAGTGCCACAACGGTTCTTTTTTAATACTGATGTGTGACGTAAAATTAATATTGTTGAATTTATGGTTGACCGAGTTGATCGATACCCAAACGTTTCTGAAAATTTGTGAATTTTGTTACACTGCTATACTTCACTATCATAATTATATTAAGGGGTCGAATTTTCATGATTTTAATCCTAAACATCTATATCACAATCAACCTCCTAATGAGGTATAACATGTTTCCTATGTGGCACATAATGTGACATAACATGTGTAGTACATATTATATAAACGTGTGTTTATCTAGAGAGACACCATTGAGGAAATGAAATTTTGAAAATCGAACCGTATAGACATGTTTACGATATTGAAGCATGATTGTGGTAGAAATGTCATCAATTTTCGGTATTACATGAGTGTCGATCGACGCGGTCAACTCTAATTCAGTTACTTTCACTATGGGGGAGCCAAACCATCATGATATAATTGACATCACTTCTTGTATGAGTTCATGCATAATAACCATATGATTATACGAATGTCGACAAAATCAAAAAAAATGTTTAGCGTATAATATTGCATTTCGACGTGTTTTCGTATGATGAGCCTCCCATATTTAGACAACTCTTAGTACTTTTATGCGTTGTGTGAGTGAAAACTATGGTTATTTTAAAGAGTGACTCGTTAGAATGAAAAGTAGCCGTAAATCCCGCCCTCACGATTATTAAGTGAATGTCTCTATTTTCTTTCTTCTCAGACAACACAAAATATGCAACTTATGTTGTCTAATTTGTAAAATGGATAAGGAAAAATTAAGGCTGAGATGTAGCAGCGGAAAATCTCCCGCTCTTGCAATTTAAGGATGTCATTTCTTCTCAGACAACAAAATATACAATTTACGTTGTCTGATTTGTAAAATGGATAGGGAAAAAATTAAGGCTGAGATAGCGTGGTGGGAAAGTCTCCCGCTCTTGCAATTTAAGGATGTCATTTCTTCCTAGACAATAAAATATACAATTTACGTTGTCTGATTTGTAAAATGGATAGGGAAAAATTAAAGCTGAGATGTAGCGGGAAATATCCCGCTCTTGCAATTTAAGGATGTCATTTCTTCTCAGACAACAAAATATGCAATTTATGTTGTCTGATTTGTAAAATAAATAGGAAAAAAATTAAAGTTGAGATGTAGCAGCGGGAGATCTCCCACTCTTGCAATTTAAGAATGTCATTCTCAGACAATTAAAATTTGGAGTTCTGTTGTATGATTTGGGAAACACTTAATTAACTCAAAACCTAAAGCACTTGACACTTACATAAAAAATAAAAACCTATCGCTTAAAACCTCTCTCTCACACACACACTCACACTCAAAACCGCTCATTTTGTCGAGAGAGAAAGAGAGAGTTCGAGAGAGAAAAGGGCAGAGGAGCCGCTCCCCTTCTAGGCGTGCCTCCGCCGTTGGCCGATCGGAGACCATCACTCAACTCTCCTCTCTCTCTCCTCTACCTCCCCACACCCACAAAATCGACATCCAACCATCCCCTTTCTCAAATCGAAAATCCAAACCCTAACCCCAATTCTGATTTCTGGCCAAATCCTCTCTTTTCTGGCGAGCTCAAGCTTCTAAAAGGGAAACTGATATCTTTTCTTTCAATTTCGAGCTCCCTTGAGCTTTGTTTTTCCGTTTGGGACCTAATCCCTCTTGTCTTCTTCTTTTCTGGGTTCGTCTGCAACGTCGCCGTTGACGACTCTCCAGCCTTGCATTCGATTCTTCAAGGTAATCCTTTCCTTCTCTCTCCAATTCCAATTTAGATTGGGTATCATATAGTGCACACCACATGTTTGATAGAATGCCTCATAGACACAACAAAGCTGAAGCAGTGGGCTTTTCCATGATTTTCGAAAAGTCTATACTTCTTTGTTCAATCTCAGTTTTTAACAGTTGAAAATAGACTCTTCAATGATCGTTTTAAACTTGGTTTCAAGTAAAACGGAGTTGATTTGAGAAACTTGTGCTATTTTAAAAGTTCATACAATGTTTCAGAATTTTCTGCATAAACTGCATTTTCAGTCACTTTGGGTCTCTATTTGACCATGTATTTGAACTCCAAACGACTTAAAATTTTGGGACATTGTAGTTTTGCTTGTCTACTTTGATTCTGGAGATTTTCAGCTGAAAGTATTAAAAATTCCATTGTTAATGAATTTTTCCCTCCTACTATCTGTTATTAGGAAATTTCGCAAATTGCAGCCTAGTGTTACAAAACAATTGACTATTAATGTGTTCAAGATTTTTGTTGGGATGTACTTTTGACTATTAGCTAGTATTGGTAGGTTCTTTAGAATGCTTGGATCAGAAATAGAGCAATGATCACATAGTGCACACCACATGTTTGATAGAATGCCTCACAGACACAACAAAACTGAAGCAGTGGGCTTTTCCATGATTTCCGAAAAGTCTATACTTCTTTGTTCAATCTCAGTTTTTAACAGTTGAAAATAGACTCTTCAATGATCGTTTTAAACTTGGTTTCAAGCAAAACGGAGTTGATTTGAGAAACTTGTGCTATTTTAAAAATTCATACAGTGTTTCAGAATTTTCTGCAGAAACTGCATTTTCAGTCACTTTGGGTCTCTATTTGACCATGTATTTGAACTCCAAACGACTTAAAATTTTGGGACATTGTAGTTTTGCTTGTCTACTTTGATTCTGGAGATTTTCAGCTGAAAGTATTAAAAAGTCCATTGTTAATGAATTTTTCTCTCCTACTATCTGTTATTAGGAAATTTCACAAATTGCAGCTTAGTGTTACAAAACAATTGACTATTAATGTGTTCAAGATTTTTGTTGGGATGCACTTTTGACTATTAGCTAGTATTGGTAGGTTCTTTAGAATGCTTGGATCAGAAATAGAGTAATGATCACATAGTGCACACCACATGTTTGATAATATGTCTCAAAGACACCACCAAGCTGAAACCAGTGGGCTTTTCCAAGATTTTCGAAAAGCTTATACTTTTTCTTTTCATCTCAGTTTTTAACAGTTAAAAATAGACTCTTCAATGATCGTTTTAAACTTGGTTTCAAGCAAAACGGAGTTGATTTGAGAAACTTGTGCTATTTTGAAGTTCACATAGTGTTTTAGAGTCTTAGTAAAGTTTACTGCATTTTCAGTCACTTTGGATCCCTATTTGACTATGCATTTGAACTCCAAACGGCTTATAATTTTGGGACATTGTTCCTTTGTTTGTCTGTTTTGATTCTGAAAATTTTCCCATGAAAATATTGAAAGGTCAATTGTTGGTGAATTTTTCTTTCTTACTACCTGTTTTCTGAAAATTTCTCAGATTTGCAGCTCATTGTTATAAAACAATGGATTTGGGATCCTTTACATTCTTATTTTTGTCATTGAAATTTAACAAGTTTATCTATGCATAAATCCTGTACTTTCAGTTCTAAAAGGGCATGAAGGTTTCATTCTTGACAAGCATCACTTTTGCATGTTCTTATCAATACTTCTTTTTTTTTTTTGAAAGAAAGTCATTGATGTAGGACGGATGGCCGAAGAAATCGAGGAACAAATTGATCGTTGCAGGTCCAAACCCAGTTTGCTGCAGATTTGGCGTTCGGTGTCCGAATGACTATTATTATACCTTTCTGGAAGCGGAACTGCCCAACGAATAAGACTCGCCGTTTCGTCACGACGTATGGGCTTTTTCGGCCATCCGAGTTTGTTTCGGACCTTAAATCAGCGTTTTATTAGTTTTTGGGATTTTATGTTTCCTAGTTCTTTTCGGATTGTGTTTTGATTCAATCCTTGGGCTTTTAGGTTTGGTTGTTAGTCGCCCTAGGGTTTTGTTTTCCATATATAAGCACCCTTTTGGGTAGCTGAGAGGCAGTTTATTAATTATAATTCAGAATTTAAGAGTTTTACTCTTAGTCCTTGGCGCGCTCCAGGTTTTGGTCCTATAGAGTTCTTCGCTTGAAGACTCTCCACATATTAGGGTTTAACGCTGGTTAGCCCCCATACTCCTGCTGCGTCAAGTGGTATCAGAGCCAGACGTTCCTGTCTCTTTTATCCTTGATCATGGGTGACGCACCGATTACTAGAGCAGACCGAGAAGGTATCCTAGAAGGTGTTACTGCGAATTTTACCGTAGCCCTTGCTACGTTGACTAATCAGGTGAACGAATTGAAGACTGATAATAACAATAGGAAGCGTGGAGAAGGCAGAGCTATTCCTCAACATAGGGTTCCACGAGGGAGAGGAACCACAATTGCTAGCAGCTCTGAGTCTGATTCAGAAGATGAAGTTGTTGATCTGGCGCAATTAGGGCAAGATGATAAGGATTTCAGGATGAAGGTTGATATCCCTTTCTTTAATGGGATGATGAACGTGGAGGAATTTCTGGATTGGCAAATTGAAGTGGACAGATTCATAGAGCATATGAATGTCGCGGAACATAAGCAAGTGAAGTTGGCGGCAGCTCGTCTCAAGAGCACTGCGGCAGTTTGGTGGGATAAGTTGGCATTGACGAGATTGAGACAGAGAAAAAAACCCGTCAAGAATTGGCGGAGGATGAAACAGTTGATGACAGAACGATTCCTGCCAGAGGACTATGAACAGATTCTTTACAGGATGTACCTAGATTGTGTTCAAGGGGCGAAGACTGTAACAGAGTATACCGTTGAGTTTGTGCGTCTTTCTGAGCGCAATGACTTAGGCGAATCTGAAGGGCAGAAGGTTGCTCGGTACATCAGTGGGTTGAGACCTTCCATACAAGAGAAGATTGGCTTACAAACTATGTGGTCTATGACTGAGGCTGCAAGTTTGGCGATAAAGGCGGAGCTGATGGAGAGATCCCCTAGAGTTTCTTTTCAGTTTCCAAGATTCACTAGTCAGAGGAGTACTAAAGTCGGGAGTTCTGTTGGAGATAAAGGGAAAACAATGACGCAGAATACGAGTGGAATGACCACTAGGGCTTCTAGTGCTGTTAACAAAGAGGGTGGCGTTTCTGGTTTTGGCAGTACTAGCAGGGCAACTCGGGCAGCACCTGTGCAGCGACCTTTTAACCCTTATACAAGGCCTTTCCCAGGTACTTGTTATAGGTGTTTACAGCCTGGTCATAGATCCAACGAGTGTACTGCCCCTCCGAAGGTGGTTAAAGCAGTTCAGGCTTTAGTCGAGGCCTGTGAGGGGGAAGACGAGGCGGAGGAAGGAGGCGATGACTATGAAGGGGCTGAATTTGCAGTGGAAGATTCTCCAGAAAAGGTGAACATTGTATTGCAGAGAATTCTGTTGTCTCCCAGGAAGGAGGACGGTCAATGTAAGAACCTTTTCAGATCGCATTGTTCTGTCAACAACAAGGTGTGTAATTTGATTGTGGATAATGGGAGTTGTCGAAAACTTTGTTGCTGAAAAGTTAGGTAGAGTATTTGCAGTTGCCAAAAGAGGCCCATGTGATGCCCTATTCTCTGGGTTGGGTGAAGAAAGGTCCTCAAGTGCGTGTAACCAGAACCTGTAAAGTGTCTGTTTCGATTGGTAAGCATTATAGGGATGAAGTAGTTTGTGATGTTCTGGACATGGATGCTTGTCATATTCTGTTTGGGCGCCCTTGGCAGTATGATGTTGATGTTACTTACAGGGGTCGGGATAATGTGATGTTGTTTATGTGGGGTGAATTTAAGATTGCTATGGCTCCTGTGGTGAACTTTGTCAAACCTGTAGAAAAGAAGAGGGAGAATTTTCTAATCTTGTCCAAGAATGAACGAGAGATAGAGGAAGACTTTAAGGAGTCAGAGTTGTGTTGTCCTGTGGTGATTAAGGGGTTGTTTAGTGCAGAAAAAGAACCTGTGGAGATCCCTGAAGAAGTACAACAGTTGCTTAAGGGATTTGAGGAGTTGATTTCTGATGAGCTCCGAGATAAAACTATTGCCAGCTTGGAGAAACGGTATTTTTGGCCCCATTTGAGGAGGGATGCCACGGCAATTGTCCGGAAGTGCTATGTTTGTCAGGTTTCTAAAGGTCAGTCTCAAAATACTGGTCTTTATACACCTTTACCTGTTCCTGAAGACATTTGGCAGGATCTTTCAATGGATTTTGTGCTGGGTTTGCCGCGTACACAGAGGGGAGCGGATTCTGTATTTGTGGTTGTTGACAGGTTTTCTAAGATGTCGCACTTCATTGCTTGTAAGAAGACCTCGGATGCTACCCACATAGCCAAGCTATTTTTCAGGGAGGTCGTGCGTTTGCATGGGGTTCCACGATCTATCACTTCTAACAGAGATTCGAAATTCCTTAGTCATTTCTGGATCACTTTGTGGCGGATGTTTGGGACAGCTTTGAACAAGAGTAGCACTGCGCATCCTCAGACTGATGGGCAGACTGAGCTTACCAACCGAACTCTAGGTAATATGGTCAGGAGTGTATGTGGAGACAAACTAAAAAGTTGGGATAATGCTTTGCCACAGGTGGAGTTTGCTTACAATAGTGCTGTGCATAGTGCTACTGGAAAATCATCTTTTTCATTGGTGTATACTGCTGTTCCAAAACATGTGGTGGATTTAGTCAAGCTGCCACGGGGTCATGGTGTTAGTGTTGCTGTTGAAAATATGGCCAAGGAAGTGCAAAAAGTTCGTGAGTCAGTTAGGGCTAAACTGGAAGCCACTAATGCAAAGAATAAGGCTGCAGCTGACAAGCATCGCCGGGTTAAGTTATTCAAGGAAGGTGATGACGTTATGGTGTTTTTGCGGAAGGAGAGGTTTCCTGTTGGTACCTACAATTAGCTGCAACCCAAGAAGTATGGTCCTTTCAAGGTTCTACGGAAGATCAATGACAATGCTTATGTTGTTGCACTTCCTAATTCTATGTCCATTTCCAATACCTTTAATGTGGCTGATATTTATGAATACCATGCGGATGAGGCTCTTTATCCTGTTGAGAACTCGGGGTCGAGTTCTTCGGAGGTGGAGGAGACTGATGTAGGACGGATGGCCGAAGAAATTGAGGAACAAATTGATCGTTGCAGGTCCAAACCCGGTTTGCTACAGATTTGGCGTTTGGTGTCCGAATGACTATTATTATACCTTTCTGGAAGTGGAACGGCCCAACGAACAAGACTAGTCGCTTTGCCATGACGTATGGGCTTTTTCGGCCATCCGAGTTTGTTTCGGACCTCAAATCAGCGTTTTATTAGTTTTTGGGATTTTATGTTTCCTAGTTCTTTTCGGATTGTGTTTTGATTCAATCCTTGGGCTTTTAGGTTTGGTTGTTAGTCGCCCTAGGGTTTTGTTTTCCATATATAAGCACCCTTTTGGGTAGCTGAGAGGCAGTTTATCAATTATAATTCAGAATTTAAGAGTTTTACTCTTAGTCCCTGGCGTGCTCCAGGTTTTGATCCTATAGAGTTCTTCGCTTGAAGACTCTCCACATATTAGGGTTTAACGCTGATTAGCCCCCATACTCCTGCTGCGTCAGTCATACCAATTGAAGGTTAGTTTAGTTAATGTATCATTTTCCTAAGTGTCGATTGATATTGTCTTATACTATTGTTAAATTTGAAGGTACTATCACCCTTATTTTGCATGACTACATATGCTGCTCTTAGGCTGATCGATCCTTGCAACAGAAAGAGAGTTTGATATCGCATCGTTTAAGAGAATTGATAGTAAGGTTTTAAAACTTTTATCCCTAGGTTGTTTTGTAGCTCCATTTCTTCTTTACCTTGTACAACAAGTGATAATTTCCTTGGGTATGATAGATAAATGTGCTTGTAGCTCCATTTCTCTTAGATCCATGATTCATGTGCTTGTGATGTTTAAGTGTTTAATACAACAATCAATAATGCATTGATGTGTGTGTATATATATGTTGAGAGACTGTGATCAAATCTCGGTTGGTTTCTTTATCAATACATTGTTTTCATTCTTTACTAGACATGTTTTCTTCTTTGAATCTCTAGTCTATGAGGGTGTGCATTTGAATATTTCAGGCAAAGTAATTTGTCAACCAAAGCTATTCTTTTTTGAATTGCCAAAAGCTATTCTTTTTAAGATAGAAACTACATTTTGAAGTGAAGAAAAATACTGCAGAATTTCCTGAGAAGAAACTGCAAACTTTATTCTCTTTTACCCTATTTCCAGGTCTTCAAATCTTCTGAAAATTTGACAGATTTATTTTCGGATAGCTAACTAATGATCTGGAAAGTTTCAGCTTATTTCCTATAAAATTGATTACTCGGTGATTTCTCAAAGTTCAGTTTGCACTTGGTAATATTTCCAGAATTTTAAGTGCACCTTTGTGTTTTCTACTCAGTTTCAAACTCTCATTGGAACCATTTAACCTTGGTTAACTTTGTTGAGCTTCCACATACTTGTCAAGTGCAACATTTTATGTAGAGTTGTAAGAGGTGCTTTAGAAATGGTGAGTTTTTGTAATTAGTGCTCTTTTTCGAAATGTTCACATATAAAAATTTCTGTGTTGAGCTTTTATTATTGATAAGTGGTTGTATGTCTGACTCTGTATTAAAAGAAATGAATCTTTGCACTTGTAAGTAGCACACTGATTATTTTGACTTCAATTTGGATTTCAACTCTCAACCTTGGTCTTTAAATAATAACATTAAATCTGTAGCCTGCATTAGAAAACTATTGGTGCATGAGTGATGGAATTGAACTTGAAATTTTGGTTAAACAACCATGCCATGTATGACTTAACTCGATGGTAAGCTTTTGAAATACTAATTCTTCAATGCAATCGATAGATGGTGTTGCCCCAATGGTGTAAATGAATAGATAACAGCCGTCTTTTTGAAGCATATATGTAGAATTGTAGTAGCAGAGCTGTTAAAGGTGAGCCATGTATACTTTGGTGATGAGTTTCATAAGGAATATACAATTGGTAGTATAGGTACTGAAATATACAACAGATTAGTCTTAAATATTATTATGCTCATTATCTTGTAATTTTTGTAGGTGAAAGGGATTAGATATAATTTGCTGCACTTAGGCTGAGCTCTGTGTCATTCTTTGAATCTGTTAAATCAGAAACTGCAGTTTCCATGTGGGCAAGGGCTACGACTAGAGCTGCAAAGGTGATAATAATTTCCATATCAGCAGCTAAGGTTCACTTGGCTTTGACATGATATTATTTCAATACCATTATAATTAGCGGGAGTATTTCTATGCATATATGATGTTAATGCTTCACTAAGTGTAAAATGTGGTACAAATAGATTAGTTCATATAGTTCCAAAGAGAATACATTTAAACTATATTAACTGCAGAAGTTATATATAAGAAGTTATATATAAGAAGTAAATGATATTAGTTATCTCAGCAAAAAGTAGATCATATAGCAATTTTGCCAATTTTATGATGATATCCCTCACAACACCATTCTTCCCTTTTAATACTTTGGTTTACTTTGCTGAAAGAAGCCATATAATCTTAAATGGCACATAGATACCTTATGCCTCTAGGGGCTTGATTGGATATGTATATATCAATTTTTGTTCTTTGTTTACTTTAGTGGGACAAAAGAGGCAGCTGCAAATACACTCAAGAAGATTTGGATGAGGTGAGAAAGGAGTGGGCAGACTTTGCTGTCAAGAAGTATGTGAAGGAGCCGTGATTGAGGTAGCATCCTCTTGTTCAAAGAAAAACATCTTTTTTGTGCTTCTCAGCTGGTACAATATTCATGCATGATATGTAGCATGTTTTTGGTACAATTGATACTATGTATCAGCTAGCTTTTGATGTCCCTAGTTGATGGGCATGTATTTGAATGCTTTTCTTATTTTTAATGGTTGTTAGGATGATGGGCATATGTTTTAGATGTCACATTAATGTTAACAATGCATCGGATGTTTTATATCATATTTTGGTTGTTTGAATGTTTTGGATGGTTTGGAAATATACTTGTAATACTGTTCATTAGGTAAATTTGGTATTAGGACATCAATAGAGCACATCATACAACTAAATGATGATAATCTAACGTTGTATGAAATGCATCATCATACAACAAGTTAATGACAATCCAACGTTGTCTGACTAAATGATCCTACAACCATATTCTAACATTGATACGTTGTGTGAGTATTGATCACACAATGCCTATTAGCAAAAACTCTGTGTACTATTTAACAATCAGAAAACTATGAAACCTAAAAACTCGTTGTATGAAGATAACTTCACACAATAGTTTACAGCAAGAAACTATTGTGTGAGTGTCGACAGATGTTGCAAACTGCAATGCGGAATGATCTCGACATATGTCGATAAAATCTATCGATATTCACACAACAACTCTTGAAAGAAAATAGTTGTGTGAGTTGACGATCACACAAGGGTTTTTATTGAAAAAGTTGTTGTGTGATTCTCGGCGGATATCATCGACAGCTGACGAGAAGCAGCTCGGCATGTATCGGCATCTGTCGATAATATCTGCCGAGAATCACACAAAAATATTCTAAAAAAAACCAATTGTGTGATTCTCGGCATAATTCATCAACATATGTCGATAGCTGCCAAGAAGCAGCTCGACATGTGTCGGCAGCTGTCGATGATATCTGCCGAGAATCACACAATAGTTTTTATTGTAGCGTTGTGTGTCAGTTAGTCAGACAAGCTCTTTTTAGCCGTTGTGTGACATGTTGATCAGACAGCGATCGGATTAACAACGGATTTGACCTTTAACAGACGACATTTTTTCCCCGTCGTGTGATGCATTATCTGGCGTAGTGAATGTACTTTAGTGCTATAGAATTAGAATGATGAATGGGGAGTAACTTAATTAGTTGTTTTGAACTAGAATGCAAAATGCAAAGAAGAGCAAATTGTCGATCCAGCTATCCAGAGGTAAGAAGCAATGTTTGGTCCGCTATCTAGCTACCATCTATAATGGTCTCGAGAGCACTACCTTTTATAATCAAAACTCTTGGCAATTTGGCATGCGAGATTATCTTATCTGGAGTATCCAAATTTATGTAGCATTTTAGCTCATTAAGATCCATGTTTGACAAATAAGATTCATGTTATTGCAAAATTAACTTAATTTCTCATGAAAAAGGTGTCTATCCATTGATTATAGAGAGGTAGCTAGAGAAAATGCAGTTGAGATGTTAGAGTTTCTATTTTCTTTTTGAGAAAAGAGATGTTAGAGTTTCTTGGTCATCAACGTTTTGTCAAATGTTATCGTTTTCAATAGTTTTTTTTTTCTTTCTAGAACGTTTGAAAATGTAGGAAATAATCTCTTAGGTGTGTTGCCTTTTGATGCGTGTTTTGATGTGTCTGCTTAAGGCCAGTGTGGCGGACTGTGTCTCTTTTGGAAATCCATAAATATTAATATAAATGTTATCTTTGCCAATGCTCGTTTTATACATTGCAAGATTAGTGATCTGAGTAATGATACTTGCTGGTATACTACTTTTGTTTATGCTTATCCCCAAAAGAATTTGCAATTCAATCTTTGGAATGAAATTTCTAATTACAAGCCTGTGAATGATGATCCTTGGTTTCTCATGGGAGACTTTAACATTATTCTCCATCCCTCGGAAAAGTTGGGGGGTTTAAGTAGAACTACTAGATACATGGTAGATTTTGGAACTTTTTTGAACAATATTAATATGTGTTCAGTCCCAAGTAATGGAGTTTCTTTTACTTGGACTAATAATCACAGGGATCACACTGTGATTTATGAAAAGTTGGTTAGAGTTTGTGCTAACTGGTTGTTGCAATTTCCAGATGTGGAAGTAGAGAACCTTCCCATTACTGGTTCAGATCATGGCCCTATCTGTGTTTCTTGGAACCATAGAAGACCTAAAATGCACAGGTCTTTGAAGTTTGAGGCTATTTGGTTATCTCACCCTCTTTTAAAACAATTGGTTGCAGATTCTTGGCATGAAGTTGTGGATGATGATCCTTTGAAAATTTTTGTTACAGTCTGTGGGAAGTTTGCAACTCTTGCTCAAGTTTGGAATAAAAATGTCGTTGGAAATCTGACACGACCCACCCCGAATTTCACCCTGAAATTCGGAGTAAGTCGTGCGGGGACCACCTCCAAGAAAGATAACATAAATCCTCTAACAAATATTCTAAGACGTCAACAAGTCTTCACCCACAACCGAAATAATATACATTAAACCCAAGTATTCAGAGCTACTAAACACTAGCGGAAAAAGAAACCACAGGTAGGTTAAACAGGTAACCTACAGATGAAAAGTGGTGGAAATGCAGGTGACTATGCCTCGTCTTCTACTAGGTCCAACCCGAATTCTGCAGACTGGGCATTTTAAAACGAAGGGCCCAGGGGAAACATTTGAACACGTTAGAGTGAGTGGACAAAAATAAAATAAATGAAATAATTCTTTATGCTTTCCCAATTTTACTTTTACATAGAAAAATATGCTGCATGCGACAGCTCAAAACACTCAACACGAAAACTAGAAATTTCATGACTAGCTCCGGCCAGTCTCCAACGCTCAATAAAATACAGCCTCTCAGGCTAAAATAAAATATGTATGTATTACACTCGTCATATCCCTTGTATGAATTTTCTTGAAACAACAAAAACAAATAGAAAATTCACACAAGGCAACGACTCTTGCGTCTAACGCTCACGTCGCACCATAATGACATTTTACCTCATTATGGTGGAAAAGACGGTGTATAAATATACGCGCATATCCCCTATGTAAATTCTCAATTTCGGTTATTCTCCAACAACATAAATTATTTCGCATGCACATTATTTAAAGCAGAAGTCCACTCACAAATTAGGCCTAAGCCTGATGTCGATCTGGGGTCTCGTCTGCTCGAGCCTCCTCACGTCCTGTTCCAAATATAATATTAAGTTCCCAGCCGAAATTCCAATATTTACACAAAATAGGCAGAAATTAACCGAGAGCCATAAACACACTCATCATTGCCTAACTTCGATATTCTTAAATCAGAACGATCCGAACTTAAATATCATCCTCGACAGTCGTAAATATAACCTCCCCAAAAATACGACTTAAATCTTACGGCTGGATTCTACATTAATTAACCGCCAAAAATACCAAACTTCGGAAATTCACAAACCTATCCAAATCTCATCCAAAATTCCATAAATCACCTCAATATAATCCCCTTAATATTCCATATTTAAAACCCTAAAAATCTTCCAAACCGGCGGCGGCCGGAGGCCAAATCCGGCGACCTCCAATTCCTATGAAATTTTAACAGCATCTTCCTCTCATCATGCTCTACAACTTTCCTAACTAACACAAACCCAAAATCCAAGCTTAGCTATGCCAATCGAACAAAAACATCAAAAACGCCCTAGAGCTTCCACCTCAAATTTCTTCTTACCTGAAGCAAACCGGAGTGAGTCCTTTTAGGGCAAGGCAGCTGGGTTGAAGACCTACAAAACCATACCAAGCTTGCCCGGATTGGTGGCCGGAGGAGGGAGTTCTGGCGAAAAGCTTCCCGGCGTTTCCGGCGGGTTTTCTCCTCTTCCGGCGGGTTAGAGGCTCGAGGGCTAGGCCGGGGAGGGAGAGGAGGAGATGGGGGTCCGAAGTGGGGTGGAGCGGCGGCCGGTGGCTGGCCGGACGGCGGCAGACATGGGCTGGGCGATCCGGCAGGGGAGAAGACTCGGGGGGAAGGAGAAAACGAGAGAGAGGGGGAAGAGAAAAAGAGGGAGATGGGTTTGGGCCTCTCCAAACCGGTCCAATACTCATATATCAACCCACTCCAAAATAAAACACCCCGAAAAAATAATACCCGAATAAAAATTACCTTTTACTAGCTAAAATTTACTATTTTACCGTCGTCGTATTTTCCTCTTACGAATAATCCTCCGCACATAATCATCCCCGAAACCCCTCTAGGGACCAATTAAACTATTAACTCAATGACGAAGACGGTAAAATTCTTATTATAAACCAGCTAGTAAATAAGGTAAAAATATAAGAGTCGGGATGTGACAAAATCTTTTTCAGAAGCTTAATTGTTTGCATGACCAATTGACTATTATTCAATCCCAACTAATTAATGATCCTAACTCAGTGGTGTTATAGGAGAGAAATATCTCAATAATGGAAGAGCTTCAAAACCTGCAGAGAGATGAAGAAATCTTTTGGGCTCAAAATGCAAAACAGAATTGGTTAAAGCTTGGGGATAGAAATACCAGGTTCTTCCAGATGAAGGCTAATCTCATAAAACAGAGAAATAACATTGTCAAGATAAAGAGTGATGACAACAGTTGGTTGACTAAAGCTGATGACATTAGTAGACATACTGTAATGGACTTCTGGAAAACGTTTCTAGGCTACTGTTGCAATTAATAATTCTAAAATGAATAATTTTGTTGAAATAATTAATCCTTGTAGTTCTATGGTGGATAATGATATGTTGACTTCTCAGGTTACTGAAGTGGAGATTCTAGAAGCTTTGCAATCCATTGGCCCTCTCAAGGCACCTGGTCCAGATGGGCTTCATGCAGCTTTCTTTCAAACATGTTGGGGTGAGATTAAACACACTGTTATTCCATTGATCAATAATTTTTTTCAAAATAATGCTCCTCGCAAGGCTATTAATCATACCAATATAGTTTTAATTCCTAAAGTTGATGAGCCGGAAGTAGTCGGTCAGTTTAGACCAATTAGTCTTTGCAATGTTTCTTATAAGATTATTTCAAAGTTGTTAGTGAAGAGATTAAGACCTTTACTTGAAAAGTGCATCTCTAAAAATCAAGGAGCTTTTGCTCCTAGAAGATCTATTCATGATAATATTCTTATTGCTCATGAGCTTTTTTCAGACTTTAATAGAAAGAAAGGAAGGACTGGTGTTATGTCTATCAAGCTAGACTTGGAAAAAGCTTATGATTTCCTTAGCTGGGACTATATTAAAGCCTGTCTAGGCAAGTTTGGTTTCTCTTCTACTTGGATTAACTGGATTATGGAATGTATCACTTCAGTCTCTTTTTCAGTTGTTATCAACAGGAAGGCGGAAGGTTTCGTTGAGCCTACTAGAGGTATAAGGCAAGGAGATCCGTTATCTCCTTATATTTTTATTTTCTGTATGGAGCCTCTTATCAGACATCTCAATCGATTGGCTGATAAACCTAGTTCTCATGTGGGTATTTTATCTTCTCCATGTGGTTATAGAATTACTAATCTAATGTTTGCTGATGACGTACTGTCTTATTTTCTGTAAAGCTTCCTCTAGAGCTGCAAGGAATGTGTTGTCTGTGCTTAATAATTTTTCTGAGGCTTCAGGGCAAAAGATTAATTTTCATAAATCTTCATTGTATTTTTCTCCTAAAGTTCCTAATCAGGTGAGGAATGATATAGTAATTGTGATGTAGATTCAACATAAGGCCACCATTGGGAAGTACCTTGGAGTGCATAATATTATTTTTTGGAAAGATCCTGAAAATGCTAATGATTTATTACAGAGAATCAATAAGAAGTTAGCAAGTTGGAAAAAATGTACCCTTTCAAGAGCAGGTAGACTCACTTTACTTCAAGCTAATGTGTCAGGTATGCCGAATCACATTATGTCTTGTTTTAAGCGTCCTGCTAAAATCACCAATGCAATTGATAAAAAGGTCAAGGATTTCTTCTAGGGAACTGACTTTAAGGGAGCAGCTGTTGCTTGGGGTAAGGTTTGTACCCCCAAAAATTCTGGAGGGCTAGGCATTCGACCTTCTAGACATTTCAATAATGTTGCTATAGCCAAACTTGGCTGGAAAATAATCACTCAAAATGAGAATTGGTGGGTTAATATAGTTAAGGCTAAATACTTGAGACATTCTTCTTTTTTCTAGGTGAAGAAGAAAGCTTCTTCTTCTCTAGCTTGGAAAAGAATTCTGGATATGAGAGAGCTTCTTCAAAGAGGAATCCAATGGACTGTAGGAAATGGCTCAGACATTGCTTTCTGGACGTTCAATTGGGTACTACATTTCCCTCTTATTAATCTTATTGATGATATTAGACGTGCTAATATTGATTGGAATGAGTTTGTGGCTGACTATATGTCTAATAAAAATTGGAATAGAGATAAATTGCTCACAGTTCTTGACATGAATATTGTTGATCAGATTTGTGGTATACCAATTCCCAAGAATAATCAGGCAGACTCTTTTGTTTGGGGTTTTAGTCCTAATGGAGAATTTACAGTTAAATCTGCGACTTGGATTCAAAATAATGAGACTAAGAGCCATGAGTTCTCTCCTTTGATACGGAAAGTTTGGAAATCAGATTTGGCTCCGAAAATCAAAATTTTTAGTTGGCTTCTTTTAAGAGGAAGGGTAAAAACCAAAAATAGATTGCACAGGTTTGGTATTAACCCAAGTAATTTATGTTCTTTGTGCGCACAAGAAGAAGAGACTTTAACTCATCTATTTTGCAAGTGTTGCATCTCAGGCCAAGTTTGGGACCTAGCAAATTGCAGAGATATTTGGAATTCTGATAATCTTTTTCAAACCTTGCAGGGTATTTCTATAAATAGGCCGTTTGATGCGGCTAAGTTTGGAAAAATTCTTACTCTTTGTTGGCAGATTTGGCAGAAGCGTAATGATTGTGTCTTCAAAAACAAGAACTTTTCTCCCTATGCAGCTGTTGCATGCGCTGCTTCATTCCATTGCAACTTTACTCTCTACATCAATGTTTCTCCAAGTCTAAGACCAAGTCCCAACATCAATATCAAATGAAACCCATCTCCTCCTGGAAGCATAAAGATTAATTTGGATGGTTTGGTGTTGCAACAAAGTTCTGATAATGCTGTTGATTTCATTTTGAAAGACGACTCTGGATGCCCTGTGTTAGCCTCTGCCCATAAGATTGGGAAGACAACCATTCCCATTGCAGAAGCTATTGCGCTCAAGGATAGTCTCCTCACTGCTCTAGAGTTGGGGTTCCATAATGTTTTGGTTAAAGGTGACTCCTTGCTGGTTATCAATTGTGTTATTGAAAAGTTCAAGTGCCCTTGGAGACTCATTCAGCTTATCCAAGATATCAGAAGGCTAGCTAGTTCGTTTCAAAGCATATCTTTTCGGCATGTCTTCAGAGAGGCTAACTTCACGGCCAACGCGCTTGCCAACTTTGGTCACCAAATTTCAAGTCCTTGTCGTTGGGAGTCAAGCTTTCCTCCGGTTGTAAGGCAGGCCATTAATTTTGACCTCTTTAGAGTTGGGTGCTCCCGAGGTTCTGTTTTGTAATCAGTCTTTTTAGCATCAAATTTTCTTCTTCTTCTTCTTTTCATTTTACTTGTTTTTCTATATGTTTTGAAGAATGTTGGTTTCATGTTCCTCTTCAATATGTTGTAACTGATGTTTGTTGGTAAATTATATATTGTCATTCTAATATAAATTAAATATTCATGCTTAGAGTGGAGATCATGACTTATGCCATTGTTATCTAATATTATGTGCATACTGTAGGTTTGAATTGATTCTTTATTAATTGAGCATTTATGAATGAAATAAATGGAATCAATCATGTATCATGCAGCTAGGCTAGTGTGTAGAATACTCTTTTAGGAGTTGAACTTGAAGGGAACTTGGTACTCCTTGAGGAGTTGTACTTAAGGGGATCTAGGTACGTACTCTTTGACGAGTTTTTGGAGTTTGTGGTGAGTAAGTCCTATATTGTATAGGACATCAAATATATCAGATTCTATCTATTTTAGATGTTGCATGAGAAAATGGAGAAATCTAAGTTGATTAGGTTTATAACTAAAATATTGCGTTAAAAGGAAGAAAACCTAAGTAGTTTAGGTTTTTATTCCTTTATTAGCATATTTGATTGATTTAGGGATTGTGTGGTCAAAGACTTCCCTTTAAGAAACTAAATTGGTTTATGACGCTAATGATGATGAGAAATTATGCATCGGGAGTTTGAGTCTATAAAAGAAGACGCAACTGTCTCATTGAGGTTACCTTTCGCACGTACCATTCTTGGAGAGAAAAGTTCGCTGCAAATAATATTGATAGAAAAACATCGATGTTCAACTATTTCGTGTTAAATTAAATTTATTGTTTATGTGATTGAGATTCTCTCTGGGTCAGTAGAGAATTATTGAAAGATCAAGAACTAGGCTAGTTCCTTGAAGATTGAAAGAGAAAATTGTTTGAAAAAGAAAAGTAGTTCAAACATATTAGTTAGGGTTCTAGTGATTGTAGTCGCGGCTAGTGTTACATTGTTTGTAACAAGACTTGTTTTTTGTTCATAGTAAATTTCTTTTTCATTAGAGGCTTTCAGGAGTTAAAGTCTCAGTAGTGGTTTTCCTCAAATTGAGGTTTTACTGGGTAAAGACTTTTGTTATTTATTTTATCGTTGCTGATAGATAGTACACGCAGGATTGAAACAATTGTTGCAATCTCAGACACCCACAAAACGTCTTTCCAAGTCTTTACAATTGGTACCATAGTAGTATCTAAAGATTTTCTTAGTATATCCGTGGTCAGGGAAGCAGCTATTGGTTTAGTTAATTATTTTTTTATGTCTAATAATACATTGGTAAGTCATATCGAGACTTTTGAGGTAAAAATCTCATTCTTCTTCTACTGTCGATAAGAAAGCTTATGTTCATAAGGATGAGTTTGCACGATTAATTAAAAAATTTGAGATGTTTCTAAAAAAGAGAAAGTCTTTCGATAAGTTCTCAAATTATTTATATGTTGAAAAATCTAGGTGTTATGATTGTTGTGCTTTTAACCATTGTTTGTCCAAGTGTCATAACATGTGTCTTGGATCAGAAACAATGATGAATCGATATCTCTAAATCAGCGACAACATAATCTCTCAATTCCTTTAATGACTGCACCAAAAAAACGTGTAACGTTTACTGGGGAGCAAGTTTCAATCCATGAACACACTGATTTTAAGCATAAATTTGTCTTTGTAAAAGTTATTTTTCTGCTTGTGTTGATGATTGTTGTAAGACATATATCTCTCTTTGTTTTCCTTCATCTTACAATCCAAGTCAGACTTTTAAACATGTTGAAGCCACATGTCTTGTATCATCAACTGATCTATCTAATATGTGAAGTGATGCACAATATATCGACAGTGGCTACTTAAGGCACAAACTAGAAGTAAGAGTTGGTTTGTATCATCCAAAGTTATGGATGATCTTCTTGAGCTTTGACATAGGCAATTGGGTCATGTTAACTTCCAGGATTTATTGAAACTCTCACGCACGAATAGTGTAAGAGGAATGTCTTCCTTAAGTGGGAAACATGATGGGATGTGTAAAAGCTACGACATATGTGAGCAAACTCAAGTAGTTCATAGTGTAACCAACTCAAGATGACCTCTCATCTTTTGGAGCTCTTACACATGGACTTGCTTGGACCTTCTCACACCAAAAGCATTGGTGGTAACAAGTATATTTTGGTGGTTGTTGATACTTTCTTTCTTTTCACATGGGTTTATATTTTCTAAGAGAAAAATATGATGCTTTTGAAAATTTTAGAAGTCTGTTCAAATTAGTTTCGAAAGAAAAACATGCTTTGAATGAATCTAGTGTCAAGTAGAGAACTAATAATCTAGTGTCAAGTAGAGAACTAATACTGATATGGAGTTTCAAAATCCTCTTTTTCTAATTTCTTCCTTGAGCATGATATCTCACATGAGTGTTAAGACCCATTAGTGGATTTGAGGATTGCAAATATAATGTTTTTCTTGATATGAGAAGAGTTATGTTTCACTTTGTGGGTTTAGATAGTAGTAAAACTCCATATGATAAAGTTGTGGAAAGGTAAGAGGCCCAATGTTAGTCACATTCGTGTCTTTGGAAGTCGTTATTATATATTCAAAGACAAAGAGTATTGTGATATACTAGTAAATACAAACTTATGAGACTTTTCTCATCAATTTTGGCATTTTATACAAGTAATATAGAGGATGATGCGATATTAGTCCCTTATTTACATTTTTTATTCGAGGCAATACTCTCTCTTAAAAGGGAGAGGACCACTCGAGAAATCACGACCACTATCTTTTTCATATAAATTTATTAAGACAAACAAAAATAAATACACGATGGGAGAAGAGGACAGCAACCAAAACTTATGCCTAACAAACAATTAATTAATATATAACAAAATAAGAAAAAGATAACAATGAGGATGCTCCAAGTACTGCAAATTGACTTTGAGAGGTGAAACTTGGGTCTCCCGACACATCGGCGAGTTTTGTGCTCCCATACCAAATACTGGCAGGGCTACGGTGACTAGGGCTTAGAGAGGCGAAAATTTCTTAAGCAACGATGTCGTGATCTCGATCAAGATGATTTGAAGACTCCAGTCACGATGGCTTTTGGCTGAGGCGACTAGGAGGATTGCCTTTTTAGGGAGTGCATCAACATCATACATAGGTGCTCAGTATATGAGAACTTGGTGTAGATCAGGTTAAAACAAAGGCTGGCTAGTGCCGACTGAGGTAGAGATTTTGATACTGTTGTTGGAGTTGGAGCATTTCTGTCAGATATGTCTCCGATCAGGCTAGATTGGCCGCAGAAAGAAAAAACAATGATGGTTGGATCGGGATCGATAAATTAGTCAATTGTGGTCAATAAGAGTAATATGACATCTACGAAGGTTAATTGAGTTGGCGAGCACACATTATTCTGGTCGGTTCGTCAGAGATGGGAAGTTGATCGTTGGGTTGCGGCACCGGAGGAAACGATGGCGTCTTCGCCAAGTCAAAGCATAGGAAAATCCTGATCAGAGGCCTAGAGGCGGCTTCATTGGGCCTGGTTTTGGGCTCACATTAGATCATACTTGGCTTTTGATCACTAGACTTGGGCTCATATCCATAGTAGGAAGTTATCTCTATGGATATATAACACTAATGCCTAGGGAAAAAGAAAAACGTAGAGCCCATTTACATTGTCTGAGCATTAGACATAAATTATTTACTTGATTTTTAGTTTATTATGTGTGCACCAACTGACCAACTGAGGTTTTAACCAGCTACTTGAATTATTATTTCCCAGAAGTTGGTAACAAGGTTTCACTTTAATTGTTTGCAGACTCATTTATGAGCCTATATGTAAACTATGAAGGTCATGATCATGGTTTTTGTTAACTTTTGCTCAACATATTTTGTGGAGAACGGCATATGTTATAATGTGTCGGTGAGCCGTGGCCTGGTTGGTTAAGGTGGTTAACTAACAACTTTGACGTCATGGGTTCAAACCTCATTGACATATGTAGGGTGTGTGAGTTATTTAATAAAAAGTTAAAAAACAAAAAAAATGTCTTCTTACCGTTGTTTAAGTAATACATATATTATTGTTATGAATAAAATAAAATGTAAATTAATCATGCTCCTAAAATTTCACACAAATTTAATTACTTCTTTGATTTTTCATTACAGGCTAGTTTTAACACCAACTTTTCAATAAAAATTAAAAAAATCATAAAAAAGAGCACATAGTTGCTAAAACACACAATAATAAGCTTTTCGTTGTAATTTTCCTTTTCTTCTCAAAAAAAACACACAATAATAAATTATTTTTAATTTGGCCATATTTTTTTCTTGAAGCAGCGGATAAATCCATTGATATAATCATGTGACCAGTACAAGTTCAAGCTAGAGTCGTCTGTAGTCAAACTCAATACAATTTGCTGCGCATTGACATGCCTACAACCCTAAGAAAATAAAAAAACCAACTAAAAACAAATGCAGGAGGGAAATCTCTACGTGTCCAAGAATAGACTTAATGGATCCTAAGAAAGCATTGTAACCTACACAAACACTACAAGATACTCTATCAAATTAATTTGAGGCCTAAGACTCTTCATGGTGTACCTTTCCATCAAAAAGAAGCGCAATACTAATTGATTGTGTTTGTGCAAGGCTCTACTCGATCCTAGATGAGGATCACTCCTTCTCCGCTACACGATTGAGGCTAAGTTCTTCCACCACCGAGCCGGAAATAGAAGCCATTGAGTCTGATGTCTCTCCCTAAATTTTCTTCTTTTTGCTACTTCCACGAGGACACCCTCTCTTCTTAGGAGATTCGCCTATTTTGGCAATCCCAAAACCACCATTAGAGAGAGAGAAACAAAGGTCCTCTGGATTGAGTGGTAAAGGAACCACTGCTAGGGCATGGTTGGATGATTCATCCTAATCATCACTATCTTCGCGCCTTTGACGAACACCAGCCACCTTGGTTGGAGACGGGAATGCGAAAACCTCCTGGATTTGGACATACAATACGCTTCTCTTTTGGAAACACAAAGGTCAAAGCAGGCATAGGAGGTGCAATTAGGGTTTGTTGGGTGTTTGCCCTAAACATCATTGGTGAAATTGTTGTAGGTGCAGTCGAGGTGCGCAGTCACCCATTCTGAAGTCTCCTCATTCTCACGAGGGCTGGCCTTCCCACCATGATTGATCATCATACAAATCTGACAACGCCCAAGAAGACTTTCATAACAGTGTGGATCAAGATGACGTCCTTAGGCAAAACCCTAATTCGTCACTCCAGTCGCACCGGTTGATGCAAAGGCAGCGTGAGGCGGACAAAGCCACCATTATCAATCTGCAGATTTGGTCCTACAATTTCAACGACTACGCACGCCATCGCAGCAGTCTTTAGGGCTGCTGGAAGATTATGAATTTCAACCCAATTCTACACAGCAAAGTCCAGAGGCACGACCATGATGTCAGCATCATAATCGTTTAGAAGGATCGTTGCCCGTTGGTAGCCCTAAGGATCTCCACGCTTGACTCGGTTGACATCCATTTCATTGGTGAAGTTGAATAGAAACCGATCTCCACGTAGAGTAATTATTCCATGTACCCGGAACACCACGTGGCATTGCCATGTGGAGTTCCTAACCAATCGTATAACTCGGAATCATGTGGGGACCAACAAGGGATGAAAAAAAAAGTAAAAGTAAAAACCAATCATAAATAAGAGAAGAACACTTGGACAAACAGCATCAAAGGGGACCAAATGTCATGTGGTGTTCCGGATACAAATAACAATTTCCCCCTCCACGTACCTGAACTTCCACAGGTGTCTAGAGCCTCCACATAGAGCGAACAACGCTCCTGAATGAATAAAAGATCACTGCTCTTGCAGTGTTGAGACGTCCGACAACAAGATAAAATCGTGGAGCCACAAAGCCAAATATAGGGCATCAAATGTTTCCCAGATCCACTGGTTTGTCGCGGTTGCTAAGAGAAAGCTTAGAGATGAGTCGTGTTGTCTTGGATGCAGCAGAAGTCTTCATGATTGCTATGGATGTCGAGAGGATGCTGCTCGACTTGAGAATAAAACCCTAACCCTATGAGAGAGTTTTTTCATGCCGCGGTATTAAAGAAAAGATTTTTAATTTGGCCATGTTATTTATGTTTCAGTTAGCTTTAAATGTTTTATCTTCTTCTTGCACGAAGAGCTCTAATTATCTTACCTAAACTAATCAAGTACAATTCGGCTAGTTCTGTATAGAGGTTCATTATGAATGTATATATGCCTGCCATGCTATATATCTGTAAAATTAAGAAAATTGAAGAAATAGTAACAGTACTAATAATGTCAAATGCATAGTACTTGTTCACGAACATGCATTATGAACTGGCCGCGGAAAGATAACAATTGAGTGATATATATGAGTAGAGCTGCGATGTTCATAAGTTTGATCGATCTGTACGTGATGATCCCTTTCCTGCAAGACCTACAATACTTGGATCAGTGATATATAGTGGGATTCGATCAGTATCTAGCTTTGGTCCACCCTAGGCCAAGTGCTTCCAGTGTACATAACTAACTAGCTTTATTCCTATATATAAAACTAGATGCCCTTTTCAGATTTCTGATTTTGCCAAAATGAACAAACATTCCCCCAAACCCAGGTGAATGCTTAACTAATTTAAACCTCTATTAATAATATATTCTCAGGTCATCCTGTTCTGTAGACTTTTCTCATGTCATACAGACACACAGACATTGAGTATTCATTTTAGAGTAAAGTACGATGGAGGTGGTCCATATCTTATACTTGACCAATAAATACAATAGCTCAGAATTAATAAGTATGATGTGATGCACAATGATACAAATGGAAGTTTCACAGAAATTGGGTGAAGATGATTAAATGATCATCATGCAAAACCATAGCATACGCTGAAAGAGCATGTTAATCCTAATTTTTGATATTATGGTGTTCTTGAAGTTCTTAAGGTCTACAGTTTGGACTTTGGACAAAAGGATTCTGATTCATTCCATCAACAATTCAACATGCATGCGCGTCTCCTCGATCTAGTGGTTCTGGATCATATGGCAACCCCTGAGTAGTTTAATAAGCTGAATGATTCGTTTACTATGTGGTTCCAATCCCAATCAGGTTTTTTAATTAGTAGTAAGCAGCAGAATTTTCTTCTGTTCTGAATTGCATTGCGCAAAAATGCAGCAGAGGTTTAATCAAATATTAATTTAAGGTTCAAAGTTGTAGTGTTTGGTTTTATGAATTAGCAAGACACTAGGGTTTTTCTCTCTAGCTATCTAACTCATTAATCCCCTAACCTTCTTCCCTTGAAATAAAATTTTCCGGTACCATGGTATTCTAGTTGCTGCATAAGTCTCTTTTTCGGAAAGATTAAAAAGAATCTATCCAGCTCGTTTAAATTTTCCTGTACCATGGTAATCTAGATTAAGGTGTGGCTATGTGTCAGCATAATAAAGGGTTAATTAAAATTTTACTGCCATATAAGTACTTTCTTAGAGAAGGTACCACTGTATCAGATTCATATCCCAAAGGATCTCAGTGTATAAAGAACTAATCAATCACCCTTACAGATTGATTTAAGCCGAGCCCCTACCCAGATATGCATGCAACCCTCAATGGACCCTACATTGTACATACACCAAGATTATATCGAACCCTACTTAGAAGAGTAGACAGACAGAGCCAGCTAATAGGGCACTGCACATACTTCATCATTTAAAATCTTCTTGGCTTCACATTGCTCCATCTATATCTATCGGTCCCCTCTTTCCCTGTACGTGTTCCTTTTCCTATGTGCAGTGCAGTGCAGGCATGGCATTCATAGATGATGCTCATGAGGCTTCTCTCATAACCATGAATTCAGTGTCCCTTGTGTTCGCTCACCATTAATAATCAGTGGCTGGCCTGCAACAGTGGAAAAGAACAAACTCGATCCCAAGCCCTATAAACACTTTCGAATGAAAAAAGCAAGCAAAGAAAGCAGTTCTGACTTCTGATATGAATCGACCAAGATTTGGTCGAGCATAAAAAGGTGTTTAGAGACAGACAGAGCCCCATTTCTAGAAATTAGAGCATCATAAATTCAACCTAAAATTGCTAAATTAGGCTATTAGCTAATTATTAAATTCAGCTGGATGTGAGATAACTACTATTGTTTAATTTGATTGTCCGTTTAGATGTGAAGGTCTATTTCTTTCGATGATAGACGCTAATTAATTCTTGATGATTTAAACTCTGTAATATGGCCGGAACGACCAAAATTCAGGCAGTTAAAGATACATAAAGGTAAAGAAAGAGAGAGGGAGAGGGGGCCTGGTAGAGGGTTTGGTGCAGTTGTTAAAAGCAAAGCGTTTTTGGGAAGTAGGTTTGAGGTTTAGTCGTAGTCAGTGCATGAGGATGGGCTCGGATTCCCAGCGCCCTCACTCACTCACTCAGTTGCAGCTAACCAATTGATCCCTATAATGATTGCGTTCCTTTTCCTCTCTCTTATCCTAACCTGCAGCAATCCATTTCTGCATGCATATGCATATGGATGCAGTGAGTGAGGTCGAGAGAGCTGTCTCTGTTTCTTAATTTTGCCCTTTTTTCTTTTAGACAAAATTGACTGTTACTAATAGTGACACTTCTTCTTTCTTGTTTCCATGACAAGAAATCATCACAGAGATTTTGTACAACAAAAGAAAAGGATCGAAAGAAGAAGAAACCCCATGTGCATCAATTTAGAGAGAGCTTCATGCTTCAACCCGGCTAGCAAGCTAGGCTGCTGCATATGAGTTTACTGCTGTTACTTCGTTGGATCCAATTTGGTGCTACTAGCTTGATATATATTTTGTTTTCCTACCTACAAATCTAACCATCTAGGCAATGATCGAAGGACCCGACATATATATGCTTAGAACCTTGGACCACTCTAAGTACTACTACTACTACTAAAGGTGGATCCATCATATCACTCAGCTGCTTTAACCCTGAGAAAGTTTTTTGGCCTTTTACCTTCTCCGAATTTCCAAAGTTTTTAATTAATAAACAAAAGACTGAAAAAAGAGCTCACACTAGAGGTGTGTATGTTCTGATGCATATATATAGTCATACAGTCATATATCCCTCTCTTACTCTTTTGCTTTACCTTCTCTTCATTTCTAACTGATCGACCTCCTCCACACTTGTTCAACATTATATGTATAACATTTTTTTTTCTAGCTGCAACGGGAACTTATTTGATAAATTGGTAGGACTCTCCCTTGCCTATTTAACCCATCTCTCCATTTCCCTTTTGATTTCACATCAACTCAATATCATATCTCTATCTTAAATGTTAGTAGTATTAGCTCACCATGGCTAAGCTTAGCCTTCTCTCCTTGACCCAACTCCAAAAATTAGCACCGTCATCGGCGCAGAATCCTCAATCAAACTCTAGATCAATTTGGATGTGGAACCCTAAGCAAGCGCAAGATCAAGAAGACGACTCATGGGAAGTGAGGGCCTTTGCAGAGGACACCGGAAACGTGATGGGAACCACATGGCCGCCGAGGTCTTACACCTGCACATTTTGCCGGAGGGAATTCCGGTCAGCTCAGGCCCTCGGCGGCCACATGAACGTGCACCGCCGCGACCGGGCGCGCCTCCACCAAGTGCAGCACCCCAGCTCAATCTCAATCAACCCATCTGCCATCTCCTCTTCCAGTTCCTCATTCATAATCCCAACTCAAGAGTTCCTCGCCGCCAACGGCGGATTGTGCCTTCTCTACCAATTCTCGGACCCTAATAATGGAGCCTTCACTACTAGTGCTGTTACTGCTCCAACTGCACCTTTGCTTAACAACATTGTTGAGTCTTCTTCAGTACCCTCTAGTCTACTCGCCCCCAATCCACTCCATGACTACTTAATGACGTCATCACCTAGTACTCTTGTGGGGCCTCATGGAGCTTCCAATTCTAGAAATAATTCTCATTGTCAAGACGCAAAACGATCAGCAAACGAAGATCAACCTTCGAGGTCTGGGGTTGAAGATATTGAAGAGCTTGATTTAGAGCTCCGGCTCGGTCCATCTTGAGATCATCATGAACCAGAAAGAAGGGATGGATCGATGGATAAGTCCATATATATAATGGTGTGTTTTTGCAAACTTACACTTTTGTCATATAATTGATGTGTAAGATTCAGTCTACTTAGCTAGAAAGCATACAGAAACTTGTTTGAGATTGATTTTTTGTTTTGTTTTGTTTTTTCTTTCAATTAATTTTTGGTGATTGATGATATACTAGTTCTTTTAGATAGCTGGAAATGGAAAGACAACGGAGGAGCCATAAAGTTGCGTGTGAAATTCAAGAGAGCAATTCTTTGTGATATAAATTTATGAAATTCAGTTATTATTAATTAAACGTTTAGAGAAAGATGAAGATTAGGCTTCTGAATTTTTGAGTGATGGAGAGAGTGTGATAAAGAGGTTGCAGTGCAATGTCATTTTATGTTGCAGGTTTTCTGAGTGAAAGGGTATCTATGCTGCTGTCTCTGTGCATACATTTCCGTGGGGATTACTACTATCACGTATGGCTCTCTCTGAGATTCCTCATCTTGTTTTCCACAAACCACAAATTTCCCACCTAGCTATCTCCAAATGTTACCTATACTAAAGATGGGTTGCAGGACTTTTGGCTCATCTTTATTACGAGCACGTACTGCACATACTTCATCATTCAATTTCTTCTTGGCTTCATATTGCTCCATCTATATCTATCGGTCCCCTCATCCCACTGTTTCTTTTCCTGTGTGCAGTGCAGGCATCGCATTCATAGATAGATTCTCATTAGATCTCTCTCATAAGTCATAACCATGAATTCAGTGTCCCTTCTGTTCGCGCACCATTAATATTCAGTACTGGCTCGCACTGCAACAGTGGAAAAGAACAAACTCGATCCGAAACCCTAGAAACACTTCCGAATGAAAAAAAGCAAGCAAAGAAAGCAGTTCTGATATGGATCGACCAAGATTTGGTCGAGCATAAAAAGGTGTTAAGAGACAGACAGAGCCCCATTTCTAGAAATTACAGCATTATAAATTCAACCTAAAATTGCTTAATTAGGCTATTAGCTGATTCTTACAATATTCAGCTGGATGTGAGATATATAGCCTCGTCCGTACTCACCGATATCATCTTAATCGCACTACTGTTGTTTAATTAGATTGTACGTTTAGCTGTGAAGGTCTATCACTAATATGAACCGTACTTAATTTCTTGCTAGCTGATGAATTACCATGACTCCATGAGCATGTCCGGGTCTCATCAATTCTTTATCAACACCTTAATTAGTGCCCCTAATTTTCAAAAGCAAAGCGTTTTTGGGAAGTAGGTTTGAGGTTTAGTCGTAGTCAGTGCATGGGGATGGGCTCGGATTCCCAGCGTCCTCACTCACTCACTCACTCAGTTGCAGCTAACCGATCGATCCCTATAATGGTCGCGTCCCTTTTCCTCTCTCTTATCTTAATCTGCAGCAATCCATTTCTGCATGCATATGCATATGGATCCAGTGAGTGAGATATTGAAAGAGCTGTTGCTAATAGTGACATTTCGATCTTCTTAACGTTTCCATGACAAGAAATCCTCACAGAGATTTTTGGCAACAAAAGAAAAGGATCGAAAGACGAAGAAACTCCATAAGCACCAGCTTTCACCCTGCTAGCTAGCTAGCTTGCTAAGTTGCAGCGTGATGAGTTTACTATTACACGGTTGGATCCAATTTGGTACAGAAACTAATAGCTTGATATTTTGTTTTCCTACCTATAAATATAGGCAATGAGGGACCCGACATATAAAACCTTGGACCACTCTAATCAGGTACTACTACTACAACTCATCACTCAGCTATCCCCCCAAAAAATTAACAATCTTCAGTAGCTTTTTACCTTCTTCAAAAAATGTACATATACAGAGAAGTTGAGATAAAACAGCTCACCAAAATGTTATATATGTTATAAATAAAAGGGGAAAGAGACTTACTAGCTAGTTAATAGAAGAGTAGAACTAGTGAGAGAGTAGAAGAACAAGAGAGAATAGATGGGGGAATGGTGTTGTTGGTGTTGTGTCATTCATCATTCACTCACCCCTTTATATAGGATTGAGATACTTGGTGATTACACATATAAAGCTTGATGGAGAAGCTTGGTAACTTGGTGAACACACACAAGTTAACTTGCTAGACACTCACAAGCTATGGTAACTTGTCTAGTACAAGCTTTCTACACAAGATTACAACACAAAGTAATTTGGACAACCATACATATTTACAACACTCCCCCTTGGATGTCCACCAATTAGTTTGGTGTTGGACGCCCTTAATGTTGCCTCGTTAAAAACCTTGCCAGGTAACAAAAACCCAATGGGAAAAAATAACCCTGGTCTAAGGAGAAAAAGAGCACAACGCGCATATGTCCTTTTGAGAATGGCTTTAGGTGCTCCCCCTGATCTCTGCACACTTCTTCTCGTAGCTTGGAAAGTTGATGCATTCCAATGCCTTGCACTAACTTCTTGAATACACATTTTGGTAGAGATTTGGTGAAGAGATCTGCCAAGTTGTCAACTGATCGGATTTTTCTAACTTCAACTTCTTCATGCTTTTGAAGCTCATGTGTGAAGAAGAACTTCGGTGCAATGTGCTTTGTTTTATCTCCTTTGATGTAACCTTCTTGAATTTGAGCTATACACGCTGCATTGTCTTCGTGTAAGATTGTAGGAGCGTCTGTCACTGATGGCAAGTTACATGTTCTCCGAATATGGCGAATCATTGATCTCAACCAAACACATTCTCGGCTAGCCTCGTGAAGCGCAAGTATTTTTGAGTGATTGGAGGAAGTAGCTACCAGTGATTGCTTTGTCGATCGCCATGAAATTGCAGTGTCTCCACAAGTAAATACATAACCTGTTTGTGAGTGAACTTTGTGCGGATCAGAGAGAAAACCAGCATCTGCATATCCAACAATACTCGGACTATTTTTGGATTTGTAAGTATAACATAAACCCATGTCCATCGTACCACGAAGGTAGCGCAAAATATGTTTTACACTATTCCAATGGCGTAATGTTGGAGCAGAGCTATATCTTGCCAATAAATTTACCACAAAGGCAATATCCGGTCTAGTGCATTGTGCTAAATAAAGCAGGGCACCTATAGCGCTCATATATGGTACTTGAGGACCAACGATATTTTCACCTTCTTGTCTCGGACGGAAAGGATCTTTCTCAACGTCCAGAGACCGAACGACCATTGGGGTGCTTAGTGGATAGGCTTTGTCCATACCAAATTTTTTCAAAACTTTTTCAGTATAAGTTGATTGATGGACAAGAATCCCACTAGCAAAATGCTCGATCTGTAGACCGAGGCAAAATTTTGTCTTCCTAAGGTCTTTCATTTCAAATTCTTTCTTTAAATATTCAGCAGTCTTTGTGAGCTCTGCAGGGCTCCCAATTAAATTCATGTCATCGACATAGACTGCTACTATTGCAAAACCAGAATTTGATTTCTTGATGAACACGCAAGGACATAGAGGATCATTAATATATCCCTCCTTAGTTAAATACTCACTGAGACGGTTGTACCACATTCGTCCGGATTGTTTCAATCCATATAACGACCGTCTTAATTTAATTGAGTATATGTTGCGTGATTTTGTAGTTGCTTCAGGCAACTTAAGTCCTTCTGGGACTTTCATGTATATATCGGTATCTAACTCCCCGTATAGATATGCAGTAACAACATCCATAAGTCGCATATCAAGTTTCTCTGAAACTACTAGACTTATGAGATACCGAAATGTAATAACATCTATGACGGGGGAATAAGTTTCATCATAATCAATCCTAGGCTTTTGTGAAAAACCTTGTGCAACAAGGCGTGCTTTATATCTTGCAATCTCATTCTTCTGATTGCGCTTTCTTGTAAACACCCATTTATAACCGATAGGGTTCACATTGGGTGGAGTTTGGACTACTGGTCCGAAAACATTGCCTTTTTTGAGAGAATCTAGCTCTGCTTGGATTGCATCTTTCCATTTGAGCCAATCATATCTCTGTCTACATTCATCGACAGAGCGAGGTTCAAAGTCATCGCTTTTAACGATCTCAGCAGCTACTGCGAATGAAAATACATTGTCGACGATCGTTTCTCTTCGATCCCACAATTTATTTGTGTGCACATAATTTATGGAAATTTCCTAATTATCAGGTACCTGATCAGCCTCCTCATGGGCTTGTGTCTCAACATGGACACTTTGCTCTTCTGTAATTACAGGATCATGAATTGTGGATCGATTATCAACGTTTTACCCAATAACGTTTTCAACAACGATGTTATTATGATTCAGTTGTGCTTTTGCTTTCCTTTTTCTAGGAACTGAATCCTTTGAACCTACAGGTCTGCCACGCTTGAGGCGTGCGACATATGGCTCATTAGCCGCCACATTATTTTGTCTAGTTGGGACATCTATCTTTGCAGGTGCATTAGCTGTTGGGATATGTGATCTTGTCACTTTTGCTATATCAATAAATGCATCAGGCATTCTGTTAGCAACATCTTGAAGGTGTACGATCCTTCGTACTTCATTTTCACTTTGTGCAGTACGAGGATCAAGATGAGACATAGTGGGTGTATCCCATGATAATTCACGACGTTCTTCAGGAACAGTCTTTTCTCCCCCTAACGGCGGGAATAATGTCTCATCAAAGTGACAATCTGCAAAACGTGCAGTAAAGATATCACCTGTCAAGGGTTCCAGATATCTAATGATAGATGGTGAATCATAACCAACATAGATTCCCATTCTTCGTTGAGGGCCCATTTTAGTACGTTGTGGCGGTGCAATAGGCACATAAACAGCACAACCAAAAACTCTTAGATGGGATATACTGGGTTGATTCCCAAAAACGAGTTGTAATGGGGAATATTGATAGTTGGCTATGGGCCTTAACCGGATTAATGATGCCGCATGCAAAATGGCATGTCCCCATGCAGAGGTCGGCAACTTTGTCCTCATGAGTGAGGTGCGCGTAATTATTTGCAAGCGCTTAATAAGAGCTTCTGCCAAGCTATTTTGGGTATGAACGTGAGGGACCGGATGCTCAACCTCAATTCCCAAAGACATGCAATAATCATCAAATGCTTGGGATGTAAATTCACCAGCATTATCTAATCGAATTGATTTAATAGAATAATTTGGGAATTGTGCTCGTAATTTAATTATCTGAGCAAGAAGCTTGGCGAATGTCATATTACGTGTTGACAAGAGACAAACATGTGACCATCTTGTAGAAGCATCAATTAAGACCATAAAATACCGAAATGGTCCGCAAGATGGTTGTATAGGCCCACAAATGTCCCCTTGAATTCTTTGTAAAAATGATGGGGAGTTTGCATCAATCTTTGCAAAAGATGGCCTAATGATCAACTTTCCTTGTGAGCATGCTTTACAAGGATTATTGCTTGGCAAAATAACATTCTTATTCATCAATGGATGTCCATTGGAATTAGTAATAATCCTACGCATCATCGTGGATCCTGGGTGACCTAGTCGGTCATGCCAAAACATTAATGTGTGTTGATCAGTGAACTTTTGGTTCATAACATGGTATGCCTCCATTGACTTAATGGTTGTATAGTACAAACCAGATGAGAGGGCAACCATCCTTTCCAATATACGCCTTTGGCTGTAAGTATTGGAAGTAATGCAAAGATACTCCACATTGTTCTCATTTGTGGTTTCTATGTGGTACCCATTCAATCGTATATCCTTAAAACTCAACAGATTCCTTTTAGATCTGGAGGAGTACAATGCCTCTTGAATGGATAATTGGGTACCATTTGACAACCGAATATGAGCTCTTCCAGAGCCTTCAATTAGGTCTGCAGGACCTAAAATGGTTGTCACTTTTGCTCTTGTCAAATTTAAAGTGGAAAAATATTTTCGATCTCTAAGAATCATGTGCGTGGTAGCACTATCTGCAAGGCATATTTCTTCTCCATCTTGAGAGCATCCATTTTTCATTTTATGCCTTCATAGAAAATAATACCAACATAAATATAGATAGTATGCAAAAATAAGATAAACATACATTTATTTAATAAAGTTTATTTAATAAAGGAAAGGAAGTACACATTTTTTTTTATTCAATGAAGCATGAAAGGGAAATACTAGATTAAACATGAAAATGAAATAACATAGATATTAAACTAATTGATGTTGGGGACGCCACCACCAATCATGTCATCAACATGACTCCCATTGTTCGCAAAGAAATCTGAAACATCAAGGGAAGTTATATCTAATGGCCCAGACGACTCCCAAGGATCAGAATGATCAACGTGGTTTATTTCCACATTTTTCCTCTCTAGGGAGGCTTGGTAAAGATCCACCAAATGCTTAGGTGTACGGCAAGTCGTAGCCCAGTGGTTTGATGAACCACATCTATGACAATTATTGTCATTATTTCGGGGCACTTTGCTTGCCTGGCCATTCCCTTTGTTGAACTTGGCAATGTTTCTTGGTCCCAAATTTTGGTTATAACCTTTATGACCACGACCATTGTGTCGTCCACGGCCACGCTTACGACCATGGCTGCGTCTATGATTATACCAATCGCCATGCCTTCCTCCACGTCCATTGCTATTCCCGCTAAAATTTGAGGCATTTGCTTCCGGGAATGGTTGTGACCCAGTTGGACGGGATTGATGATTTCTCATCAACAGCTCATTATTTTGTTCAGCCACAAGAAGACAAGAAATCAATTCAGAATATTTCTTGAATCCACGCTCTTGATACTGCTGTTGCAAGAGCATGTTTGAAACGTGGAAAGTAGAGAATGTTTTCTCTAGCAGCATGTCTTCTGTGATTTGCTCACCACACAACCTTACCATGGAGCTAATCTTGAATAGAGCTGAGTTGTACTCCTTCACTGTCTTGAAATCTTGAAGTCGCAAATTCGACCATTCAAAGCGAGCTCTGGGGAGCATCACATCCTTTTGATGAGCATATCGCTCGGCTAAGGCTTTCCAAATCTCAAGTGGATCTTTGACAGTGAGGTATTCATCTTTCAATCCTTCGTGAATATGATGACGAAGAAAGATCATGGCTTTGGCGCGATCCTGTTGGGATGCGGTATTGCCTTCCTTGATAATATTTCCAAGGTTTGAGGCCTGAAGATGTATCTCGGCATCAAGGACCCATGAAAGGTAATTCTTACCGGATATGTCGAGTGCGACAAATTCTAATTTTGCCAAGTTTGCCATCTCCTATACCAAGAAGATGAGATATGTCAAAATCCATAAATGTTAGAATTGTGGCTCTTAACATTGAAATAATTCAAACTTCATGAGGAAGTAATCCACTCGAAATTTTTGGGTTCGAGGTTGACATATCTATTTGAACAATGGAACATGGATGAGCCATGTGCTCGAAACTTTAGGTTCGAGACTTTATTATTAGAACATGAGGTTCTAAACGTTGGTGGTTTGAACATGTGGTTCAAAACGCTTAGCACTCCAAACTTCGTGTTTGAGTTAGACCAACCGTTATATGAATAAGATGTGAATATATATTGCACAAATATAAACATACATGGTAATGAATAAGATGTGTATATATTTTACCTTTGCCAATTGAGAGAGACATAGTATAAATTTAGCATGAGAGAATTGATAAGACGTATTTGCACACGCATCAATTAACCCTGTCAACAAATCAATCGTAGTATAAAGCAAGCAGGGATCGTTCTAAACCGGGGATCCAGCTACAGGGTAGATCCATCTAATCTAATGTAAGTATCGAAATAAGCATATAGGTCTAAAGGTTTTATGATTTCGGAACAATATTAATAATAAATCCTAAATTACTTCTATACATATATACATGTGATCAACCAACATTCATGCAAACTCAACCAAACAACCATGCAAGAATAAAGAAGACGATTTCTAATCTCATTTAAGTCTACACCGTGAGCAAATATACAACCTAAATTTGATATGCACATAAGTTCCTACGTGGTTCCTATGACATAGACCAACTTAGAATTAGACTACGGGTTTCATTCAACATCGCGACACAACAAGCTCGGCTACATGCTCTACTTATTGGTCACACACATAAACTAATCATGCAATTACGTATCACATAAAGAATTTGATATGTTTAAGCACAAGTCCAAATCAAACATAGGTAGAAAATCGGTGAAAAACAAAGACAATGCAACTTATCAACTACGTGTATCAAAGTCGAACTTTGGATGATTAACACATGCAATATCAACTACTTGTATCAACTACACATGATAATGGAATATAGCACCGAAAATCTTAAAGTATTTAGACATAAAACTCACGGCATAAAACCTCAAATCATTGATTATAAATTGTAAACTTTAATTCATAACATGGCTCAAAAGTACTTCTATCTCATAGACAAGAATCGAAACAAACTTAAGCAAATACCTAAAGCAAACAAAAACAGGAACAAACACATAGCAATCCGAAAATAGAAGATGAAATACACTCTCAAAATATCCCTACTTGTTCTATTCTTCGAGTGCGCGGAGTCCTAGGCTACGTGCTTTGGACGAATGCTGAAGGTGGGATCGGATTGTGGTGTTTGGAGGTTGATAGAGTTTCGGCAAAGGCTTTGATGTTATTTGCACGGGTTGATGATGCTCTTCTGTCCTTGAAGTCGTGCTTTATATAGAGGAAAAACCCTAGAGAAGTCGGCCACAAAGCCTAAACCAAGTTGGTTTAGGATTCCTAGTTCTTCTCAATTTCGGCAGAATGACATCCGTCTGATGATTACGTCATAACTCCCTCTAGAAAATAGATATTGAGGTGATTCCAATTGATTACGTCATAACTCCCGTAGCTTTCTATCCATATCTGGCACGTTTTCTGATTCATTGTGAGCTGTCCTGGAGAGTCCGTTGAAGTTGACAGACGTGCACAGGAATTCTCCCGATTTAATCCAGATTTTCAAGGCTTGGATATTCTTGAAATTCTGCCGAATTTAGATCTTTTTCTCCATATTGGACTTGGTTTGGACCTCTCCTTCATGGACTAGGCTTCGAGGAAAGATGGAATCTTGATCAAGACAGGAATCTTGAGTAAACAAGGGTTTCCAACACTTAGCACAATTTCAACACCAAATTATTCAAATCCGAAAATACTATGTATTCTAATACTAAAAACTACATATTTCTAAATTAAGCAATTATTCTACACTAAACACAAATATAAAGCTAAAACAACTAAATAGGAGTTAACAAAGGGTAAATAAAGGGTATAAACATATTAAGAACGTCACACTTTGTGCTCCTATCAAGAATCATATATCATACAAGGCGAAAATAATAAATGCAAGATAAATGAATTTGATTTGAGAACTCATAGATCGTGAGCATTGGTTAAAAACAACATTGTTGCACCATATGACTCTTTGATCATCATCGAGTTTATGGGAGCGGTAAAGACTATCGTGCTGATAACGTGTTATAAATAAAAGGGGGAAAGAGACTTACTAGCTAGTTAATGGAAGAGTAGAACTAGTGAGAGAGTAGAAGAACAAGAGAGAATAGATGGGGGAATGGTGTTGTTGGTGTTGTGTCATTCATCATTCACTCACCCCTTTATATAGGGTTGAGATACTTGGTGATTACACATATAAAGCTTGATAGAGAAGCTTGGTAACTTGGTGAACACACACAAGTTAACTTGCTAGACACTCACAAGCTATGGTAACTTGTTTAGTACAAGCTTTCTACACAAGATTACAACACAAAGTAATTTGGATAACCATACATATTTACAACAATATATATATAGGAATTCTCAGGTGCGGACGTCCGCACCAAAGTTTTGGTGCGGATTTCCATTTTTGTACCACTTTTCGATCGAATTTTCTCATCTCCACCGTCTGGTATCTAGATAATATTGTGTAGATCATCTCTGCAAAATTTCAGCTAATTTGGTAATCGTTAAGGCCCTCAAACTCGAAAAACAAATGGACGGACTGAATTCTGTTCGGTTGTGTTCATACCAGAAAAACTCGAGCTTAAGGGCCTTAGAGCAAATGCACCCATTTTAGGTGGGTTGGACCAATCCTTAACCCGGGCTAATCCACTATTCATCCAAATTAGTCCTTGGTCTTTAGTTCGACGATACAACAACGAGACCAATCTGAGAACCAATTACTATTCACTTTTTATAAAAATATTTTTTTATTGATAAACAATTTTTGTTTTTTACTTTATTATTGAATTCAATAATTATTTATTTATAAACAAGATGCTCATGTAATATATAGAAAGAAATTAAAACTACAATTATTTATATAAGATATGAATGACCAATGTGGAATGGACGTACACGTGTTCATATCAATATCGTTATCTTTCATAAATATCTAAAATTTCCGATAAAGTTATACCAATGAACAGACGACACGTGTTCTTTTCAGATATCGTTATCTTTAGAAATAATTGAGATGATTTCGGATAGGATTTCAAGTAAATCACGACATGCCACTTGTGTAGACGATAATAGTTTGTCTCCCAAAAATGTCAATAAATAAGCTTTAAACTCATTCTACATTCACACATTCATCTCATTCATCTCCTCCTTCTAAACTCAGATATTATCATCTATTTCACTTCTCACATTTTTCATGGATCGTATTAGAAATTATTTGAGAGAGAGAGATGAAGAAGATGAAGAGCACATTATGCAGATTCGGTCCAACAATGTTCAAGCTGCTGCATTGGTTGCCCAATATCACCATATGCAGATGCAGACTCCTCAAGGTCGTGGTTCACGTCCTGGTCGTGCCCCTAACGTCGAAAGACATAGGCAATCAAGAGGGGCTAACATGATGGAGGATTACTTTGTCGAGCGTCCAGTGTATAACAACACAATTTTTCGTCAGCGCTATCGAATGCAAAAACCAGTATTCAATCGCATCATGGCAGACCTTTGCAATTTCGACGATTTTTGGAAGCAAAAACCAGATGCCACAGGAAAGCTAGGATTGCTCCCAGAACAAAAAATGACAGATGCGTTACGAATTAGGAGTGGCACTTCTGAGTTGAAAACCGAAAAAAACCGAGCCGAAAACCGAGCCGAAACCTTAAAAATCGGGCCGAAAAAAAAACGAGCCGAAAACAAAAAACCGGGCCGAACCAGATTTGTTCGGTTTGGTTTTCGGTTTCAGCTTTGCAGAAACCGAAGTCAACCCGGTCAAC
>NC_020495.1:21652867-21654362 GCF_000184155.1 Fragaria vesca subsp. vesca
CCCTCCTCTCCTCCCTAATTTGATCTCATCTTCGTGCTCCGCCACCGGACTCCAGTCCTCCAAGTCTCCAACCTCTCCTCTCCTCTCCTCTCGGCCTGACCATCACAATGAAGAAGGGTAAATTGAACCCATCGAAGCGGGGCTCAACTGGTCGTGGTGCTGCGATCAGTGCAATGGACAAATCGTCCTCATCTTCTCAGGTATTTTTTTTTCTTTTCGGAATGTCCTCATCTTCTCTATTGTATATAAACTTTGGAAAATCATAAGTATTTGTAGAGAAATCATTTTGCTGCGATTCCAATTCTCAAATAATCTTTAGGTTGTCTATTACAATTGTTATGAAGAGACCAACTTGAAATTTTTAGCCGAGCTATACTGTTTTTAGCCAAAAAGGTCTGCTGGTCAGGAAGACAGGAACTCAGGAAGTTAGCAGTTTTTCTCTACTGTATAGGAATTTTGGAAAATAATAAGTATTTGTAGAAAATTCTTTTTACTGCGATTCCAGTTCTCAAATAATCTTTAGGTTGTCTGTTACAATTGTTGTGAAGAGACCAACTTGAAATTCTTAGCCGAGCTATACTGTTTTTAACCAAAAATGTCTGCTGGTTAGGAACTCAGGAAGTTAGCAGTTTTTTTCTACTGTATATGAACTTTGGAAAATCATAAGTATTTGTAGAAAAATTCTTTTGCTGCGATTCCAGTTCTCAAATAATGTTTAGGTTGTCTGTTACAATTGTTATGAAGAGACCAACCTGAAATTCTTAGCCGAGATATACTGTGTTTAGCCAAAAAAGGTCTGCTGGTCAGGAACTCAGGAAGTTAGCAGTTTTTCTCTACTGTATACGAACTTTGGAAAATCATAAGTATTTGTAGAATAACCCTTTTGCTGCGATTCTAGTTCTCAAATAATCTTTAGGTTGTTTGTTACAATTGTTATGAAGAGACCAACCTGAAATTCTTAGCCGAGCTATACTGTTTTTAGCCAAAAAGGTCTGCTGGTCAGGAAGTTAGGCATACATTTTCTGATTTTGTTCCTTTGCTCTTAGTCTCAATGTTTGCTAAATGATTCTTGCTTGATTTGGTCTATAATACTTAACTTGTTTAAATTGATTTATTTTTTTATGCAGATGCAAGTTGATAGTGTTGGTGTTGGTGAATCGGCAACTCCGACACCGGTTCCTTGTTTTGTGATGTATAAACTTTTAACATTAGACTCTATTTGTATTTTGTAATTTATGGACTTTTGAGTTTAACCATATAGAAGTATGGAGTATGAACTATGAAGTATAAACTTTATAATTTGTGTTTAAGATGTATGGACTTTAACTATGGACATTCAAACTATTTTTAGTGTTTTGATTGTTTTTGTATACATTTGGTTAGTGGTTATATTGATATATAGTTTTGAAAATGCTAAAAGCAAGAAAGGTGGAGGAGCTGTTAATTTTTTTGTTACAGTTAAATCATAGTCAGAAAATTTTACAGTTTCTATAAA
>NC_020495.1:21654803-21656048 GCF_000184155.1 Fragaria vesca subsp. vesca
CCGTTCCGACGGAGCTAGGGGGAGTCTCCAAAACAATTTCTTCATCATCCAAATTAATTGGTGATTCAGTTTGGGGACCGCTAGCCGTGGAGTAAACAAAGGGGGTGACTTGAGGCGTTGGTGCATCTCTAAAATAAGGGTGATCCTTCACCGCCTCCCAACACTCCTTATGCTCGAATTGCTTTTTAATCACCCTCATATACTCTAGGTTAATTTGATGCTCCTATGAAAAAAAAACCAAACAATATAAAAATTAATAACCATATTAATTTGTCGAAATATATTTAAGTGGATGGACAAAAAAAAAAAATACCTCATCTAATTGATTGGTGCCGCTTGGTCTATGAATCCCAACTTGAATTTTCGCGTTGTGCCACGCTTTGAGAAGTCTCTTCAAAGGCTTGAAATGAGATTGAAGAGCCGCCGCCGGCCGAACCGCGGTTTCACCAGTCCAATTATCAACATAATACTCATGTACCTTTTGCCACAACCTTGTAAGTGTTTGTTAATTGCCGGTCATGGGACATACTGTAACCGTAGCCCATGATTCGCACAATTGAATTTCCTCCTCGGTGGTCCAAGAACTACCCGCCTCTCTCATTTTATGAATGAAAAATGAAAAAGAAGAAGAGAAGGAAGAGTATTTTTTTTATGAAGGAAGAGATATGATAGGTAAAGAGTGTGAAATGTGAAGAAGAGTAGTAAGGTATTTATAGAAAAAATTTGTTGATTATTTTTTTTTTTATTTTCAGTTTTGTCTGCATAATGGAACAAATCTGTTGGGATGGATTTGGAACCATCAGATCCCAATCCTACAGCCCTTAACATTTGCCTGTTATTCTTTATGAATTTGTTTTTTTTTGTTCAAAAAATGTCGTTGATACTTAATTTGGTCCGTCAGATCTTGATCTGAACGGCCCAAATTAAAGACCCGTTAGAGAAAAGCTGACTGCCCATGTGCATGATTTCTTCCTCCATGTGCAAGTTGGTGTCAGTGGGCTCGTTCATAAATCAGTCCAGAGTGAGACTTGGGTTGAGAATTAACCCGGACCACAATCCAGCTTGGTAGGTCCCCCGTGGGGGCCAGCAATCAACCCAGATTTGTTTCTCTCCCCTGGAAGCTGTTTTTTGCTGCATTCCTGGTCCAACCCTTCCGATTAGTCTTCTGCTGCATCTGCTCTTAACGATCACCAAATTGGCTGAAATTTTGCATAGATGATCTACATAATATTATCTAGATACTAG
>NC_020495.1:21656068-21687094 GCF_000184155.1 Fragaria vesca subsp. vesca
TCCTTATTTATTCAAAAGGTACGGATTTTGCCAATAGAACCACTTTTCGGTCATATTTTTCGATCATAGCCAACTAGTATCTAGATATATATGACATGATCATCTCTGTAAAATTTCAGCTAAATTGGTGATCATTAAGGTATCGAAACTATATGATTACAATGAACAAACCAAATCTGTTTAACAGGAACCGTTCGTGTAATTCATAGTTTTGAATACCTTCATGATTATCAATTTGGCTGAAATTTTATAGAGATGATCTACTCATATATACCTAAAAGATGAATGATTGAGATGAAAAAATATGATCGAAAAGTATGTCAATTAAGGAAATCCGTACCTTTTGAATAAATGAGGAGGTTTGTATATGAAAAGGCAAAGACCAAAAACAACAACGATAGTCAGGAAGCTCTAGTCCCGTGGAGGTTTGCACCAAATGGATCAAAATAACTGGTTTTTGAACGAACGATCGAGCTGGTTCCCTGAGGTGCCAATTATAAGGCAATCTAAAATCGCTAAATGAGCGTTGGAAATTAAAAAGGCCTAGTGCCTAGGCCATCCTTTCATTTTTTTATATATAAATATGTAAAATAACTAACTAAATGATGAGTGTCTACAAGATTAACGCTTTCAGCTCTCTCTGCTTTTAGTTTTGATAATTTCAACGTACGTAGGTTGTAGTAGAGATTTCTGTTTGTAATTTATATTCTTTATAAAAATAAAAACAACTAAATGAGTGTCTATTTTTTAGTAGTGGATATCTATAGTCCAATAAAGAGGTACCGGCAAAAGACTAACCCATTTAGTGACTTTCGTGGTCGATCACCTTTGGCCCTTCACTTAGTGATCTCACTAAGCTGATTATTGTTTAAAAAAAAAAAAAAAAAAAAAGGCTAAAGTGGTACTTACAATATTGTACAATGGATGAATTTTGAAGTTGGGTTTTGCAATCCAAGGCTTATTAACTAATAACAATCGGTAGGGCTATGAAGACACTATCGTCATATTTTAGATGCATACTTGTTACGCAATATACACATTCATACAATATTCTTTTTCATACAGTTTTTTGTAAGACGACACTGTTATGTAGTTTATCTTACACAACATTGAAACCAACCGAAAGATCTTCTATACACGACCGTATTTCTACACATGTAAAATTGTAAATGACTAAAATCAGTCGACTAACACAGACGTATAGTTGTCCCATATATAATCGGTTATGAATGACTAAAAGAAAAAATAAAATGGACTGAAAATACTCTATAGTTCGGTCCAATCTCATAATATTTTCTCTTTTTCAACTCCAATTCGTTATATACACTCCACTCTCTCCCTTTCTCATTCTCTCTCGTCGATCACCGAAGATTCCGACTAGCTCTGTCAACCATGGACGTGAAGAAAACCCTAGGCGACCTCGACAAGGAGTCCTTCATCACCCTCCTCTCCAAGCTCATCGGCGAGGCCAAGTTCGTCCAGAACAACCCGCCGGACCTGATTCCCCAGGAGGACCGAGTTGTGAAGCACGTTCTCGACTCGCTCCTCCCACTCAGCACCACCACCGGCGGCGGACCCTTGCTCATCAATCACGTGACTTACTACCCCGGCAGGGGCAACGTGATTATCGAGTACCCGGGGACTGTCCCCGGCAAAGTCTTGTCCTTTGTGGGGTGCCACATGGACGTCGTCACTGCCAATCCTGAAGACTGGGTTTGTGATTCTCTGATTCTCTAGTACTTCTCTACGTTTTCTAGTCTTAAAGTTTGATTCTTTGATTGAGTTTTCGGGTCTTTGCTCTGTTTTTGGTGTCTGTGTAAGTTTGTTTAGCTCAATTTGTAAGTAATTGTGTTGAGGATATAGCTATATGCTGATTCGGAGAACTGTTGATTGGTTAGGTGTTGATCTTATAATCGCGGTTGTTCTTAGGTTGATACAAATCAATGAATGTTTGCTCTTGATGTTAGTTTGTGTTGTTGGATTCTATCCGGTCCATCAATTGACCAAGGCACTGCAGTTAAATGGACATTCTATCCGTAATGCTGCTGTTAAAATCCGTTCCAGCTAGAATGTCCCATCTAATCCAAATCAACTGTTTTGGTCGGTTTGGACGATTTTGGTGGAATGGTTCAATGAAACCAAACTAATCACTTCGCTTGACTGATTGTTGAGACTGTAGTAGCTACTGTTTACTTTTGTTCTGCATTGTCCAGATGGTTGCATTTAGTGGTGGAAGAAGCTGGATAGTTTGTTATCTATTTCTTTGTTTCTTGTGGCTCTGGTGTAATGTGATGAGCATTTGATCGATTTTTTTAACTTTCTGTTTGCGATTTTTTTTTTTTGTGAATGCTGAGAAGTTAGTTCTTATAATGTGTTAATAGTTACTTTCTATGCTGTGTAGTTATTGATGTTCTAGTATTTCTTACAATCCAAGGATGAAATTGATGTGATTACAATTCTCCATCTCAAACTACAATAGTAGTAAAAGAGAAGTTCTGCACCTCCAACTTAATAAAGTGGTTTTAAACTGAAACACCCCACTTCTTATAAATATCAAGTTAGCCTAGATTAGTAGAGAAGTTCTCATTTTGTCTGTAATAGTATCCTTTCATGACACATTATTACCAGAGCTACAATAGAACTTTCATTTTACAATCACAGAGGAATAAGCAACAAATAAGCCATCGACATGTACGAGTTGGATTTTTCTTGCAGTTTCCATTCTAGACACCTTGGAAAGTAATATTTCCATTAATAAATAGGAAGTAACAATCTCTCTCTAATTTGACCTCTTATAAACCATTTCAGAACTACCAAGCAGTGCCATTTCAATTGAATCATCTGAAGCCAAACCATGGTCTGGGTTTCTACTAGTTATTCTTCCTTGAGATCTTCCATTCTTCCAATTTCCAAATGCGTTGTCTACTGTAGGCCTATTGGGTTTAGCCGTTGATACATTAAAATTGAACGGTGAAGGCTCTTTTTTTACTTTTTCAATTATACGTGTTGTTTTTACTGTTTTGTGGTATACAATTCTTGTAGATTTTCAAACTTATAGCCAGTGCTTGTTTTCGAAGTTTGCATTTTCTACAGAACAATTGATCGCTTTGCAGTAGTCGAAGTCCAATCTTTGGTTAATAATATTGATTCATTCTGAATCTTACTATTACTATTGTATCTGCAGGAATTTGATCCCTTCTCCTTGAGCATTGATGGGGACAAACTGTGTGGACGAGGAACCACTGATTGCTTAGGGCATGTTGCACTTGTAACTGAGCTCATGAAAAGGCTGGCAGAGACAAAACTAAAACTGAAGTCAACTGTGGTAGTTGTCTTGATAGCAAACGAAGAGAACTCTGCCATTTCAGGAGTTGGTGTGGATGCACTTGTTAAGGATGGGCTACTCAATAAGCTAAAGGATGGTCCTTTGTAAGTAATCTCAATTCTTGTGAAATTAGGGCCTCTAAGGGCAACTAAGAGACATAACTTTGATTCTTGTTTATAATTTTGGTCTTCAACCCAGGTTTTGGATAGATACAGCAGATAAACAACCATGCATTGGTACTGGTGGATCGATACCTTGGAAGCTTCATGTGACCGGGAAGCTTTTTCACAGTGGTTTAGTGCACAAGGTACACCACTATGTTGCGTTTGGTCATTTTAGCACTTTTAATCAGTACGCAAATTTTTCTGGATGAAATTTCTTTTTTGAAATTGCTAATTTCATTTTTTATGAAATTTAAAGGCACGCCAATTGTTCCTTAAATTTTGTTATTTCTCTTCCCTTTACCTCACTAAGGTTATGAGAGGCTGGGTGAAAAGCATAAGATGAAAGAAATGCTTTCTGTTGGTTAAATGTTGAACCAACAAAGCAAACTAAATTAAACATAAAGGAATGATGGGAAATGGGGACTCCGTGAATCCTACTTAAACTTGAACTTGATTTATAAAAGTCGAAGAACAAGTAGTGGCTGTACTGCTATAGTGAATATTGTGTTAGATGGATGGGTACATTCCCTCCATAAAAGCACAACAACGTAAGATAATTCTATCTCATGCAATTTCTATCACTGGAGCCGTAGGGATTGTTTTGCTCCAACTTGATACTGAACTAGGTAAGATACTTCTATCTCATGCAATTCCTATCACTGGATGGATAGGGATTTTTTTGCTGCAATTTAATACTGAACTAGGTAGGCTGGTGCTAAATGTGGTGGTTTTGTCTCATTGTGTAGCTCATAATCTTTCAGTTTTCTTAGAATTGGCTCCTATAGACCTTACATCCTCATTGTTTCCTGTCCTTCTGACATAAGGTTATTGACTACCTCATTGTTTATTTAGAGAAATGTAAAGTATCTGTTGCTTAGTCTAATGTATGATGGACACGGATCCACTGCTTTCATCTTCCAACCTAGTCTTCTCAGATAGCACTTGCTGAGTCTTTTTTTATGCTCAGAATTTTGCTCAAGGATTTTTTTGTGTCCACTATCATTAAGTTTGGCTTGGTGTTTCCTGACCTTCCAGGTCCATAGTTTCCCCTCTAGAACCCATATCTGTAGTTAGACCAATACAAATGATCCATTTTGCTGCTCTGTGAATCATCCTTGTTCACTAGGAGGGGAAAGAACACTAAAAACATGGGAATGAGGTAATAAGAGATAGCATAATGGTTTTTAAATACATGCTTCTCAAGTCTCAACAGGAATATAATTTTATAGATATTTGTTCACTATAGGAAGGGCAAGAACAGCAAGGTCACTATGTAATAATAGATGGCATGATGGTATCCGAAAACATGCTTTTCAAATCTTAGGATATCAGATTTCTATATATATTCCTCAAGTGATGGGGGTAGTTTTGAATTTTCAGCCGATTTTAGTTTTGTTCAACAGTGGAGCCATTGTTGTAGCCAGCTATTTTTTCAAATTGCTTCAAGAAAAGAATCAATTTTAGAAAAAGTGCAGATTCCAGATTATTCTTTACCTCATTCAATGTAAAAATATCACTTGTTATTGCATGCAAACACACTACTGTGTTTCAGTAAAAGTAAAGACCACGCGTGTGCTAACTGCAACAAATGGCTTATATATTTTATTACTGTAAAGGTGTTGGGAGACAAGGAGCTAGAATTTGAACGTTTACCATGGGAATATTGAACAATTAATATATGAATCAGAATACTTAGTTATCTTATGAGCCTCATGATGATAATTTTCAGGCTATAAACCCTTTGGAGCTAGCTATGGAAGCATTGAAGGAGATCCAATCACGGTTCTATAGAGACTTTCCTCCCCACGAGAAGGAAAAGGTGTATGAATATGCAACACCATCAACTATGAAACCAACCCAATGGAGTTGTAAGTTCCCTGGCTTAAGCTTATGGTGAAAAGTGTTAAGAAAATGCTTTTACCTTCCACAACCTTTTTCCTTTTGCAGATCCAGGTGGTGGAATAAATCAAATTCCAGGGGAGTGTACAATTTCAGGAGATGTCAGGTTTGTAATGTTCCCACTGACTTTTCTTTGTAGGTTTAGCCTTTAAGATTTTTCTCTTATGATAGTTCCTAATTTTATTTTGTGTTTTTTTGCAGGTTGACTCCATTCTACGAGTAAGCAGCCTGCTCTATTTGCCAACTTCCATCTCGTGTGTTTATATTTTAAATATTGTATCTGGGTTCTGTTTCTAACTTGTATAAACTACTGTTACAGTGTTAAGGACGTGATGAAAAAGCTTCAAGAATATGTGGATGACATTAATGAAAACATAACAAAGCTAGACACACGAGGTCCAGTTTCAAAGTATGCCCTGCCTGATGAAAACTTACGGGGAAGGTGCTCTCTCTCTCTCTCTCTCTCTCACACACACACACACACACAGCACATGTAATAATTATAATGACCTGGAAGGATGAACATCAAGTATCATATGAAACCTTATATTATATTTTAGGTTTTAGCTCATACAAAGCCCATATCTGCTGTCTCTTCAAACCCTTAAAAAGATTTAACTATATGGAATGATTGAGGGCATAACCTGGGAAGTTGGAAGCAGTTAGCAGGGTGGTGAAAGCCACATCCAAAGTATTTGGTTATGTTGTTTATGTATAAAAGAAACTACTGTTGCATTTTAACCTCTTCATTGTATGCTAATGAGACAATGTCTGCAGTTGTCATCTAATAACTTGTAGCATTAATCTTATAAAGATATTGAAGAAGTTGGGCATCTTGATTATTTTAGAAAAGCTTTATCTTTTGTTTTTATTTTTTGTTTTTGTTACTTTTTCATCCTCAGGCTTACAATAAGCTTTGATGAGGCATCATCTGGAGTTGCTTGTGACTTGGAGTCTTGCGGCTTTCATGTGTTATGCAAAGCTACTGAAGAGGTTGTTGGCCATGTTAAGCCTTACTCGATTACCGGAACTTTGCCTCTCATTAGAGAACTGCAGGTAAGACTTCTGTTTATATTATTCTTTGTTGTCTTTCCTCCCCTCCCTCCTCCTTTGAATATCTATTCTTTTTATTTATATCTCATTTTATGTTCTGCTAGGATGAAGGATTCGATGTTCAAACTTCCGGCTATGGTATGAGACTACTTGTTCTTGCATGTTGGTTTTAATTCGAAACTTGTAGAAACTTAAATGAACTTAACAGCCCTGATAACATCATGTTCTCATGGTGAAGTTTAACCTGCAAGCATAAACATAGACTCCTTTAAGTACGGTGATTAAGATCTCATTCGTTGTGCTCTCACTTGCATTGTCAGGTTTGATGTCTACATACCATGCCAAGAACGAGTACTGCTTGTTTTCTGATATGGCACAAGGCTACCGGGTGTTTGCAAGTGTTATCTCCCAACTAGAAGATTGAGGATCAGCAAAGAAGAAAGTACCAGAATTAAAGATTTAGAATAATGAGGGAAACTACAAGTGGGAAATGGTAGTGCAAAATCATACTTTGAACACTGCATTTGTTCTTTTTAGATGCCAAGCTGACAAGTTACTGCAATTAAACTGCATATCCTGGTTTAGTTACAGTAGCTTCACACATACCATAGGAAAACTTGTCTTACTTTGTAGCTTGGTGGAGAATATGACCTTACTTCAAGCTTAGAGATCGGTGTTGAAAACTTGTCTGACTAATAGCTATCTTTTATGTATTGAAGTTTCTTTCATTTCCTTCTCATTTGGTTTTCTTAAAACATAGTCAAAGACGTTAGCAAGCATACATTTGGATGCATTTTGAGATTTATTCTCAAGCATGCAGTTAAAAATAAACTTTTACCTATCAGTGGATCTAAAATTCAGTCGTACGCCAACGTTTTTTTGAAGCTAGAATGTGAGACTGATCCTGCACCTTTGCCTAGAACTCCTTATTTAGATGCAACAAGTGTTACTAAAATTTGGCGTGGGTGGGCTAAAATTGTGTGGGTCATGGCTGCCTAAGTGCCGCCTAGCGCCCAGCCACCTCGGTTGATCACAAAGCGCCTGACCAATTTTGGTGTGGTCAAAAACTCAAATACATCATCTTTCTCCTTGCGACCCTCTCTCCCTCTGCTCTAACCCTCGATCCGGTTTCCGACTATAGACAACAGTGTCACAGCTCACTCTCTCTACTCTCCCTTGTGACACGGTTCCTTTTCCAAGTTTTCAGCAACCAGAGAGTCGATGTTTTTGGTTTTCTTTGTAGTGTTAGGCTGTTACCTACCAAGTGATAAAGAACTGAAAGTCTGATTTTTATTCTAAGAGGTCCTACATCATAGAACGACATGATCACATGATTTCAACAAACTATAACAGTATCAGGTGTCCATATACAAGAACTAACCCTCTATGTATTACACTGATAGTGTGCACATCTGAATGTTTAACTTATGTAAGTGTAATACAAGTAACATTTTGCTCTGCTATATATGTAATTTACAAATTCTCACCGTATTTGGTGATTTCATAATCCTATTCTAGTCACTACCTTCGTCTTTAAGCTGTTCGATTCTCTGGTGCAGTCGTCTACGATGATCATGTATCTTCCAAAGGCCATGACCCAGTATCACAGCAGAATATATACCGTGTGTGATCATAGGTGCTAGAATGTTATTCGTCTGACACATGAAAAAGCAAGTCAATTGTTAATCTCGTAGTCTTCAAAGAACAATGAGCAGTTGACTAATGAACAACAAAATTTTGTAACCAAGAATCAAAAATACCTGATTCCATTCAAAACCGAGATAGAGGGCCAGAAGTCCTTCAAGAAGGGGAGAGTAGATCTTCTTCATTTGCCTTCTCTGATACCAAGCTGCAGGATGTCCACCAGAAAGCAACGTTATATTGATAAATCAGATATGCATATGCTAAACTAAAAAGAACATGTATAACTCAATCTCTATTGGCAATCAAAATTACCCTTAAGAACTAATCTAGTCAATTGACCAAGTGCTTTGATTATGTTGAATTTTTAACTACTTTAACATTATGTTAGCATGGCTTAGCCATGCTAACATCCATGAGGGGGTGAAATTGGCACCCCATTTTTACAAACCACAGCCCCCTCCATGCACATATCCATTGAAAACTTACTCATGGAAAGGGGATGGGCGTGTGGGTGGGTGTGGATTGTAAATTTGTAAGAAAGGGGTGCCAATTTCAATTCCCTATCCATAATCGCAGATACCAGTCATGTTTCACATTGTAACCATCTATACAAACACAATACTAGCTTATCTCAAAAGATATGTGAAACAAGATGGATGCAATGAAATTCATGTTGGGGTAAGGAATTGAACCTGCAAACAGCTTTTTCATATCTTCACGACCAGAGCGAGATTGTAAAACTGGTGCAACTACATAAGCAGGATCTGCAAGAGGGATTAAGCCATTGCTCATCAAATTTCACAAGTAGGGTGTTTTGACAGAACTTAAAATGTCTCTGAGAAATCAACCTTTAGGAGAGGCAGCCACATAGTACAAAGAACCTGTAAGAGCAGCTGTGATCACTGCTGCAAATGCCTGAGCAAATGGGACAAATGGGGGTAGAACCCCAGACTGCAAAAGAAGGGATTTCACTTATCAGAAAGTGCTCATAACACTGATGAGATGAAAGAAAAGTCCAAGAAAAACTGCAATACCAGAGATGCCATTCCTCGAACATCTGTTACTAGATCTGTGCCCTTCAAAAATATCTCAGCCAATGATCCCTTTAAAGAGACAAATGAGAGGAAATCAATCACAAGTATTTACTGCAGAACAATTTATCTTCAGCTCATCTTGATGAATCATGAAGCCATATATCTACAAATGTAATTCGTTTTTTCGTGGTCTAATATATAAGAACAGCAAACTTTCAGGCCCAAGAAAGAGAACAATAGCATACCTGAACAGCAGCCCTGTAGAAAAGCTCCTCCCCCATAGAGCTTGCAGTAACAATTAGTATGAACTGCAATATTGAAGGCGCACACATAATTTGTTTCTTACTTATCCAAGTAGAAACCATAAATGCTTATAATGAGATCAATTTAAGATGCATACCTGCAATGGTGACATTCCATAAAAGAAACTGCGGAGCTCCTCATCCTCAACATCTCTAATTGCACGTGCATGAGGTGATACCTTTACAACTTCATCCTACAGCCATTTGAAGATAAAAATTACAACACAACCCCCAGGTGTAGATTATTAAACAATAACATTATATCTTCAAACAATATGGGGCAGTATTATCTGCTATTTTCTAATTTAACACCTATTAAACCTCATATTGTTTCTGAAAAAATGTTATTAATTTTCTATTTCTCCTACTTCATATGTATAATGAAGACATTGGACAATCTATAATGAAGACATTGATACTCTTTTCCATTTCCTTGGGATAGTAGTTGCTCATTATCTAGTCTCAACAAGTATCTCTCTTTCTAAAATGAAATGCGAGCTCAAGTTTGTTACTAAGACTGAACATCTGGATCTATTAGGAACCTAATTAATTCCATCATTAATGCAGGTTGATACTAACTTTTAGTTGGGCAATTGGTTTATCTTAGTGGTCACCCATATGCATGCTCTTTGTGGACTTCACTTTCAGCTTGTTGGTAAAATTTTTCATCACTTGAGCAATGCATCAAGATTTCTAGCCATGTTAGGAGCATTTTGTTAGGAAGTAGAATCTTCACATGTTTTTGGGCTGAATAGGGAGTTATAACTCATGTCCTTCATGAAGGGTTATAGGTAATTCCTTGATCTTCAAGACTTTGGTACTGATATTCCTACTCTGATGCAATGCATTATGACGATCAGGCTTAATCTTCTATGCAGAAGAGCAGCAAACATCTAAAGTTTTACTTCCACTTAATTCGGGGTATTACTCATATGACCTACAGGATGACGTTCTCGCAAAGCTCCTAGCTCGTGCTTTATCCCAGAGGCTGTCTTTCAAGCTTGTGTTATGCAATACTTGAAGGTATTGCTACTGTTAAGGGTTGGTTACAGTATCCTAAACCTATGCATGATTCTATCTCTTCCTCTTTTCCTTAATTGACCTGTAAACTCGAACTCTACATATAATCATCCCGTGAATTAAACCAAATGAAGCACACCTTCAGCAAACCATCTCATCCCACACCAGTGACCATGTCATTCAAATCAAGATACAGATATAAATAGAAGATAAACAATAAATAAACAAACGGAGCTTACATCGAGTATAAACAGAAGCGCCATGATCGGTGGAGCTGCATATCCAAGCCCTTGTACAATTGCATCCAAATTTAACTCGAAACCTCCCAAGCTATCAATACCAATCATTGAGCATATAAATCTACCCACTAAAGCCATTCCACCATATATACCTGTCCATCAAAACCCACACACAAATTGTCATAAGCTTATCATATCTTGGTCATATTTCAACAAAACACGAAAACTCCAAATCAAAATAAACTCGACTATCTTTCCGTTGAAAAAATACGCAGAAAATGATGATGTCAATCACAATCAAAAGCTATCATTTCTTCAAATTAAAAACAATTAAAAAGTAAAAAAGAAGAAGAACAAGAGCTGACCAATTCCATAGCTAAGTCTAACAACAGCGCCGATCTTCTCCCAAACAGGATACTCAGCTTCGCCGAAGCTCGTATTCAAAGTCGTGACCTCCATCGCCGGACTCGTGAACCGTCGTCCTCCACTCTCCGCCTCCCTTCCATTAATACCCTCGCTACTCCTCTGCTCCGCCGAAGCCCTAACCCGCCGCACACAAACCCTACCTCCGTCGCACAACCCCGTCCGCCTCTTCCTCCCCACCGCAAATTCGCACAGACTCCGCTTACTGCAAAACGACGCCGTCGAAGTACTAGTAGGACTTGTTAGCGAAAGGAGCGGAAGCTCCATTACAGAAATCGAGAAAGGGATGGTTGGTGGTTTACGAAGTCTTGGTCGTCTTCATTGAGCATAGTTGAGCTGCTAACGCTATTGCTTGGCTCTGCTTTGAGTTTGAGTTTCCCGGAGGAGATAAAATGGTCAACTAATTTGAATGGTCTCCGGTGATTTTGTTAGAGGGTAGCGGACCGTTGGATTGGGAGATCTGGGAAGCCCCACTCAGTTTGATTTTTGTAGTAGATGGGGAATATCCCGTCCATGTATAGGCGGTTGCCACGTGGAGATAATGTTTTACACGTTTTTTAACTTTTCTTTATGAAAATTCTTGGTCAACTTTTTGTTTTAATAACTAAAATTATGTACTGCAATTTTTTTTTTTTGAGAAGATGCACTGCAGCTATTTATTTTCGTGTACTTGTGTAAAATACACGTTTGGTTTAAATCTCTTCTCTTTGAACTTGATCATGAGCGGAGCGGATTCAGTGTACCACGGTGCACTTGAACCGCTCATATGTGCTAACGGATTCAATAAACGCCGTTAATGACTTAAAAAATCAAAATGCAGTAAAAAAATTTAAAATTCAAAAACCCAGAAAACGCTCTTCAATCTTCAAAGAACACTAAACGCAGCCAAAACCCAATCATTTCTCCAAAACCACTTCTTCCCCAAAACCCAGTCAGATACATAACATACCATCTTTCCTTCATCTTCCTTTAGAAAACAAAGAACTGGAATTCATTCTTCTTATTCATCCCTCCTCTGCTCAACGTTCAAACTCACCAACATCTAATCCTCCTCATCGCTTTCTGCAGCCACCACATGCATATTCGAGACTGGCAGCTTCACAGTTTGATTAGCGAGCTCGGAGCCGAGAGTTTTAGAGAGGAGTGAGTGACCTCGAGTGTAGGGGTTGCTTGATGGCCAATCGGTGAGAGTCGGCGATGTCAACGGGGGCGATCATGTGGAAGTGAACGGCGGCCCGAGTGGCGGAGATGAAGGAGGAGAGGAGATTGGCGGAGGAGGAAGGGAAGGAGGGGTGACAAGGTGGACGTGGAAAGAGAGGGGGAAAGGGACGGAAGAGAGAAAGTGAGCGGCGGAGAGGGGAGGAGAGACTGGAACCAGTGTTTACCTAGTCTTACATTTACCTTAGCTTTTAAGTGTTTTTACCATGTTAATTGTGTTTTCTATCTTAATTTTTTTAATGGTGTTAAGATCGATGTTAGTGTTAAATAGTTTAGTGGATTAAATAAATGATTGTGATTGGTCAGTGATTATTGGTTCACTTGAACCATGGTGCACTGAAGAATTTCCGGATCACGAGTCTTAAAATAAATCAAACAAAATAGATGAATAACTAGAATTTTAGTTCATTTCTTTTTGTATTGAGTGGTTACTATTTTGTTTACACATCAAATAATAAACAAGTATGATGAGCATTTACCTTTTTTGAATTTGATCATGAGTCTTAAATAAATCAAACAAAATAATGAATAACTAGAATTTTAGTTCATTTCTTTTTATATCAAATAATAAACAAGTATGATGAGCATTTACCAGATGTAGGAATGCTGGTCTTTGAAGCGAGTGCCAATAGCACAGTGACATGGAAACAAAATATTGGAAATGATAATTCTTTAAGAAGACATTAAAGAGCCCCAACACACAAATCATAAGTCATTATATTTTATCTGATTCATAGCTAACTTGATCTCTACACAATGACACAGAAATGATTCAACTCATTTTTGGAAGCCAGAATAGCTTTCGACACACATCAGTCATTTCACAAAGAAACACTTACATCTTTTAAGAGTAAACAAAAATGTACTGCTAACTAAGTCTGTGACCTAGTTGATATTGACAGTAACACAATACCACCAGGGTACTAATTAGGAACACCATTTCCTTCTGGCAACAAACCAAGATAATAGGCTAAGAAAGATATGAATTCTCAAAAGCACATTATGATAACATATATGAAGAGGGATCATGCATACAAAGGAAGTTTAGAGATGGTCTGAACACACTTACACACACATTATCTTCCATTAAGAACAAAGAATAGCCATACAAAAGGTTTTGGTCCAATCACATAAGCTGATAAAGGGATGTAACATCATATAAAAAAGTTTGACATACATTTATATGTAGATATAACATCATATATAACAGTCTGACATACATTTATATGTAGTTTAATAACTAAAAAACTTCAAACTTTAATGACAGACAGTGACATAGCCACTATAAGGCTAGAGAGTTCAGCTGACCTCTCTCAACTTTTTACGATCTTGCTGATTGGTTGAAACTTTTTTACATTTCAGTACATGTGGTATCATTACACATAATTGACCACTATGACAACATAGAAAAATAGAATCTCAACTAATTTACCTATATTTCTCTAAATCCTCGACTCATAGAAAACTATATATATTTTTTGGCCATACCCATTTTATATTTTTCTTTTATTTTCTTCTTCTTATGTTCAACCTTTAGCATATTATTTCTTTTTGTTAGTACGTACTAGAAGACTACCGCTTGCCACATATCAACCTTAACCATTTATTTAAATTCTCATATTATGCATTGTTAGTAAAATATTCTTCTTAGTATGCATTGTTAGTCCAATTAGCTAGGCATTAATTTCAGTTTTTAATTACCATGCATCATAGACATTTAGAGATTATGTTATATAGTATCATACACTCTAATTACATCTACTTTAATATAATTACAATTTTATAAATCATATTATAACAAATATCAATAACAAAGTTTGACCCTTATGTCAAAAATTTCTAGCTAGGCCACTGATGACAGATATCTAGATTTTGTTTGATAACTGAAAAACTTCAGAGACTTTAATGACATGATTATTCTGGAATCCAAAACGTTTAACAGCATATCTATCCTCTCTCTCTCTCTCTCTCTCTCTCTCTCTCTCTCTAATTCCTTGTGAACATATATCACCTCCTCATGCATTGGGGATAGAATAAACCCTATAAAACATAGAAAATAACATTAATACATGTTATTAATTCATAATTCATCTTATAATAACAAAGATAAATATATATTTAACAGACATATAAAAAAGTTTGACATCATATAAAAAAGTCCAATCACATAAGCCGATAAAGGGATGTAACATCATATAAAAAAGTTTGATAGACATTTATATGTAGATATAACATCATATATATTAGTCTGACAAACATTTATATGTAGTTTAATAACTAAAAAACTTCAAACTTTGATGACAGATGTCTAGATTTTGTTTGATAACTGAAAAATTTCACAAACATTGATGACATGATCATTCTGGAATCCAAAACGTTTGACAGCAAATCTATCTTATCTCTTTAATTCCTTGTGAACACATATCACCTCCTTATGCGTTGGGGATAAAAGAAACTTGTAAATAACATTAATACATACTTGTTATTGATTCATAATCCATCTTATAATAACAAAGAGAAATATATATTTAAGTACGTACCGCACAAAGAAAGAGCCCAAACAACGAAATCAATATAGTAGGAAGAGCAGTCAGGTTACCCTATATATAATTGGTGAGAAATAATGGTTAAATTCAAAAAATACAACACTCATTTGGTTGTTATTTTTTTCATGGGTTTTGGTACGTAGATCATTGGAAGCAAGTTTAAAAATTTAAGCCTAAAAGTAAACAATAATCATGACAATCCCAATCCTAGCATCAAAAGGGACCATTAAAGGGACCGCTCGGTCTCCATCTCTGTGTTTACAAGGTCGATGATGGAGCGAGAGTCGATTGGATTGAAGTCATCGACCGTGTTCGTGTCCACTACCATGTGCATGATACATGGAATGTCCATCTGGTTTGATCCATTCCAGTCGTTCGACGGATAAGGAGTATGGCATGGCTTAAGATTGTTTTGCATAACAGCTTGACTTGGCTGACATAGACCCTCTCGATTAGGGAGAGTAGTTAGGTTACCCTATACATCATCATTGATGAAGAATAAAATTTAGATTCAAAAGTATCTAGAATCCATGTTAATAAAGAAAACATGCAAAAAAGATATATACCATGACTTGACAGATTAGCAAACCGAAAATGATGAAGTGTTGGAAGCGAATTTGTTGCAGGAAACATTAGCGATTATATAAAATGAAGGTCTTGAGCCATACCCGAACAAGATCAAAACTCCCAATTATGCCCATAGAATTAGTAACTTAAACATATAAATATGTGAAAATTCATCAAACAGTGATATCTCAATTAATAGAACTACCTAATATTTTGGTTTCAGGCCACTGTTAGATAAGAACATATTGAAATTGGGCTTAATGTAATATCTACTCAAACCTCAATAATTCGCTAAAATTACATAAATGAAATAAATATAAGATCTCTGATCTACGAAGAAAACAACTATTGCATTTAAAAAGACGTAAAGAAAGTTAAAACAATTGTGGAGGAGGTGGCCGATGTAGAAGCCTTCTAACAAAGGAGCAATAACTCGTCCCTGAAAATAACTTCTTATTGAAAAAATTTAGTCGATGGATGTTAGTATCGCCATAAGATTTCACACAAATATGAATATTATTAACAATAACATAATATAAATATGTCTCATTGATTGATGAGGCTTGTATAGAACATTAAAAAATGTTTAAGATTGAGGCGTGTAAACACTACTTTAAGAGTAGATTTTGCCTCTCGAAGACAATGTCTTGGTGTAACAATTGTTAGTTTTGCAACAAATAATATTGTATTTTGAAGTATCATAAAAAAATTTTAAAGTGTGAGTGTGACTAACAATTAGGGCACTATCTGGTAAAAAAAAAATTTACTTTTTGTTGCACATCAAAAGGATGATTGTGAGGAATGCTAGTATTAATGTGAATTTGAAAGTTAATTTCATTAGGCGAGTCCAACCAATTTGGCTAAGGCTTCCTCCTCTGGTTATTTGATTTTTTTATGTTGTGTTTGATGATACATATGTTGTTATCTTTATTACATTTATATATATAGTCACTCTCACACCTCTTCATTTAAGTTTTTTGTGTAAATTTTGCCGCAATTTATGTAATACTATTATTAAGTTTACCGGAAGCAAGTGTAATATTATTAAGTTTTAAGTGAGCATGATGAACTTACTTTAACTCGAATTCTGGTTTGTTATGTTTTTCAACTTTTTGACAACGAAAATTATGCATATTGCATACAACAAACACTTATGATAAGGAAAAAAAAAAACAGCCTAGTTTGTATGCTCCGCATGGCGTTGCATGCGGACTAGAGCATGTAATTATGAACCCATGATCTAAAATATTACATGCGACATCGCAGAAAAAGAGTAAGTGATACCTATGGTACTTACAACTAGATCTGCCAGAAAAAAATTGTTAGGAAGATTATAATTTAAGTTCCATGTAATACACATGTGGTGTCCCTCTATGATAACCAAAAACCATTAGCGCTCTTTCAATCTTCACATTAGTCAAATCAAGATTTTACAGATACATATTGCATGCATTGCTAACGCTCTGAATATTGCTATGATGACAGATGCTTGTTATTTCTCTGAGCAATTAGGTTAATTTGAAAAAAAATCAAATTATATATTATAATTCGTAAATAATATTCGCTTCTAATACATGACGAAGAAGTTCTAAAATCTAACACAATCTTAATCACAACAAATAGCCTAAAATTTTCTTAAAATCATATATAGTTTGATCGAGGCTCCTAATAATAAATCTTGACATTAACATATTTACATAATTACTTCGTCTAAGAAGTAGAAAAATCCAATTAGAAAGAAATATGAACAATGTTATTCAACGAGCTTAATTGTCGAAGGTTGGCTTTGTTCGAAAACAAAAACAAAAGAAAAACAATAAAAAGAGGAAAATTCGATTCACCTTAGTTAAAATTTACTGATGTGAAAACACTATTATTTTAATATTGACTTTCATTCTCAGCCACTCATTTTTCAGCACTTTTTATATTAACGTTTCCACAATTCAAGTTTAGGAAAAAAAAAAAACCTTAAACTTTCAAAAACTCATATTCTCTCTTCTCTTCCGTTTTCGCCGCCGGTCTCCTCTTCAAATTCTTCTAACCATAACTTAGTTGTCCGGTGACGTATTTGTGCATGATTGGTAGCGTTGGAAAGCTCTCACTCCCCTCTACTTATCTATACCAATTTTAGCCCTCGAAAATCATCACACATGGTGCTGTAAGGGCCGAAAACTAGTTGCTCCGTCGTCGGCGTTGCTCCGGCATATTTCGGCGAAGTTAAGTCTCGAAACCTATTGGGGTTTGTAGCTCTGCCCATCCTCTTTCCATACATACTAGTCTTGAAGGACGATTTAAAGTGTGCGGAGATAATTTCGGGTCAAAAGAATTTCGTTTTGAGACAAGTATGTAAGCCTAGCCTCTTATTTAGACATTCTTATTAACTCTGAACATATGAGACAAATCAATCATTATCGTAGCTATAACATAAAAAATGAGCATGCGCCAATCCGACCACATTCTTCTTCCGGATGTTACCTATTATGAAATAGATAACATACATTACATAACAAGTAATGAGTATAATGTATAAATCCAAGTATTGATCACCATTGTTGCATAGAAAGAAAAAAGAGAAAAGAAAAAAAAGCAAAATATCATTGTTTCAAAGGCATGTTTCATTAAGTCTATTAGTATTTTCATGGATGCATAATACAAAATTAAGCATGGAGAATGACTAATGTTACTTAGAGAATCAAAACAAACTATATACAATAGTGACTATTGTAAATTTATTTTTGTATCATTACACCAAGAATACTCCAAAACCTAATAATGAAACTATGAAAGCACATTTACATAATTAGTGAAAAGTAAGTTTCTTAGTCATAAAATATAAATCCCTAAAACGAAGTAAACAAATTCTCATCAAATTAACATAAACTTGCGAAACATAATGACACAATATGTAAAGCTAGCCTCTTATTTGGACATTCGTATTAACTCCGAACATACGAGACAAATCAATCATTATCATAGCTACAACACAAAAAATGAGCATGCGCCAATCCAACTACGTTCTTCTTTCGGATGACTCGTTTTTCACGCAACAAACGACACAAAGCGGATCACTTATCCAGCTGAATGGATCACGTGTGCGGCAATAGGTATGACAATGGTGTTAGCAACGCAAGCGAGTAATGGTCAGATTATTAATAAACCCGTCACGGGAAGCACTATCAGTTGGAACAAGTCTCCCACCACATATACAACAAATATTTGCTCTATACATTTAGTTGCTATTAAACGTCGAAGTTCTTCAATTAGTTCCTCAGTTTATACCTCAGTTAAATGAATAGGTGAGAACGTATCGCGAGACCTGGAGGCCATTCTTGAACAAGTCTACAAGAAATAATGGCTGAGGTGAGTTCTTAACTTGTCTAATTTTGTGAGATTCTCCTCCTCCTGAAGACACTTGAGGCTAGTTTGGTATTACTGTGACTTTAAAAAGAAACTGTTGTTGTTGTACTTTTAAAATAATCAGCTGTGAATTAAAATACTTTTGTGCTTGGTAAATATTAGTTTTAAAAGTGCTGGCAAAACAAAAAATATTAATTTCTAATGTTTTTAATGACAACAACTTCTAAAAGCATCCTTGAAGTTAAAAGCTGCTACTAGTAATCCCCGTCCCTTATCAAATACTTTAATAATAATAATAATAATAAAAATAGCTGCTGCTAATAATCTGTATTTTTTTTAAAAAAAAGCTGTTGTTTTGTAGTTTACAAAACACTATAAAATCTAAAAGTTTGAATATAAGCTGATTTGTTTTTTTTAAAGTGAAGTTATACCAAATAGAGCCTTATATATAGAATATGCGACTATTGAGACTTCCAAATTTTCTCACTTGACCTCTTATGCTTTTTTCACCTACCATCAAATTTTCAAATTGTGAATTTACTTACTAAGCCTCACTCAAGTTTCTCAAATAACCTCACTATATAATTTATAGGAGAAACCATCTTACTAAAAAATTTACACCAACTAAAAAATTTCTCAACAGTGTCTGATTTTGGTGCGCCGATGAAAGCTGACAACAAATTGTAGGTGGTCACTACCCTGGGTGCGCAAAGCAGATGGGGCATCTCATATGTGGGCCTGGTTGTGGATTGTTTTGGGCCTGGGTGGTGTGGGTTGGGTTTGGATTTGGGATCCAAGTGATATGTTTCAGTTATTTTGGGATCTGATTCACATTTGGATTAGAGGCCCATCAGTATGGCTCTTCCCCTTTAGAGTTTGGCTGCTTGCGTCAGTGTTACTTGGTTACTTTTTGAATCTCACTCTAGGGTCTGCAACATTGAAATTGTTTAGGTTTATTATTCGGTAGTTTCGCATGGTTACCTTCTTACGTGGCCTTCGCGGGCGGATTATATTCATGTTGTATTCATACTTCTATAAATATAAACTTGACATCTTTGATAAAAAAAAACTAAAAAATTTACTAATTTGACTCATTGTAATGATTTTCAAGAGGACATAGATAGACTATAACCAACTAAGATCAGGGATATATTACCAACTAGATCGGGATACATAACCAAACTACGAATACAAATCTACCTAGGAATAATAGTGTATCGAAAAAAATAGAGATTAAATTGTCTATATTGATGAGGCGACTAATATGTTACAATAAGTCTATTGTAAATTTTTCATAAAAAAATACTTATAATTTATTTCATTAGACCAAACGGTTTGAAAAAATAACGTGTTTTTTTATATATATAAAAAATTTATAATATTTAATTAATAATTTAAGATAGGTGGTGCTATTACAAATTTAAGACGGTAATTTATAAATTAGTTCGAAATTGGTTTGTTTTTTTTTTTTTTTTAAGGTAGTAGCTGGCAGCCACGCGTGGAATACAATTTACACACAAAAAACTGCAGAAGACCAACTTCTCTGACTGCAACTCTTCCCCGACTTCTTCATCTTCTTCTTCTTCTTCTTCTTCTTCTTCAAATCAACCCTCCAAAACTAGCTTCCTTTCTCTCTCCTCACATTGTTCTTCACCAACACTCAATAGCATCTCAGCAGAAACGCCATTGTCTACTCTCGCAATTCAAACCCCCTTCAGTTTTCAAATCTCGCAGATCTGATAGTCTCCGTCGCCGTTGATTTGGGTCTGGATCCACTGCATCAGAGATGCCGGTGGCCGCTTCCGCCGTCTACTTCTTGAACCTCCGCGGAGACGTTCTCATCAACCGTCTCTATCGTGATGACGTCGGGTAATTTCCCTCCTCTTTCTCATCAGAGCTTTAGGATTTGGATTTGTTGATGTAATTTGATTCAGAAATGGGGTTTTTATTCAATGGGTGCATCTGTTTCTGCTTTAATGTATCTGGGTTCGAATCAATTTTTGAAATTTTATATGGGGGACATTGTGGTTATGTGATTGTTTAGAGTGTTGGGAATTGAAATTTAGATCGAAAGTGGGAAATGTTGTGAGTGTTGGATTCGGAGATACGGTAGTGAATATTATGCGGTATATGCAGTTGATAAAATGGTGCTGTGAGATCAGCTTAGTGTTGTAGTAAGAATGAGGAAATGTAAGATTCCTAATTGGCTTTTGGTATGAAACATTCCTAATTGACGAGGGTTGAAGCTCTGTTACAAAACTAGTAGTGTCGAAGCTTTGTTAGAAACTTAGAATAGTCACTTCTTTAGTTTAATAGGTTTCTGTTAAGATCTTAGGTACATGAACTAGTGTGCAGGATAGGGATGAGGTCCGGTCAATTAGTACAACTGATTTAGGATGAAAGTGAGAACTGAGAACTGAAAACTGAAGAATTAAATTACTGTTAGCTAAGGCACTTGCCTTGATTCTTCTGTTTGTGTCCAATCTATGTGCATGAACAATTATAGTTAACTATGAGTAACAAAGAAAAATGGGAAGAGTGAACACATGGCTGGTAGTGAAAATTAAGAGGATAGTTGTAATGGTGGTTCCAATAGTGAGTAACACATTTGATAGAATTTTACCTTAGCGTAATGGTAAATTGGTAATCTAATGTAAACTAAGGGAAAAAAAAAAGAGAAGCATGATCATATGGAGGATGATGAAAATTAAGAGTCTACTTGTGGTGGTGGTTCCAATAGTGAGCTACCCTTTTTTGGACATTAATTTACTTTTAGTGTGATGTTAGTTTCGGAATGATATTTGATTTGCCTTCTCAAAGTGTTTGAAATACTGTCTTTTTGAGAAGGCAAGAGGCACGTGTGTCATAGACTTCAAGGTCACATAAAATAGTAAATAAATGTTCTCAGGATTTGAAGGGCACCCTCTAAGGCCTTCTTGCCATCTTGTGGAAATTTTTTCTTTGTATGCAAATGTTTGTGTTCTTTATTCTGTAGTTGGCTACATGTTTATGCCATTAAAATTCATCCAGCCAGTAGTGTGTGCAACAACTCTGAATTTATTCTTTCAGGGGAAATATGGTGGATGCTTTCCGAATGCATATAATGCAAACAAAAGAGCTTGGTACATGTCCTGTGCGGCAGATTGGTGGATGCTCTTTCTTTTACATGAGAATCAGCAATGTTTACATCGTGATTGTAGTCAGCAGCAATGCGAATGTAGCTTGTGCCTTCAAGTTTGTTGTTGAGGTAATGAGGACGTTGTTATCCTAAATTTTTGCAGATTCTGCATAGTGTGTACATAAGGATTGAATATTGTCTCTTCTGTTTACCAATATGGCTAGTTTTGAACCGGAAACTTGCTTCTTCTACTCAATAAGTTGATATCTTAGCTCGTTGCCATCTTTTATACAATGACAAATAGCTAATTAAGTTATTTCATCAATTATAAGTAACAATTTTATTTATATTTATTTATTGGTAAATTTTTTATAAGTTATTTATTTATTTATCGTTGCCCTTTGTTATCTGTTCGCTAAATATGTTCCAAAAGGGGTGCATAAATTTTTATTTCTAAGTTCTTATTCAGAAAAGTTCCAACTGGTAATATGAACCTTTTTAGTTAAATTTAGGGACACGGATTTATATTTGGATTTTCATTGTCTGTGAACCTGCAAGTAATGGTAGATGTTTCTGGTACTCTTTTCTGCTTGCAGGCTGTTGCGCTGTTCAAATCTTATTTTGGTGGGGCTTTTGATGAAGATGCAATTCGTAACAATTTTGTTTTGATTTATGAGCTGTTGGACGGTAAGTAATCACAATTTCTCTAATTAATTAATTATTTATTTATTATTTATTTGTTTATATCTGTTATGTATGCTCATGCTTCTTGATTTTCGAGTTTACCTAATATAATAGTGAAGAAAGCTGAAATGTAACAAGACACCACAAAATGAATCTTGTGTAAATGGATGAACTTTGGTTGCTGAGTATACGTATTATAGAAGACTAGGATGTAACTACAAAGTAAAACCAAGCAGAACTTCATGATATAAGAAGCCACTATTGGTAACTGTTGTGCACAAGTACTTACCATAATTCTCAGTCATATGCACAACAAATCCTCTTTGACAAGATTTGATGCTGTAACATGGCAGCACATAATAGTTGATTGTGGTTTTGCACACATGGATTTGTGCAAAGAGTGTTCTTTAGTACTTAGTAGATGAGTATTGTTCCCAACAGCCTTCATAACTGGACGTACTTGATGTATTGGATAAAAAATACTGTGGAAGTTTGTAATACTGATTATCAATTAAGCTCGTTTGGAATATGATGATTTTAAAATGAGTAACATTATGTCATCTGTGCATTGCTTCTTTACTGTATCTGTAAAGTTCATGTTCTGGTGTGGATTGACCATGCATATAATTTCCTTGTAGTTAGTATAAAAGGTTATTTAAACTCTGAGATCAACCTTTAAATTGCAGAAATTATGGATTTTGGTTATCCCCAGAATCTTTCTCCAGAAATTTTAAAGCTTTACATCACTCAGGAAGGTGTGCGCTCCCCATTCTCTTCTAAGGTAAGATACTTTAATGTTCCAGGGTTGGGAAATGCATATGCAATCATCTAGGATTTTTGCTCTGTAGATTCAAATAATAGACAGAAGCTTTTAATTGTCCTTCAATTGATATCTTAATATTAGATTCTGACTTCTATTTTTCTTGTCAATTTGGTGCCGGAAAAAAATAGCCTACAGATAAACCTGTCCCTAATGCAACTCTACAAGTTACAGGTGCTGTTGGTTGGCGGAGAGAGGGCCTTGTTTATAAAAAGAATGAGGTGATTCAACCTTTTTTTGTTGGACTTTTTCTTCATTTATTATTTGACATTCAACTAGATTTCTAACCCTTGATCAATGCAGGTCTTCTTGGATATTGTGGAAAGTGTAAACCTTTTGATGTCTTCCAAAGGTGGGCAAGTGTTTCTGATGTTCTCTGCACAAACAATTTCTGTTGGTTACTCATAAGCAATCTTGGTGACTGTAGGTAGTGTTCTACGCTGTGATGTAACTGGGAAGATTCTCATGAAGTGCTTTCTTTCTGGAATGCCTGATTTAAAGTTAGGGTTGAATGATAAGATTGGCCTTGAGAAAGAGTCACAACTTAAATCTCGTCCTACCAAAAGGTATATATCATGTTAAAATTGTGAGCATACATTTGCCCCTAAAAGTAGAAGATCACACTGAAATAATCTTTCTTCTCTGATCTCAGTTCTCCATAATGATGCCATAACATAATCAAAGCCCATAGTCTATTTTTAACTCTTCACACTATAAGAACATTTAAACTATATTTATAAGAGATAGAAACTAAGGTTTCATAAGAGTACTGGTAACTGAGTGCCTTTCTTAGTTGAGCCACACCAAAACATTTTGGTGTTGAAAAGCTAAGCTATATGCAGAACTCATGTTTGCTTCTCATTGTAATAAGGATACTAAACACTATTTTTCTTATTCCTATCCATTTTTCTTGGGAGATCTAATTATTAATTGTCATTTGTACTTGATTCCTTTCTTTACATGCATTTATATTATATTTTCAGTATATTGTTTCAGTGCCCTTTTATATTTCCTTTCCAACTGATCTCTTGGTAAGCATGTTGAAACCTTGGTCTTGGTCTTTCTGGGGTTGGACTTCTCTGATCCGATTGTCATTCCTTTCATTTTATTTTATTTTTGACCTTCAATGTTGTTTTGCAGTGGAAAAACTATTGAGCTCGATGATGTTACTTTCCATCAATGTGTAAATTTGACAAGGTTTAACTCAGAGAAGACAGTTAGTTTTGTGCCACCTGATGGTGAATTTGAATTGATGAAGTAAGTTCATGCTCTAAAATTAATTCTTACTGCTAAGCTCATTACCTGATAGTGTGTTTCATTAAGCATGGTTGTAAGCATTTCACCTTTGCACATGGAGTCCATTATGCACTTTTGTATCATCTGGTGTTCTGAGTCGCATCTTCTATACTATTGTTAAAAATGGACCACAAGTCCTGAACAACTGATAGTGTGTTTCATTAAGCATGGTTATAAGCATTTCACCTTCGCACATGGAGTCCATTATGCATCTTTGTATCATCCGGTGTTCTGAGTCACGTTTTCTATACTATTGTTAAAAAATGTACCACAAGTCCTGAACAACTGATAGTGTGTTTCATTAAGCATGGTTATAAGCATTTCACCTTCACGCATGGAGTCCAATATGCACTTTTGTATCATCTGGTGTTCTGAGTCACATCTTCTATAATATTGTTAAATGAACACAAGTCATGGACAACTGTTGTAGAGTTATACTTAAAAAAAAAAGAAAAAAAAGAAAAAAAAAGAATTTGCACCCTACCAATCCTGCACATATTGCATGGGTGACTGTTTTCATGATTTCATCATTATACTTCCTTTTTTCCCATGTAGAATGTCATGTGTAGTACAGTATGAGTCACAGACCATGTTTAGTAGTGCTGTCTATATATTCGGACTAGTAATTCTCTAAACAGTTGATTTTATGTGATACAGGTACCGTATAACTGAGGGTGTGAATCTTCCTTTCCGGGTATTGCCCACAATTAAGGAACTAGGTAGAACCCGCATTGAAGTAAATGTTAAGGTAATTATGCTTCTTCACATGTTGAAGGTTGCTGTTCCAGAAGTTTGTGGTGTGATATAGCTTATATGTACTTGTGCTCTTCAGGTAAAGAGTGTTTTTGGTGCGAAGATGTTTGCGCTTGGGGTTGTTATCAAAATTCCTGTGCCAAAACAAACAGCAAAAACAAGTTTTCAAGTGACATCTGGTCGAGCGAAGTACAATGCAGCTATTGATTGCTTGGTTTGGAAGTGAGTGTTTAATATGTTTTCTGAGTTGTAACATCCTAAATTGTGGACAATTAAATTGTGCACAATTTAGTTTCTCTTAAGAGTTGCAATGCCATTTCTATTAAAAAGAGCGTACTATTGTCCCTTATAGATTTGCATAGCTAACTAGAGGGTGAGATTAAACTTACCATTCTAGGCTCATATGATGGTTAGTTGTCTGGCATATTAGGTACTTAGAGGAGCCCTCAGCCTGCCTGAAATTTTATCTATGTCTGAGTTGTATGATTGTGTGTGGACTCGTTTCTTTCACTCCATTGCTCTTAACTTTATTCAAATATGTAGGATAAGAAAGTTTCCGGGGCAAACTGAGCCAACTCTAAGTGCGGAAGTTGAGCTGATTTCCACGATGACAGAAAAGAAGTCTTGGACAAGACCACCAATTCAGATGGAGTTCCAGGTGCCTGATTAATTATGAATACTATTTCAAATAACTTTTTTTTTTTGGGTACACATTTTCATTTATTGGATAATCCCAAAAGGTCTTCTAACCTCCTATGTAGTATCTCATTTAAGTAACTTCTAAACTAAATATTTGATTCACACTAGGATATTTGATTCACACTCTCGAAAAGGAAATGGTAAGAATAAATACTTGCATGTTACTTCAGGAACTTAGTCTGTAAGATTAAAACACTTGAGAGAGGATAGCGTAGATTAGGTCGGAAGTATAATAGTTTACTGAGTGTAATAATACAGTTGTCTTGATTGATAGTCCATTTCCTGAACTAGTACTTTATGCGTCAAGTAATGTCATTTTCATGTAGGTATACATTTTATGGCATTCAATTTGTTTTCTTCTCTCCATCCTTCTTCAAAGAAGATGATTTATTGGGCAATTGTTTATACAGGTTCCAATGTTTACAGCATCTGGTTTACGTGTACGCTTTCTCAAGGTAATGCCTGGACTCACAGCAGTGTTGTGCCTTCTCTCGAAAACGTTGCATTTATTCATCTATCTTTTTGCAGGTATGGGAGAAAAGTGGTTACAATACTGTTGAGTGGGTTCGCTATATCACCAAAGCAGGTTCGTATGAGATTAGGTGCTAGAGAGAAATACAGGATTGCTGCTGTGAAGACTTGAGATGATTTTACGGTGGATGCAGGAATACTTTTAAGTGAGTTGAATGATAAGATATTGAAGAGTTTGTATTACAAGGAAAAATCATAGGAATTTTTATTGATTTGTCATTGTGTCAATATGATTGTGGTGAATTTGTCTGATATCCTGTTGTACATGCTAGTTTACTCTAGAACTGGTACATGAGGCTCTGATTGTTTTTCTTTTTTCTATGACAAATTTGTTGCGTTTGGCACACCTTTCATTTATGAAATCATGAGATTGTAAGCAATGTTTGATGAGTTGATTAAAATTCCATGGGCTTACATTGTATCTACCAATTTGCAAGTTCAAGCTCCTCTGAAATACCTTGTTTGATACAACCAGCACATCTGGAATCATTTTACACCAACCAGTTGAAGGGAAAAGAACCAATGAGGTAAATCGATGCCTGGCTATCTTAATAGATGTGGGCATGTGGCCTTAATTTTGGCACTAAAGCGAGCAATGTAAACTTGAAGGAGTATAGCTAACGGGGAACCAATCAAGCTCCATATTGATTGCAGGAGAACACTATAGAGGCCAAAGAAGACCTTGTTTAGTATTGCCGTGATGAAGATTAATAGGAAAATCCAATATGAAACAGGCAAGCAAGTTCAGAAAGAGACGGTAGCACTTCGAGCAAATGATCAATAGGTTCATCCGTTCATGAACCGTCAAACATACATGTAACCTGAGAGGGATGGTGAAGTTGCATGCATTGGTAACACACTAAGCCTAAGTGCAAACTTATTCACAATGTTCATAGGTAGACACTGAACAAGCCAGTCCACCGTCCCTGCATCTAGTTGCTGTAAAGGATATCGTGATCAAATGGAACCGCATATAGCTATTTTGATGGAGTTCTAAATTATCTCAAAACTAACAAATTTTTAAAGTTTTTGTTAAAGTAGCTAGTCTGTTGGATTCCTTCTTATGTTTTGACTCTTTGAGAGTCATTAAAAGTTGGAATTTGGCTTCCATACTTGGATTTATGTTGTTTAGACTTGTTTGAATGACTTCTAACCATTGGATTGAGTACAATCTAAGACCGTTATGTCATCTTTACTCCATCTAATGGTTATAAGACATCCAAGCAAATCCAAGCAATTTAAATCCAAGCAGAGAATCCGGATCCAAAAAGTTGAGGGTTTAAATCTAACCAGTTGGAGATGCTCTGCATCTTTAGGGTGAAGACTAGGGACGAAGGACAGTGATTTTGCCTAGGTAAAGACTAGCTAGGGGTGCAAGGCTCTTAATAAGACATATCCTCATTAATCATAATCATGAATGAGACGACTACATGAAGGTCATAAGTTCATGTATGTCCTTAATTTGTTTAACGAGATAAATTTCTTTGCTAAACAAATTCTTGTACTTACTATAACACATGAAGGATCATGATAGGTGTAAGTCTCATTTTCCTATCAAGAATCGATTCTTGACTACTCAGGGTTCAATTCATTTCTTCTCACATTTCATTCTAATTCATAATTATTTTTCATTTCAAGTAAGTAAATTTAAAGATGTACATTATGTAGAGACAACTATAAAAATCATGGATTCTTATCTATCCCAAGCTAGTTTTAAGAGATCAATTTCTTTGCTAAAGTAGGAAGATGCTAGAGACTATAATTAGTCTACATATTTGACCAAACTAAAAATATATTTATTTTTCAGATTTTATAGATTATTTAATATTTTGTTAAAAATGTTAACCTTGCATCTACACTAAATAGACTGAAAAACTAATTGATTCAATCTGTAACTGATGGTATTTGTGGATTAATTGTTTGTCAAAGTAAGAGAGATTTATGAGTTATTGTATATCACTTCATTACCTATTACCCATCATCTTCATGGTCAATGATTCATTATATAAGTGCATGTTTTCAATCACTTTCTCACCCTACAAGATCGTTTGCATTTGTTGGATTCCAAGACAAAAAAGATCATGAAAATGTCCAAGCTTCCAATCATCACACTTGTTTTGATAGCTTTCATCTTATTTGCTGAATGCATGGGTAAATATCTCTCTTTACCTTTCGTTTCGATCAAATGGCATGTCTTCAAAGTTCAAACCAATAAACTAGCTAGCTAGTTAGCATATTTTTCAATGCAAGTGGTTTGTAAAATTAGGACTTCCTCAACTGCATTTTTCAGTCTATAGCTAGCTATTCGATCAGTAGGCAGTCACAATAAGAAAGTATTAGTTCCGAAACAATGCATGCAATTATCGAGGTACATATATATGCAGTAACAATTAATTTTTCTTTTCCTTCTCTTTTGTGTAGTGCAGAATTAACCGAGATTCTTGTTCCTTCATCTGGGCCTAGTTTGGCTCCAGAAGCTGGTGGAACGTGTCGTCCTCCAAGTACCGGGACACCGTGCACTCGTTTGAATGACTGTATTGCAAGCCTTCCAAGATGTAGATGTAGAGGAAAAATGAAAGGTCTCAAGTGTGATAACAGATGTTGTGTCTGTCAATGTGCGTAAGATTTGAGGAGACAATAGTGCAACAACAACAATCAGATCATCTTTGACCATGTCTTTTATGAAGCAAATATGGTAGCAGATGACCGATCTTATTAGCAGATTTGTATTTGGTTCACTCATTACATGCCTGCTTCTATAATTCCTCTGCTTAATGTTGATGCTTTGTTGTAATTCTTTTACTTAATTTTTATGTTTTTCTTTTTAAATAAAGAGTTGGGCGGCTGTACTCATGATTTGATTAAGATCCATATAGTTATTGGAATGCATGTGAGTCACACCTTGCTATCAAGAACTAAATCTTGATTAACTCTTAACTTGATAACTAAGGGGAGATATGAGCTTACGAATCATTCCCATATCAATTTTTTTTTCAATTTTTATTCCGACTGTCATATATGTTTTGCTCAAAATCCCAATCTAATCTTGTCCAAAGGCTGGTCTTGTAATCGTATGTTTGTGGATGTTTATTTTTGATGTCTTTGATAAGTGACATGAAAAGCAAGCGTCCAATACATTACTAGTTGGACCAAAAACCGATCTTAGAACCACTGAAAACTGATCGTATTAGCTATCGATGATCATCAAATTCTATTTTTTCCTCTAAAACTCTAAAATTTGTGTCATCATATTTTTTTTCTCTTCTTTGAATACACATCGGAGAAATTTTATTCACACACCCCTATATACTTAATACACACTTTTTCTATTTTTTGTTCTAATTTTTTTCTTCAAACTTCCTCTTATGCCATCTTCATTTTACTTAATACACATCCTTTTAAATTTTAATTCATCATCTTTTTCCTTCTGCCAACCCGATTCCAAGTAAGTTGTTCTTATAATCTATCACTCTATTTTCTCATCACTATAATCAATACTACTAATTCTTCAACTAAAATCAAATCGAACTAGTAAGCAAATCGAATTGGAGACAAAGTGATTACAAATTTTCTTTTATCTTTTTTATTTTTTTCATTCAAACAACCTCCAAGATTTTCAATCAATCGAAATACTACCAAAATTTGATATCACTAGGAAGTTTGCAGAATGCATATTTCTTAGAATCGTACATATGTATAGAAATTCAAAAGTTTAGCATCAAATTGAATTTGTTACTTCAACCAATCAAATTCATTAAAAATAAAATAAAAAGGATGAACAATTTTTTTTTTGGAAGAAGCAGTTTGTTAAATGGATGGATAAATTACTTGTCTACCTTGATATTGATTGAATATAAGGGTGAAAGTTTTTGTTCCTTTGTATTTTTATCTTTTTGCTTACTAAGTTTTTTTTTTTTCATTTTCTTTGAAGGGGTAAAATTGTATTAAAAATATGTCTTAAAAACAGGAGTGTGCATTAAGAAATTTGGTATGTGTGAATAAAATTTCTCTACACATTGATAAAAATCTAACTCTTTTTTGCAAGGACTAAAATCTCCACGATATTTCCTCGAAATTTCTATTTTTTACAAGCACCGATATTAATTGTCATATTTTTTTTCTATATTTTATATTTATTCTATATTTTGTTGAATATACAATTTTTATATAAAATTTTCGGTATTCGATTTTTTCTCGATATATCCACTGATATTTTTATTTTTTCTAACCACCGATATTTCCGTAATCGTCGATATTTTAGTACTTCTTTTTTTGTTGTATTTACAATATGAGAAATTTTTAAATATACACCTCTAATCTCTTAATACTCACCC
>NC_020495.1:21687114-21694946 GCF_000184155.1 Fragaria vesca subsp. vesca
TTTGAAATACAAATAAATCCACTTGTGTTGTTGTTAAACAAATAAAGACAATTTTTAACTATTAAGGACAATCTTTTCTATGCATACCATGTGTCATGGTTTAATTTACCAAACTAACCTTACACTAATTAAATATATTTTTAGAAGAGAAAAGTCTCTCCTTTGAGATTTTTCAATAAATGGAATACAATAACAGGTTTTCAATAACTTAATGTAACAGCAGCTAATTTCAGTAGCAGGGGTTAACATCCATCTACATTTCTTTTAAACAAATAAAAACAGTTTTTAACAAATAAGGACTGATTCTTTTATGTTTGTCATGTGTCATGGTTTAATTTACCAAACTGACCTAATACAAAATTAAATCAGAACCCATCATGTATTGTTTTAGCTGCTACTGCACTTGCTGGAATGTTACTGCTACTACACTTCAAATAAATACAGTAGCAGATTTTTAGTGGTTCAGCTAGTGCAGTAGCAACTTCAGTAACTGTAGTAGCATGTTTCCAATGGCTCAACTAATGTAGTAGCATGTTTTACTAAAAAGTTAGCTGCTACTACATTTGCTACTACACTTCCAACAAATGTAGTAGCAAAGTTTTAGTGGTTCAGCTAGTGTAGTAGCAACTTTATTAACTGTAGTAGCAGGTTTTCAGTGGCTCAACTAATGTAGTAGCATGCTTTGCTGGAAAGTTGGCTGCTACTACACTTCCAACAAATGTAGTAACAGAGTTTTAGTGGTTTAGCTAGTGTAGTAACAGCTTTCATAAGTGTAGTAGCAGGTTTTTAGTGGTTCAGCAAATGTAATAGTAGTTCTTTCAGTACGTGCAGTAGCAGATTTTGAGTACCACAACTGTAATTGGATGTCTTTGAGGATTTCAATATTCCGGGATAGTCTCCGCTACTATAGTCAAGTTCTGCTACTATACTCCTCATTGTCAAGTCCTGCTACTCACTCATTGTATTCGATCAAAATCGTCTAATCCTACTACTGCTGCTATTACTAATGTAGTATATTTTTTTAAGAAGTTAAAAGTATAACAATGTTGTTTAGTACTGGCAATTTATCATTTTATCTATAGTTTTAAAACTTGAACATCCCGAAATCAAACAAAACTCACAGGGAGTTCATCTCAAACTTGAACATCCCGAAATCAAACAGTCATTTGTACGATTCATTAAAATCTCATCTACAATGATTCAATATCCCCAAAGCGATGAAAACCAACAATGAAATTCCTGAATATCGACCATAAGTTTCCATCACATGGAATCATATTGACAAATTTATAATAAAACCATAATTCTTTTCTGGATTATTCAGCCAATACATGAAAATATATATGATCTGGGAGGTGCTTGAGTGCTTCAACTTGCAATTGACATAGCTAAAATCTTAACAGAGCATGCAATGGCTTATTAAATTCAGGTGTTTCATTATCAATAAGAATTCGCTTGGTTCCAACTCAAATCCAAATAGCAATACACCATTAATACTAGAACTAAAAGCATTATTCATGTTCTGAGATCATGAGAACATAATAAACATGAATCAAGCTGTTTTTTGTGGAATGAAACAAACAATTGTAAAGGGAAGGATTAGAAATGAGGGCTTACGAAGATCTTCACGAGTGGAGAACTGGCGGTGACCAGTGGGTTTGTTCTTGTACTTTCCCCTGCCCATCGTTTCCCAACAAATTCAAAGGCAGCGAAATTCCTCTTCAGAGACGATCAATTTTTGAAGGTAAGTATTTTCTGGGAGAAAAGTTTCAGAAATTTGTGCTTTCCATTACTGTGAGAGAGATTAGAGATGTGGCTCATAATATTCATACCTTTAAGGACAAGAGCTCCTGGAACAGAAAAATCAATTAAGTAAGAAGAGAGGAAATTTATGGCAGTAGCTTGTAGAGATGAGAGAGCTTTAAGGCTCATCCAACGGTCCTCCTTCATCTGCTTCAAGCTCGCCTTCCTCTGTGTTCATCCCAGCATGAAGAACTGAGTCAAATTCGAAACAGACTTGCCTACTCCCTCGGAATTTCAACCTTTTCTTTGCTCTAGAGGAATGTAAGGGAATCCAATCCATCTTAATCTGCCTCATCGGCACAATATCCTGCTCTTCTCTCTACACCGACCTAATCCCAATCTCCATCGACGGCAACCGAGACGCCACCGCCGCCAACGACGTCGAGATCAGCACTGGCATCAACGACGAAGAAGTGGAGAAGCTTACAAAGATGACCGGTGTAGAAGCAACAAATCTAGATGAGTGGCCGCGTCATCTCGAACGGAAGCGGATTTTGGAGCGAGTCCGTCACCGGCAACAACTTCGACATCATGGCGGTGGTGACTATTGTGATCATCATCGGGACCTCGTAGACTAAGAAAGAGAACAGAGAGATTAGCAAGAAAGATTGAAGAGGTAGGGAGTGGCAGTGGTCGTAAATATTTGAAGGATCTATGCATTTTGGTCCTTTTACATTGAAATTCGGAGTCAGTTGTGCTTGATATTTCTTGTGGGTCTGGACTTCATGTCCTTCTTTGTTTACATCTTATTAAAGGTGGGTTATTTGTTTTTTATTTCTCTTTAGAGTAATAATATGTTATTTTCTATATTTAGTATAAGAGTGCGGCTATTGGGATCTCCTAATTTCACTACTAGAATAAAGGACTTAGGCGATGAAAACATTTTCGTCGCCTTGGTAAGTAGTTAGGCGTCGAAAACTTCATTTGTCGCCTAAAATCACTTAGGTGACGAACCAATAGTTTTCGACGCCTAAAATCACTTAGGTGACGAACCAATCCTTAGATTACCAAGGAGACAAAAGAATGACTCATACTATTTTCGTCGCCTTGGTAGACATTAAGGCGACGAATATGGTTTCGCTGCCTAAACTATCAACCACTAAGGCGACAAACATATTTTTTCGTTGCAAGTTTATCTTAGGTGACGAAAGTAGTTCTTAGGCGACGAAAAGTTTTCGTCGTCTAAGTAAACTCACTTTATAATCTCATCTTTATGAACCAACTATATATAAGAAGTAATATTTTCAAAAATCTTGTGAAATAGGATGTGATCGGTATGATGAAATATGACTATAGTTGAAAAATCACATATTTCCGGTAACGTTTGGTCCCTAATAGAAGCGGTCAACCCCATTTACGCTTATGTCTCCCTATGGGGAGCCTTATCGTCGGGAGGTGAACGTCTCTAAAGTTTTACAGAGGTGGTTATATCTCATCAATGTGAGAGTTTTGTGTGTGGAAGAATCAACCAAACTAGGCCATATAAGGGTATGTAAGAGCGTTTTCGTGTAATAAGTGGCATTTGTTTAGATTTGACTGTGTGGATCGAGACCCAAACCTTATTGAAAACATGTGAATTTTTTTTATAGCCGTATTTAAGTATACTGATCATATCGTACGGTTGAATTTTCATTTTGTGAAATTTAGCCATCGGAACCACAACATACCTACTAATGTGGTATAACTTGTTTAGTAGGTTATATGCAAGTGTACATTTTTGTGAACCAATTATATATAAGAAGCAATATTTTCAAAAATCATGTGAAATAGGATGTGATCGGTATGATGAAATACGGTTATGGTTGAAAAATTACATATTTCCAGTAACGCTTGGTCCCCGATAGAAGCAGTCAATCCTATTTATACTTACGCTTCCCTATGGAGAGCCTTATCGTCGGGAGGTGAACGTCCTTAAAGTTTTACATAGATGGTTAGATCTCATCAATGTGAGAGTTTTGTATGTGGAAGAATCAACCAAACTAGGCCATATAAGGGTATGTAAAAGCGTTTTCATGTAATAAGTGGCGTTGGTTTAGGTTTGACCGTGTAGATCAAGACCCAAACCTTATCGAAAACATGTGAATTTTTTTCCATAGCCGTATTTAAGTATACTGATCATATCGTACGGTTGAATTTTCATTTTGTGAAATTTAGCCATCGGAACCATAACGTGCCTACTAATGTGATATAACTTGTTTAGTAGGTTATATGCAAGTATACATCTTTGTGAACCAACTATATATAGGAAGCAATATTTTCAAAAATCATGTGAAATAGGATGTGATCGGTATGATAAAATACGGTTATGGTTGAAAAATCACATATGTCCGGTAACGTTTGGTCCCCGATAGAATCGATCAACCCCATTTAAGTTTATGTTTCCCTACAATTCTATAATATAATTTCGAGTAATTTTAAATACACACCCATAATCTCTTAATACACACCCCTTACTTAATACACTACTCATTTAGTTTTTCATTTCAATATTATACTAAATACACATCCCAAACTATCTAAAATACCCTCAATATCTAAAACTAATAATAATCTATTATTTAATATAATTATTATATATTTACTATTTCACAACTCTCTTTACGTATTCTCTTTTATTTTTTGTTAGATTTTTTTTGATCGGGTTAGAAATTTTTTCTTGATATTTTTCAATTTATAAATCAAAAGAGTAATTTTATATTTGAATCCAAATCTCTAATATGACATCAATCAGCTAGAATTTGAAGAAAAAAAATATTGAACATACATAATTTTTTCAAAGTTAAGAAACTAGCAAAAGTACAATAGCATAAAAACTAGTTTTTAGTTTGCAAGATAAAAACTAAAGTTGATAAAAAAAAAACCAAATGAATCGGTAAACAGTACATGTAATTACGACAGCAGTCGAAATTTGATCAGGTGATGAATTTTGGAGAAGAGGTTTTTATTTATTTTCTTTTGACATGTAGTAATAGTAGAGAATAGTTAGGTTTCAGGGAAAATGAAGTTTCTTTTTTTCTTTTTTTTTTCCCTAATAATTTATGGATGTTTTTGTAATGAAACATACCTATAAAATATGATGTGAAATATAAAATAATAGGGGTGTGTATTAAGAGATTAGAGGTGTGTATTTAAAATTTCTCTATAATTTCTTACTTAGGCAAAAAATAATAATCATTTCAATTTAGCATATAACTGATTGATTACTCAAATTAATTCAATACTATAATTATATAATTCTATAAATAAAATTGATAATGAATATCCTTAAATTACTGAATTAATTCAATACTATAATTATATATTTCTAAAAAAAATATTAATTACTTAGAGGATGAAAGTATAACCTTTGGTTGCTTAACTGCAAAATTTTTAGCGGCACCTTTTCTGCCAAAAATTTCAGACAAATTCAAACCAAAATTTGAAAAGTTTCATTATCTTCTTTTTGTTCTTCTTTTTATTACCTCTGCCTCACTTTTCATTTCTCTATGTTTTTCTTTGAACTCTCTCTTCTCTTCTTCAGACTCTCTTCACTCCCTCCTCTCCTTCTTCTTCGCTCTACCTTTGGTCTACGTCCCAAGACGAGCACGCGGGTCGAGCACGCAGATCTGGGTCGGTGGAGAAGGGGCTGGGTGGCCGGCGAAGGCACTGGGTGGCCGGCGAAGGAGTATGCAGATCTAAGCACGCAAATCAAAATCGCCAAATGGAGGAATTAAATCTCCACTGCTCCGACTGTCATGGCCGCCGACCGCCATCGTCAAGGTCAAGCGATCGCCGCCCGCTCACCTTCCCTTCGTCGAGGTATGTAAATCTTAATATTAATATACCGTTTGGCCTTGGTTGATTTGTGATCGGAGAACTAAGTTTGCGTTTTTGTAGATGACTACGGAGGCGATCTTGGTTGAAATTAGGTTGTTTGATCTCGGTTGTAAGATATTGGGGTTGTTTGGGGTTGATTGGATTTGGGTTGTAAGAAGTTGGAGTCGGAGGTGGTGTAGGAGGCGGCAGCGGTTGTAACAATACTGGAAACCTAGTATCTATCAAAAACGAACCTAAAACACAAAAAAGGACCTAAAGGAAAAGAACCTAAAAGAAAAGGACCTAAAAGAAGAAAAAAAACAAAAACAGAAAATTCACAAATTTAATAAAAATATTTTTTTTTCTTTTCTTTTTTTTGTCACAAATTTAATATTGGAACTTAAATTTGGAAAAAGAAACTAAGGTGACTATAATTTTCTTTTGTCACTAAGTGTTGGCGACAATAATTTCGACGCCTGAATGTGTTTGTTTTCCTCACTTTAGACTTATGCGACGTTGAATAAATAGTCGCCTAAGTGTTCATTTAGGCGACCATTATTTTTTTTTCGTCGCGGGTTCATGCTGATGCGACGATTGTTAGGCGACGAACTTTTCGTCGCCTGAGAACTTAGGCGACGAAAATAAGCATTTAGGCGATGAAACCTGTTTGTCACCTAAGCCATTTATTCTAGTAGTGTTTGCTCACCTGACCTCACTCTATTGTGACTTATTAAATGACATATATATCCTTGCACATAATGACTATTAAGGACACTAATTAAACAAAAAGACATATTAGATTTGTTCACTTTAAACTTTCCAATTCAATAATAATGGATTGCATTTTATTACTTTCCTTATTGATTTTTTAATTTTACTACATACTTATTAAAACATTTATGTATATAATAAGAACTAAAACTATGAGTAATATATTACGATCATTGGAAGAAAAATTTATGTTATTATATATGTTGCACGCATATATGTACATGGTGAAAAAATATTTTTGCAGAAAGTATGATTTATCAATGATTAAAAAAATTAAATAAGTATTAAAAACAAATTTAAATAAGAACATTCTTTTGATGATTGATAGAAATTAATTGTGAGACACAATACCTTGTTTTTTTCTTTTAAGATAAAACTACTCTTCATGATTCGAATGAATTTTTCTCTGAAATTGATGTCATTGAAATTTTTTTCTTAGTATTTGATAAAAAAAAATGAAGGTCTAGTGACATTTTATGTAAAAAAATAATAATAAAGAAATAGAGGTTTGCGTGAAAATTAAAAAAGAAAAAAAAATAGAGGTCGAGAATAGAATGATGTTCGCATGCAAAAAGAAAAAAGAAAAAAAGGGAGGTCTAGTTAGTGAATAAGATATGTAATGAGTAATATATGTGAATTACACAAACATAGTTATTTTAATAATTTAAAAAGAGGTCTAGTGAGCAAATGCTTGTATTTAAAAGTAAAATTGAGGTGTAAAGAGAACAAGAGGTATATTGAGCAAATTAGGAGGTCCCAATAACCGCACTCTTAGTATAATATTGAAATGAAAAACTAGATGAGTAGTGTATTAAGAGATTATAGGTGTATATTTAAAATTACTCTTACAATATAAGAAAAAAGGAATGAAAATAAACAAAAAGCCATTTGATCCATTTTTAAGAATAGAGGATACAAAAGGGGGCATATAGAGACTCTCATTCCTTAAAAATGAAGCCTCCAATCACTTGTAACCCATCTTGAACAATCAAATCAAGAATATGAGCAAAACAACGAACATGAAATAATTTACCTTCCAATAAGATCAAAGACTTGTCACAAAGCCAACTCTTTAAGCTTCCCACCATCGCATCATTAACAGATGCATTATCCACCACCATGGATAATAATTTCTTTTCAAGATTCCAATCCAAAAATCAGGTCAGTGATATATCGAAAAAGAGTGTCTGCATCATGAGGATATTCAATACATCTGTAAGCAAGTATTTTCTTTTTCAATTCCCAATCCTCACCAATAAAATGAGATGTCAGACATATGTATCCAATATCTTGATGATCAGAAATCCAAATATCAGTAGTAAGACTGACCCTACCAGGATATCGTTACAAAAAATTGCACATTTGTTCTTTCTCTTTTTTGTGAACTTTGAGAATATCTGACCTGACTGTATTTCTAGACACAAGCTTGAAACTTGGTTGAAGATAGGTTTAAAAAAATCTAC
>NC_020495.1:21694966-21701433 GCF_000184155.1 Fragaria vesca subsp. vesca
GAGTCAAAACCTGTATAAACAAAAGAAAACAGTTAATTAGTTTGTTTTCATGGCAACTATTATAATGATTGATGAAGCTAACCACCCAATCATACAAGACAACTAAATACAAGACTATATATGTGATTTCAACGAAGACAAAGGTTGCTGTTAGGTATAAACAAGAGTAAGACAATTAGCTAGAAAGTAACACAATAATTAAATAAATATACTTACATATCTCTGCAGCACTGGACGACAGGACATGAGTTCATTTTGGCACCTCTTCTTCTTCAGATTGTGAGACAGATCCTTCACACAAAGAAACCTAAAAGAAAAATTGGAACCTCATATATATAATGAAAACATCAGCAATAATGTTAAATGCATATAAATACCACAGAAACTTACTTTTCCGTTTTCGAGAGGGAAGCCAATCTTTTGTAGTCACCAAAGCCTCTACAGTTTCTGGAAGCATAGAAGCACGAGATTCATCAATCACTCTTCCTCCAACACTAAATGCTGCCTCAGAAGCTACTGTAGTAGCTGGAACTGCTAATATGTCACGAGCCATTCTTGCTAAAGTAGGACATTTTGCACTATTAATTTTCCACCAGTTCAAAACATTAAAGGGTTCAGCTCTTGGAAACAAAGGCTCCTCCAGATATTGCTCCAACTCTGATTTTTTCTTAGCAACAATATGAGAAGACCCTTCCCTCACAAATGCATCAAATCCACTCAATTCATCATCTCTAGAAGCCACTGTTTTGTCATTACAAGAACCACTGAATTCCAAATTTGATTCCATCTCAGATTGAGATGAATCATCTTCATACTCAGTGAAAAGATCAAACATAGCAGTGCGAACTCTTTCAATATACTCATAAGCTTCCGAACCATGAAGCTTTTCAAAATAATATTCAATCAGCTGCATTTTAAATCTAGGATCAAAAACAACACCCACTGCTAGAACCAAGCTGCATTCATCCCAATATTTGTCAAACTTCTCTTTCATGGGGACAGCCATCAATCGCAAAAACTCATGTTCACTCTTTTCCCACTTAGACAAATGCATTTTAATCTTACATATATCAGGAAAGAACACATTTGAGGTAGGAAAACTAGAACCAGAAAAATGATTCGTTGCAGCATAAAAATGTTCCAAGCAATCAGAGATAACTTCGGCTGTTTTCCACTCCTCGTCAGTGGGATGATGTTTATAATTTCGATCTGTTTGTGACAAGCGCCAAAACACCTCTTTCATTTCAAGAGCACTTTTAATCATCAAAAAGGTTGAATTCCACCTGGTAGGGCAATCCATTTTAACCTTTTTCTTATCCTTCAACTTGAGTTGGGTTTTTGCTTGATTAAATTTCTGTGTTGCATAACCGGACCTTTTCAAGTATTTTACAGATTCTTTGACCTTAAAAATGAAGCCTCCAATCACTTGTAACGCATCTTGAACAATCAAATTAAGAATATGAGCAGAACAATGAACATGAAATAATTTACCTTCCAATAAGATCAAAGACTTGTCACAAAGCCAACTCTTTAAGCTTCTCACCATCGCATCATTAACAGATGCATTATCCACCACCATGGATAATAATTTCTTTTCAAGATTCCAATCCAAAATCAGGTCAGTGATATATCGAAAAAGAGTGTCTGCATCATGAGGATATTCAATACATCTGTAAGCAAGTATTTTCTTTTTCAATTCCCAATCCTCACCAATAAAATGAGATGTCAGACATATGTATCCAATATCTTGATGATCAGAAGTCCAAATATCAGTAGTAAGACTGACCCTACCAGGATATCGTTACAAAAAAATTGCACATTTGTTCTTTCTCTTTTTTGTGAACTTTTGAGAATATCTGACCTGACTGTATTTCTAGACACAAGCTTGAAACTTGGTTGAAGATGGTTTAAAAAAATCTCAAAATATTCATGCTCAGCCATACTAAATGAATAGTTATGCTTAATGACCATCTTAGCAAAATCCATACGACTTCTCTCTTGATCAAACTTAAATTTTTCAATTGATGTATCACCTGATTCATTAGTTTAAGCAACTACCATTAGTTGATCAATGCCTCTTTTGTTTCTTCTAGTACAATTACCCAAATGCTTCTTCAAATGGCTTGTTCCTTTATCAGACCCAGACACATATGACTTACGACAATGCTTACATTTTGCAGTTTGACTTCCATATGGATTTATTTTTTTTTCAAATTCAAGCCATACCTTTGACGTCAATTTTCGCTTCTTTGACAAATTTGGAGGTACTTCTATAGCCTTCCCGTTAGCATCCACTTCGACAACATCCCCCTGCTCATCTTTTTTCCCATCATCATCAACCATCTTTGAAATCAAGAATAACCTGGATAACACAGGGATTCAAACCAGAAAAGTGACAATCAATTACCAAGATATGATTATAAATAAACTAACCCAGTAACATATTGCTGAAAAGATTGAATAAATTTGTAAAAGGGAGATATGGCTCTCTTACCAGATCAATAGTTTGATAACCAAAGTGGAGCAGAGTTCTTCTTTCTTTCATATAGAGTGAGAGATGTATTAACATGAATAACATCTGAGAGGGGATGAGATTGCTTTAATGAAGCACAACCTTCTAAGCTTTCTGGTAAACCAAACGTTGGCTTTCCTCGATCATCAGCGTCTCGAGTGATGGTAAGGTTTAATGTAGACGTTTAGGTTATCCAGAATTGTTATATTATTTAATATTTATCTGTAATATTATATTTATAAAATATTATTTAATTATTTTAAAACGGATCCGGGTCCTTAACGGGTCGGATCAACCTCGATCCGTATCCGATCCGTTTAATAAACGGGTAAACGGATCCGGGTCCTTAACGGATCAACGGGTCAAATTTTCAATCCAGACCCGTTTAAAAACTACGAATCCAGAGCGGGTCTGGATCAATATCCGGTCCATTTACGAGTCTAACAGAGAGAGAGAGAGAGCACTACACGAAGTCCTCATTCTCACTCGCCCAACCCCCCAACCAAAAGTCCTAATCTTTTCTCCCCAATTCCCTCGCAACCCACTACAATCCACCGCCGTCTAACCCTAATTCTCCGCTACGACGTCGTCGGGAGCAGGATTGCTTACTAGATGGGGTTTTTTAAGAAGATATTGGTGAATCTAGGGTTTTCCAAAGACGATGACCACGAAGTCAAAGACAAAGAGGAGGAGGAGGACGACAACGACAGTCAGCCCCATAGTCAGGCCCAGTTCCGAGACACCGGACTTCCCCGTAAAGGCTTCAGCGTCCCTGTTCAGGTCTCCGTTGACCGTCCTCTCCCCGGCCCGATTCTCATTCCTTGTCGTTCCGGCGACGGCGGCGTTCAGGTCTTTCATTTCTCTCTCTTACCTTCGTTTCAGTGATCAGATTAATTTTAGAACTGACAACTTTATGTTTCTGCGATTTGATTGTGAGGAATGTAGTGTTTTTATATTAGGCAAAGTCTGTAGAACTACAGTGATTGGAGTCTGCTGTGTCTGTATTGATCGGAGAGTATCGGTAGTGTAGAAATTGGAAAAGGGAGAATGTGTGATATTGTTTACGAAAATTAGGCCGAGTTCGTGTTGTCTATGTAGTGTTAGTTGGCATCGACTTTGAACTGCTACATGCCTAATTGTTTTGTGAAATGTGGGAATCAGATGTGAGAATATGGCATACCTAGCTGAGTCGAGAGCAAATCAGCTGTTGGGTAGCAGCTGAAGGAGTAGAGTTTAGTGGGTAATATCAAGTCTAGTCAAATATTGAGTTTAATATGAACTATTGCTTTACTTTTTGTGTTTTCTTCGGGGAGTGGAATTTTTGTAGGATTAATTCTTTCTTATCCACACAAGGAGCTTTATATGGTCCTGTAATGATGTTTGCTCTATGTTGTCATTGCCTTTTTTATGTGTTAGAACTTAGAAGTGTGTGGAAGAGATTTTTTCTTTTCTCTGAGTGATTTCCATTTCAAGAGTTAGAGTGACTTTACGAAGAATTGGTAGGATGTGATATTCTGATCTCATTCCTTTTAAATTGTCTTTGTGTTCACACAAGGTTTCCAGTGGTGTATGTTTGTTTACGTACTCTTGGGCTTTCTGAATAAAGTCCAGGAATGCACATTGTAGGAATTACTTCCTCTTAGGAAGCAGGGTAGGATGCTATCTTCTGTACTGATTCCGAGAGGGTATTTGAATGGTATTGTCTCATAATAGCCTCATTTGCATGAGATTTTAGATGATGTTCGTCTTATAATTTCCTTTCAACCTCATACCACCGAGGACCTTAGGGAGAATGTACTCTGTAGCTACTAGTGCCTTTGGGAAGCAGGGTAGGAAATCATATATTTCGTTATTCACGTGTTTGTTTATTCTTTTATCCTGCTAAATTTTGTCACATAAAGACCTGAAACAATTGCAATTTGAAATTGGTAGATTTAGTTACTCCACTTGAAAAAAGGAATATTCTTGTATGGACTTGAATGAGTGAATCGTTTATTTGGGTTGGTTGACCTTTTCATATTCTGTTGTTTGGGTTGAGTCGAGAGTGGATAATTAGTTAAATTTTATCGTTCCGATTCCTGATAATGGAGTCTAATTTTATCTAATTTTTTTTTTTTCTTCTAGGGTCTAAGATGGCATGCAAAGCGACTCAGGATGGATGAAGATGGAGATGTAGCAGATGAATTCTTGGATGAGGTCTTCTCAGATAAGTCTGCCAGCAGCAGGGGAAACAGAAGGTTTGAAGTGAAGTCCAGTACGAAGCCAGCTAAAGTGAAGAGTCAGGCTTTATCAGAGGATGGAAGAATCCAACAGCGAGTGGAATACCGAGGTAGATCCTTGTGGATATGATGATTCCTTGAAGAAGCTTATCAGGTCTGTTTTTTGGTTTCCTTTCATGGTCTATTAATTTTTGGAGTGGATTTGTCATCCTAGTTCTCTTGTGCTGTTAGTGTGGAACACAGGAGCCCATTATATTATTACATAACAGATGTGGGTTATCTGAAAATTGGTTTCTTCAAGGATCTGGGTTGTACTGCTCCTGAGCACATATTATCTGGGAACTAACTGTGGTCATGCGCTTGCATGTAGGAGTTGGAATGTGAACATTTGATATAGTCATTAATATACACCTCTAGTTGTTTGATTGATGGGTTCTAGTTTTCTATGCTTTCCTGCCGTTTCTATGATGTGTGTATCAGTTGTCTGTGATTGTTTGAGCTCGGGAATCGGTTTGGTATGATTGTTTGAACTCGATTCTGGAGATGATTAGGGTAATTGAGAAATTCAGACCAGGAGTGGTAAAGAAAACGATTTGTAAAATGAAAAGCCTAAATTTATGTGCATGTTGAAACGAAAGAATTTCCCTCACCATTTTGATTGTACTTTATTTCTAAAAAGAAAAAATAAATAACATTAAAGTGATAGCTTCTATATCAAAAAATGGACGACCCAATCAGAAAAAAGAAGAAAATGAGAGACGAGGTTGACACCGAGTGAAATTCTAAGCAGAATAGAGATCTTACAGATTAGGTCGTACAGAAGCAGAAATTTCTTCTATATATCAAGGTGTTAGTGAAGCATCTATTTGATTAATCTTGGTATCTGGCAAATCTTCTTTTCTCAAAGCTTCCGGTAGTTTTATCTCGCCGAACAATTCTGTACTCGTATCTAGATCAAACGACCGTATGAATGCAAAGCACCATGCACAAGAGTCTGTGTTTCTCCTGTACCTGTTTGGAATCCAGGCCGAAAATCAGCGGGAATCACATCAGCACTCTCAGACTCCTCCAAATATTTGTATATAAGGACCAAATCTGAATTTCACATGAGTTGGTTGATGAAACAAGTCTCAAATATAGCTTGCAAACCGAATTTGGTGTAGTCTTTTCACTCTTTTGTGTGTATTTCATTGCTCTTTGTTTCGCATTATGTATTGGTATGAACAATGGTTTAAGGTGGTATGGAAGAGTCGGAACATGAGTCTAACATGAACTATTGCTTTATTTTAGTGTTCCGTTGTTAAACACAATCTCTTTTTAGAATGAAATTAAAGACGTTTAGTCCAAATTCTCGCGTATAGATCTAAAATGACTGATTTATTTTTTGCTTCTGCCTTTTTTGTTCTTGTTTATTTTTCTGTTCTCGATCGCTACAGAAGATCCGCATATTAGTTTCATATCCATGTCTGTAATCTTCACTGCTCCAAGTGTTTAAGTTTATGAAGCAACAAAATCTATTTCTTAAGAAATGAACAAGAGGCCACGTACTTGTCTTGCCTCTTCCTTCTATGATTTATTCAGCAGATCGAATGTATCGGCAGGGGTGTAGGCACAATGGGGCGAGAACTCACATTTTAAGCTAACTTTCTATTGGTTGGGGCAACATATATATATTACACTTTGAAACAAGATTTGACCCTTATGGACAAGACTTGTCTTAAATATTTGTAATCTTC
>NC_020495.1:21704248-21706091 GCF_000184155.1 Fragaria vesca subsp. vesca
TGGATATGAGATTTGTTTAGATTAGTAAATAATTTAGGTGGTGTTGTGATTTGGGGAGCACGGAGGCTCCAGGAGTTTAAGGTTGAATTTAAATTTTCAGAAGTATTTGCATGTATTATTAGGAAGGGTTGTCCACTTTCAAGGGAGGTTATGCCGATTTTTCGGTAAAATTTTCCTTAGAGTTGGTCCCCGCACGACTTACTCTGGGTTTCAAAGTGAAATTTAGGGTGGGTCGTGTCAACATATATTGAGAAAGATATATTTGACAGTGAAATCATCATAAAAAAATTTCAAAATATGAGTAATCGTCGTGAACAATTATAATTGTTTTAAAAAAACTTACTTTTTATCTTTTTCAATTATTGATGTAAAAATTCATACATTTTTATGTCATTCAATAGTTTTTTTAAAATCAATAGTATTCTTGTTTAAATTTGCTATGTATCGGAATACATAATGCACGTCTCAAACTTGCACCTCTTTCTTATTACACGAGGTAAGTACGTACGTATGCATGTGCATAACACAAGCTGCAGCTAGACTTTATTAATGAAGAACAAGATATATAGCTAGACATGTGGATTTGAAGCCGGGATCATGTTAGTGGTTCCCAGATGTTGTTGCCCATGTTGATGTTGATGATGATGAAGTGGTGCTGGTGGTGGGTGGTGATAGTTGAATATCCCATGCCCATGAGTTAGTTTAGCACCCAATTTCTTCTCTGCGTGCCTGGCTTTCGCTTTATGTAGCTCCATTTTTTCACTTGCCTCCTTCACTTTCCGACGCTCTTTCGCCATCTTCTTTTCTTCCTTAGTTCTTGCTCTGGCTCTCTCCAACTGTAATACAGCAACTCTTCATTTAATTTCCACAAAACACATAATAAAATGATAAGGTGAACCGCAATCATGTAGGAAGTCACAGATGAAAGATGCTGATTCATGATTAACTACCTTCTCTACTACTTTGGCTTTGTAGATGTTGATGTGCTCCTTGGCCGAGCTGGCCAGATTGCTAAGCTTTTCTTTTGCGACCTGCATATCTTGTTGCGCTCTTGCACACTAGAAATCTCCAGAAGAATTTTCGGACTTTGCTGTGAAGCTTGTAACTTCGTTTCACCAAGGGTTGAGCACTCCTAAGACTTTGTTTCCAGGACATTGATTTAGCTTTAATTCTTAAACTGATACAAGAAGACTCCAGTAGATGTGTATATGTAGGGAAAAGGATAAGAAGGATGAGAAGATGGAACTCGATCAATACGTACTTTAGCTCCAACAATAGGGGTTCTTCTTACAACAGCTGATACGCCACGTTAGGGATACATGGCGAGCATGCATGCCCTTCCTCTGAGATTCTGCCACGTTGTGAGATAACAGATCTGCTGTATCGTCTATCCATATATATCCTATTATAAAAGAAAACACTACGTCAACTAGGTTTCTGATTCGTATAAAGAAAAAACTAGGTTTCTGACCGCTGTATAACTAGCTGGTTTTACTGAACGTTTTTGAGGTTTCTGGGAAGTTCTCCGCTTTTATCTTGGATGCTGGAAATCTCGACAACTCTGAGTTTAGTACAGCTGCTGCCAACCTACCTTTTTACTATGCCATCCTCAGCCGCTTGGGCCTAACACCAAATTCTGATGAAACTTTCTTGCGCATATATATATATATATATACGGATTTTCTCAGCTGCGGACGTCCGCACTGATTTTTTGGTACGGATTTCCATTTTTGTACCACTTTTTGATCGAATTTTCTCATCTCCACCGTATAGTATCTAGATAATATTGTGTAGATCATTTCTGCAAAATTTCAGCCAATTTGGTGATCGTTAAGGCCCTCAA
>NC_020495.1:21706111-21711932 GCF_000184155.1 Fragaria vesca subsp. vesca
TCCGATCCATGCCCTTGATGAAACTCTCGTACGTGCATATATTGGAAACTCTGATTCATGCCCCTGTTCTTTTTGGAGTTTAAAAAGAACCATCTATTCATCTCATCTGTAAACTTGATCAGCCGAGTGTGTGCTCAACCTTAGCATGCAGGATTGAGATTATTCTCCTCCTTATTACCCATCTATTGAAATTAGTTGCGTTTAATTAATTAAAAAAATAAATTAATGTTACGTGAGACTTGTTATCAAGTACTAACCGGATAAGATATTTCTGCACTCGGCTCCGAATGAAATATACTAAACACAAGATATATGAACTGCTGCCATTTCAAGTTTCCAACACTGCATATAAGAACAGAGATATCCCATAAAAGAGATCTAATGCTAACACCTTACTAATTTGCTAGATGAACAGACTATTCTCGCACAACGAGAAACCTGCTAACTGCTTGCAAGATGAAACCTAAGCTAATGATTATATCGAATACAAAAGCATGACTGCATGCATGACTAGACTACCAACTGATACTAGCTATGACTAGGGCAGTTTCCGGGTGCTGTAACCTCCCAGGGGATATGCCGGAACTCCAGTCCCTATCGGAGCACCAGTTGCAGGGCCAGCAGTAGCCAATTTACCGGCTGCATGCTCTGCTTTCGATTCATGCAGCTTCATTTTTGCTTCTGCTTCTTTGGCTCCTCTCTTCTCCTCCGCTATTCTTTTTTCTTCCTCTGTACTCGTTGTCATCTTCTCAACCTACAAGCAATCAATACAAATATCTATTAGTGCACTGAATTCATCTTCTCTTATTGGATATGTACTGATGTACATGAATAACAACCTTCTCTTCCGCTTTGGATTTGTAAACCTCTGCTTTTTCCTTGGCAGCACTGGCCATGTTGCTCATCTTCTCCTTTCCAGACTGCATATCGATGATCTGATACTCGTCAAACACGCGCCACAAGACTTAGTTAGGGTTTGGCACTTCAATACTATACCCTCCAAGATTATGCGTTCTATATATCCAGGTTCAGCTTCAACTCATATCTCAAAGAGAGAGAAATACATGGAAGAGGTAACCAATGAAACAGACACGGCAGCAGGTACGTGGTCGGCATGCATGGCGTCGAGAATGATAAGCTGCCACAGTATTTCCTTTTTTTCTTCTCATTTTCGGTACAAATTGTATCCACAGAGTTCTATTCTGTTTTCCGATCTTTGTTTTTTTCGTAATTTACAAAGCGGCGCCGCCCTGTAGTAACCAAACATGATCTGTCAGACGGTGGAGATCGAATTGGCCCTAGCTATGGAGTCGGCCGAACCGCCACCGTCTCACATGCACATGCACATGCACTATATATACTGTCTTCATCGTGAAGCACACATACCAAGTTTTATCTCCACGTATAGACGTCGCAAACAAATCCAACAATAAGGCGATTCTGATGCATCAAAGCGAATGAGGAAATAACATTTATAAATGTTATTAAAAAATTTATCAAAATTCCGATCCTTTTTTCCATCATCGTTACCCGACATTAACGTTATCGTTAAGATATGAAACTAATCATCAGCTCACTCATAGACAATAATATTTACTTGCTTATACATGCATAACAAATGGTTACAATTTTCATCGAAAAATCAAGTGGTTACAACTGTCGTTCCATGTTTTTTTATAAAATAAAAAAAAGTTAAGAAAGAAAATAAGGAGTAAAAACACGCTAAAAGCTTAATATCGTTTTTTTTTTTTTTTGATTGAAAAGCTTAATATCGTTTACATTATTCTTTTTCAATTTAAAAAGGATTGGAAATCAACATGACTGAAAGGCTAACACCACGTACGTTCGAATGCTTTTATTATATTAATTGTAAACAATTTCATCAAATGGACGTTACACTTGAACTCTGAGCTACGCATATTTATACGAGAGATAATATGATTTCGAATTGCAAGTAATTAGTTGTTGCAACTTTGTAGCGTGTTGATATATTGCACGCTGCCCTTATTCACTTTCGGCTAACAACGTACTATGCTGGAAGACTATATATATACACTTTAGCTACTGGTCAAAAGTTGTAGCGTACACGTTCGTTTAGGGTTTAGTTTGGTATTATGGTTTAAAAATTAATTTTTTAAAAACTCAGTTTTAAATAAGCAACCCCCAGCTTGTTTTTTAAAATCATGGTTATTTAAACTAAAAAGTTTTAAATAAGCACGTTTTAAGATTTTACCATACAGAAAATCTATCTAAATTAATGTTTATATATAAGTGATTTTAATCAAAACTCAATACCTAACTGGGTCTAGGTTTCATTGCATCTGCGTCTCTTTGATAGGTTGGTACATTTCACCGTACCCTGTAAGATTCATTTTGTTGCCCAAACCACTGATATCGGTTTTGTTCAGCTGAAGTTTGAGCTCATCAATCTTTGTTAGTGTCTTTTCAGTTTTCTAGCTAGCTTCTTTTCTTTTCTTTTTTAATTTATTTTTTATAATTATTTTGATAAGGATTAGACGATATCAGCTCTTATGTAACAGTCTGTTAGATGACAGAGCACCCACTCTACCCCGAAAGAGACCGCTATAACCAGGAACCCACATTATGTACGTACAACAATATTCGTGCTATCTCCTCTTCTAAGTCCTACTTTGGTTAATTAGTAAAATGTCAAGCAAAGCAAACCCGTATTCAACCTTGCACGAATCAAGTAGTACAGCTTCTCTGATCTAGTTTCGATGTATATACTCTTTAAATCGGGCTGGGAGGTGTCGATGCATAGCATTTGATATCTCGTGATCTTCAAATTTGTGAAGAATTAAAGTTGCATAGAGAATGTGGCATACCAGCCTTAACGTTATGTAATAGAGGCTCGGCATTACTCAACCCTAGTTTCATTTTATTTATCATCAACTTCAAGTGCATGAGTTTAATCATTAGCGCAGAAAGAAACATATATGTAATATATTTATTCCCAATCATATTTGGAAGTGGATGGATTATATTCCAGATTTAGATGAACTCCCACCGTAAGATTTGATATTTTTTTTTTTTTAATTTTTATGAACAAAGGAGTAGCCAAAAACATAGCGCTATACCTCTGACGATATATTATTCACATAAAAGAAAATAGTACAAAACGAAAAAAAGGAAGGGACATATATAGGACCTAACTCCTCTAAAAAGAGAATCCGAAAAACTATACATATTCAACTGAAACAAAAAACGACAATAGTGAAGCTAACGAAAACGAAAATGGAGAAGAACCAAATAATTTCTACACCAATTAAACAAATAAACTCAGATGGAACATCCCACCAAGATAAACCATGCGAAGAGGGCCCAAAGTTGGCGAGAGCGTCTGCAACCTGGTTCCCCTTCCGAAAAATGTGAGTAGCACGAAAGTTCATTTGAGCTAAATGGTGTAAACAGTTTCCCCACTCAACCCGCAGTTACCAGGGTACAAGTGGGAAGAATGGATCGGAGAATGTAAGGATAAGAGCAAAGTCGACCTCTAACCAAATATACTTCCAATCACGCACCCAAGTTAGTTCAATGGGCTAAATCACGGCTATAACCTCTGCCGCGACTGAGCTAGGGATGTCAAACTCAGAACAAAAGACACCAATAAGGATATGCCTTTAAAATCACGAAAAACCCCACCATAACCTGCTTGATTAGAGGAGCTACGCCAAACACCATTTGTATTGACTTGCATAGTTGCTTTTAGGGCCTCATTAATATTCTGAACTTTGTGGCGGATCTCATATAGTTGTCAAAGCCCTCTCAAAATGTTTATGGCTTCATTCACAGTTGGTTCAAGAATTTGGACTCGTTGGAAGCTTCCTTCAAATCTTGGGACTTTTCCAATATGCTTTCGGTATTCATTTGGTGTAGTCGCTCCAATACACTGCAATTCAGCTCTTACAAGAGAGGGCTTGAGAATGTTGGCAGTATCTATTGCTCTCTTTCCAGATTCGGCACAGATTAAGGTGTGGATCTCGTTTATGAATATAATGGTGGCATTAGACACTTTAACTTCATCCAAGACTTGCTTCAACCGGCCCTCGAACTTTCCACGATATTTTGGTATAGGTGATTAGACATCAAAGGTCTAGGGAGATGATTTTTTTCCCCTTAAGTTCTTTTGGAGCACTTGGGCTTCTAAGCAGCTGGGCAACACTTTATGCAATAGCGGTCTTCCCCATATCATGTTCTCCAAAAAGACAGGGCTATTAATTAGCCGCTTTTGTAAATATGGACAACACATTCTATCAATAGCTCTCTGACTAAAACTGGCTCCAATCTTCCATCCTCTGCTAGTCTGGTCAAATTGATCTCATGCTCCTCTAGAGCTGGCATCTTCTTTTTAATTCCATTGAATGTGTCAAACAAGCCGACCTTTCGGCGAAAACGTGCTAGCTCTTCTCGGCGTCACAGGATACAGCTTCACGTTTGAAACAAAAATTGCAGTCCCACATGCATGGACAAAATTTCCGACTGTTGGCCGCATTGACGAGCCCACGGAGAAGCTTCTGGTCTCTAACAACCGGAATGTGAAACAATCTCGCCGCCGGAAGATCCGCACAATCTCGAAGCCTTGGCTCGACTAGCATAATTTGCAAAATTAGAGAGAGATAGAGACGTAGATGAGAGATCAATTTAGAGAGAGACAGAGACGGAGTCGTGGCCGCTTATCTCTTCTTCTTCTTCTTTTTCGACTCGTCTTCTCTCTCTCTCTGACTCTCATATGGCAGAGACCAAATGCTTTTCCTCCGTAAGCCAAAAAGCTAGATCTAGCTATAAAATGTTTTCACCATAAGTTATATTTCAATTCCCAAGTCATAAAATATAGCTTGAAAGATTTGGTAAGCCAAATTTGGCTTACGGAAAGTGGTAAGCTAAAGCTATATATTATTTTTATTCAGTTTTATATTATTTTTAGAGTTGTCCTTCCAACTACTATATTCAGTGGCGGAGCCAGCAACTGAAATCCACTAGGGCACAATGAAAACAATAACGTTGAAACATAACAATGGAGTATTTTTTTTTTAATGGCTCATGTCCTCTCTTCTCTCTTCTTAACCTAGCTGCCCTTGCCTTCTTTGTTCACGACAATGGAGGGTTTTGGGATGGTAAGGGTTATGGGCTCGGTGTGGTCCGCAATGGCTGGCCTTCAATGATGGGAGGGTCAAGACCCTTCTTTTTCTCTCTTCTTTCCTCTTCCCCTGTGGTGTTGGAGAGGAAGATCAATCCTCTCTATGGCCATCAAGTTGGCATAGGAGAGGATCGTGGTGGTGTTGGCTTTGGCTCGGTGATTGGTGTTATTAGGTCAGTCATTGGCGACGATGGTTTGCATCTGGTACTAATTTGGAGCATCAAAGTCGGTGTTTTTACAGTGGGTTGAACACGATCTATTGGATTTGGACCGGCCAAATTGTCAGATGAAGATGACGGCGCCGGTGATGAAGTTGGCATATTTGTAGAGTATGCGATTTTTGCTCTCGGTTGTGATGGAATTTTTAGCGATGGCATGAGGTTTGGGATTCTTGACACTGGCGACTATGGCAACATTTTGCGGGCTTGGCATATGAGTGGTTCTAGCCAAGGTTCTAAAAAATGTTGGGCGCTAGTCGGGCGAACAGCGCCCAAAAGATTAATCGGGGATTAATCAGATTTGTATTTTTGTATTTATTTTATTTTTTAGTAACATATATTTAAAAAATAAATATATAAAAGGTATAAATGTCTGAAAATACAGTTTATTTTCCTCTTCTGGATAGAATTATCAGTCCCTTTTTTTTGCTATATATATATATAT
>NC_020495.1:21712273-21723005 GCF_000184155.1 Fragaria vesca subsp. vesca
AACTTAATCTCTCTCTCTCTCTCTCTCTCTCTCTCTCTCTCTCTCTCTTTTCCTCTTTTAATTTATGGTTCTTGGAACAAATATCTCTCCCTCTTCCTGCACGCACACACCAGACTTTTGTGCCCCTTCAAAATCAGAGCAGACCACGACATCACAACTAAATGATTACCAGCTAATGGCCTCCAAAACAGGCCTTCGTAATTCACTGTGATCCATAGCAAACTCATTATACTCTCACTCACTAGCTACGCACTTGGGAAACTTGCGGGTTTGGAAAGAGGAACTGAGGTCTTGCCCAAAGGAGCAATGGTGTTGTTCCTTATATGTCCATGGGAGTGGCTGCTGCTAAAAATCAAGGTTCAGATAATAAAATCTTGAAAGTAAAGCAACGATGGTAAAAATTAAAAACATAACTAGAGGTTGAAGAAGAAGAAACAAAGAGAAGATGGGTAGCAATTTTTGTATGAGAAAATGATGCGATCAGTTCTTGAAAATACAGAGAAAGAACTCCAACTAAAACAGGGACAAGCATGGCCCGTGGATCACATTGTACTGATACTGTCCCAACTTAACCACCTTAAGGTGTTGGGTTTTAATTACAAAAGGCCTCGGTACAATTAAGTGTGATCCCTCCACTTATAAGTTGTATTTTATTTATCCCTTTTCTGATGTGGGATATTTCCTCTCCAACACTCCCCCTCACGTGCAACCTAACTTTTTAGGTCTGCACGTGGAATTCATTCAGTCCAATTCCCACATCGGAAATCGGTAATGCTTCGGTCCAAGGCCCATTGTAGGCACTTGGTATGGTATGGGCCAATCGGAATTTTTCCAACGGCAATTCGATAAACCCAATTCTAGGCTCATTATGAGGGGAGACTTTCTTCCGTTACGCTGGGAGACGTAATTGAAGAGGGACCCGCTCTGATACCAACTAGAACAGGGACAAGCGTGGCCCATGGATCACATTGTACTGATACTGTCCCAACTTAACCACCTTAAGATGTTGGGTTTTAATTACAAAAGGCCTCGGTACAATTAAGTGTGATCCATCCACTTATAAGTTGTATTTTATTTATCCCTTTTCTGATGTGGGATCTTTCCTGTCCAACACTCCAATTTATTCTACAGTTGGTTACAGCTGATAGCAAAAGCAAGTACAATATAAACAAGCAAAATATGACTTGTTCTCCAAGCTGCTGATGTCACTGGGCTTAACAGCTGCGAGAGGTCCCATGAACATAAGACTGCTTACAATTGGACATTTTTTCTGCAGCGTGCACTGCTTTGGCTTCATGCAGCTCCATCTTTGCTCTCGCCTCTTTACCCTTTCTCTTCTCTTTCACTGGTTGTCTCTCTGCTTCCGTCTTCGCAGTCACCAGCTTCGCCTACAATGCAATAACTTTTCGTGTTACGTTTAGGTTACTCTACTAGTTCTATCATAAGAAGCTCATGCATGTCAAAACGTATTCATTAAACACATTAAAATGACAGTTTTCTGTCTATAATAATGAGAAGTTATGTTTGGAAAAAGATTTAAAAGCTGAACACATAGGTGAATATATAAGACCTATATATTCCTTGTTCAACATGATAATCAGTGATGGAGCATCAACATGCAGACCTATAAACATATGTATGGATTGGAAAGCAGCCTGTAGATACTTCAATAATAATTTTATTGGTAATAATATTAGATATAAGACTCCACTGTTTCCTGAGCTTTAACTTTGTATATGATCACATGCTCCTTGGCAGAACTGGCCATGTTGCTCAGCTTCTCCTTCAGCCTCTGCAAAATCTATCTGCTAGATTATTCTTTATAAATTATTCTTCACATATCAATTACTTACACACACCGGAACAATCAAAGAAGAGACTAATACGACGCTGAAGCCCTTCAGATGCTCGATCGCACGTACCAGGATTCAATCTATTACTAGCTAATGGAATTCATATCCTTTTTTTTCTTTTTCATTAATTACTACCACAATATTGAGCAAATGCCACATATCATGTGTGAGCAATACGGGTGTACGTTGCAAACTTGCAATTCCCATATATGTGGCAATTTGTGTAAAATTAACCTAGCAGCTCTGCTGCATTTAGAACTAGCATTATATACAGCCTATTTATAAACAAACTCATGAACTATATAAGCATGTATTATACAGTAGTTACATATAGATATAAAGTTTATTATCGAATAAGTTTATGTGTAATGACATCTGTTAAGAATTCAAATTCAAAATATAGGTTGTTAAGGTAAGAATTTGATTAAGACAAGAAGTTATCTTGACAGTTTCTTGATGGAAGAAACTGTCATAGAACTGTCAAAAGTAGTTGAAATATAACTGCTGTCATTCTGATCTCTTCTAGAGCACAGACACACTCCTATATATTGTCCCATCAAGCAATAGAGTATCAAGTGTGAATCTAGAAGAAGAACAGAAATGGATATGAACTCGAATCTATCAAGTTAGTATTTCAAACATATTTACATTTGATCTAGAATCTGTTATAGGATATTAGTATATTGAATGTTTATGAAATGCAGAAATTAACAATTTGCCCTCATACTCCACCAATTGCTACATATATGAGAATTGCAACACCCCTATTGCCCACACATAATGTGTGGCCTTTGCTTAACATTGTGGTAGATATTGCAGTGTGGAGCAATATGATCAAGCTGTTGACATATCAGATATCCGAGTCTGACAATGCAATGGCATGGCGCGCTTGAAGTGATGTTGGATTGTTTCTTCTCCTTGGTGTTCTTTATATTAACTAAGGGTAACTAGTCTAAGATAACAATCATATGGCCTTACTAAGTCAAGCGAGAGCAATCGGACAATCCCTCGAATTACTTAAGACTAGATCCGCGGCCGAAACAAGAAAATGCAAAACTGAAACATAAGAAAATAACCCTACTCCTACGACACAAACCCGAAAAAACTAGTAAATTGTTGCGAACCGATGTCCTTGATTCCGGCCTGAATGGCCTTGTTCTTTTCTCGAAAATGTATAATAGCGAACGCCAAATTTGCAGCATAATGAGCTTGCCTTTTCACAATAAGCTTTTCCTCAATCATCTCCCTCATCTGTACGTCTTGCACAGTTACACCAATACACCAAGCTTTCCATCTGATCGATCTAGTGATTCCCCATCGCTTGCTGCTAATGTCTCAGTAATTTAGTCGAGGTAAATTAGTAATTATATTTTTACAAGAATTAAGGAAATGTGTAAATATCGAATTAGAAATTTGACTAGAACGTAACCACTCTTCTCTAATTTCATTTTACATACCCAAGACCGCCATATTGCTGATGTTATTTTTGAACGGTTGTTTATCTTATAATCTTATATACAGCCCATGGTTTCTCATCCTATAGCTAATACCCGCATCCAAAGAGAACTAGATAGTTTCATAAAAAAAAATAAAAAATAAAAATAAAAAAGAAGAAGAAGAGAGAACTAGATAGGCTGCTGGTCATGAATGGGGAGCTAGCTAACCGTGAACGAATAATAGACGACAAGGTCCGGATCCTCTCCCTATTACTTGTATTCTTTTGACCCAAGTCTTATACGTACTTGTCTTATATATCTCTAGTTTTTTACTAATTAATATGGGTTGGGGGTTAATTGTCTATGATCGATAAGGAATTCCTGAAATGTTAATTGACACTGTCCATTCTCATGGGCAAATTGGTGAACGCGTACGTAGAAGTTGATCTACATCAAGCCAAAAGAGAAAGGGTCAGGTTAATTGTAAGAAAAAATCAAACATTATATTGGTAGCGATAAAATTAAACAATATATACTTATTGATAAGGACCACGTGATCAAATTACTAATGAAAATCGTTCCAAAGAAAAGAATGCAGTATGTTACATTTTCTAGTGCCTACCTGATCAAACAGTGCCATGCAACGCATTCATATATGCAGATACAGAAGACCATAATGAGGAGAACCTTCCTTATTACCTTATCTTCTGGCTTTGCCCATGATACTTTTCCAGCAGCCGGCTTTGTTTACCTTGTGTCTTTCAATATTTACATGATCTTTCCTATAAATACTAGTCGAGGCTTTACTCCCACAACATCACAAGCCAAGGCAAATCGATCATTATAGAAGTAATTAACACAGATTCTATAGTACACAGCCTAATACACATATCTCAGATCTCTCTAGTAAGGCACCAAAATGTACCGTAAGTCATCCATTTTGTTAATGCTTCTCTTGCTTTCCTTGGCTACAACCTTGCCCTCTGCCCAAGCAAGCAAACAAGTCCCCCGCGTCGGATACTATTCGCGTTCATGTCCCAGCGCAGAGTCCATTGTCAAACAAACAGTTCAATCTCACTTCAAATCCAATCCTACCATTGCTCCTGGCTTGTTAAGAATGCACTTCCATGACTGCTTTGTTCAAGGCTGCGATGGTTCTGTTCTTCTTGACGGTCCAAGCACGGAGAAAACTGCCGGCCCTAACCGCGGATTAAGAGGTTGGGATGTTATCGACGATGCAAAGACAAAGCTTGAAGCCGCATGCCCTGGGGTTGTTTCCTGTGCTGACATTCTCGCCCTAGCTGCTCGTGATTCTGTCGTTTTGGTAACTAATTATTTTGGAATCAAGCTGCATAACATGTAGTTTGTGCATTATTACGTATTACCCTAATAATTAATCAGTAGCATGCTGATCGAGCGAATAAGATTGAGTTCGTTTTATTTCCTTGCAGACCAAGGGAATCGATTGGAAGGTGCCTACCGGAAGATTAGACGGACGTGTTTCATTGGCATCCGAGACTTCAGCTCTGCCTGGCGCTAGGGACTCCATGAAAGTACAGAAGGACAAGTTCAAGAATTTAGGTCTCAACACTCAAGATCTTGTCACTCTTGTTGGTAAGTACTAAGTGGTTTTATTTTAGTTTCAATTAATTTTACTTCTGTAATAGAATGAGAGCATCTTCACTAATATTTCTGAACTCTATCGATCATCTTTAGGTGGACACACCATTGGAACTACCGCTTGTCAGTTATTCAGCTATAGACTCTATAACTTCAACACAACTGGAAATGGTGATGCTACAGACCCTACTATCAGTCCTTCATTCCTTTCTCAACTAAAATCACTTTGCCCACAAAATGATGATGGAACCAAGCGTGTTGATCTAGACACAGGCAGCGTAAACCGATTTGATGCAACATTCTTTAAGAACTTGAAGAATGGGCGTGGTGTACTCGAGTCCGATCAAATGTTATGGACTGATGCCTCCACCAGAAGCTTTGTCCAACGTTTCTTGGGAGTCAGAGGCTTGCAAGCACTGAATTTTAATGCAGAGTTCGGAAGGTCTATGGTGAAGATGAGTAAAATTGGTTTGAAACCTGCGGCAAAGGGTGAAATTCGCCGCATTTGTTCTGTAACTAACTGATGGATTAAGATCAGAAGCTGGCAAAAGGAAGTCAGATTTTATTCTTTTGTATTGGCGATTTGCATTGATTTAGTGTGTTTATCAGTAATTAGTTTCTTAGTATTTCCTTCTACAAACATTAGTTTGTGTAAGCGGATTTATAATGTCAATGTGTTTTACTTCGACGTTGATCGATATACTCCATATACTCAAGTGAAAGATGCGTCACTTCTGTTGTACCAGTTTAGTAGATTTGTATTATTACCTGGGGCGAGAACATAATTTTTTTTTCTTTTCATAACAAATGAAAACTAACAGATACACTATACACCGAATCCTCTACTACACCCTAAATTATAACGGTTAAACCAAAACGAGCTGCATGTTGAAGGCAATGGTTTGACCAGCTTCCAATAGTGATAGAATGATTGATCAAGGTTAACAAAATTAGCCTCTCTCCAAACATGTGAAAATTCAATACTACTGCAAATTAACAGACATGTTTTTAACTTTTGTATTCTCCAACCCTAGCTAGGAAACTAACTGGAAACCCCGAAAATATATCGGCCCAACAAATTTTTTATATTTTTTATCCAATCCTCTTCCCAACAGTATTCGGATTTACGTTCAAGCCGAACAAGGAAATCTCTAAAGGAACCTTATATAAGCCAAAGCCCCGTCACATTAATTATCTGTGTGCCAAACATTTTATGTTCTCTGCCAACTTTTGTCTTAGAGTGATTTTGTCTTGCAGGATTCTACGTCGGTGTCTGTTTCAAGTGAATCAAAGTAAAGATGAACCTTCATGACGAGAGTAGTGGATGTCAAGCTCCCCCTGCAGGTCCTATCATATGCATAAAACATTGTGGTTTCTATGGAGCTGCTGCCACCATGAATATGTGTTCCAAGTGCTACAAGGACTCGGTGATGAAACAAGAGCAGCCTAAGCTTGCCGCATCATCCACTGGAATTGCTATCAATGGAAAACCAAAGGAACCTATTGTTTCTGCTGATGTACATGTAAACGTTCAAGCGGATCCAGCGGACCCAAAATCTAATTTTAAGAACTCCTTCTTTTCTTTTGCGTCGCAGTATGATGCCTCTGATCCGAGACCGTCCTCCTTTACTTTTGGGTCAGGCCAGAATAACGGTGAGGTGAAGCCGCCGGAGGGCAAGAAACGGTGCACTAGCTGCAACAAGCGGGTTGGTCTGACAGGGTTTAGCTGTCGTTGTGGTGACCTGTTTTGTGCGGTACATCGTTATCCGGAGAAACATGAATGTTCTTATGATTATCGTTCTACAGGTCGTGAGGTCTTGGCTAAAGCCAATCCTGCTGTCAAAGCTGAGAAGCTTGATAAAATCTGATTCAGATTACAAGTTGCCGTCCTCTTGGCTTGATGACAAAGATTTACCAGTCGGAGACTTGGAGCTAGTTTTCAGGGACGCAAAGTATATGATTAGGAAACATTTAGATCAATTTTTTAATTAGTCTAGGGTTTTCTTTTTCTAAGAGTTTTTTCTATTTAATTAATCTAGGTTTAATATGTTTACTTAAATCAGGTTTTTTAGTTTGATTGTGTATATCCTTGTCTTAGCCTACATGGAAAAGGGAAACTTCTGTTTTGGCCACGATTCTCAGCAGGGGTAGAGAGGTAACTTGTGCTACCAAAAGTAAATTAGGGTCCCACTGGGCGTGCCAATGTTTTGGCCACGATCCTCAGCAGGGGTAGAGAGGTAACTTGTGCTACCAAAAGTAAATTAGGGTTTGCAGGGCGTGCCACCGCGCGGACGCGGAACGAGAACGGTGCGCGTTCTTGACTTCTAATCAGGCGAAGTAGAGCTCCGGTGTCACCTCGCGGGCGAGGAATTACGAGCAAACTATCTAGTCACCTGTGAATCGATACTCACTGTTTGAAGCGAGCAGAGCAATAATTGGGAAAGAGAGGCGAGTCTAGACGGGCTCTGAGATCTAAGGCGAGGTGCACTTAGAACTTAGGGTTTCGAGGATGCTCGAAGATTTGCAGTTGTTTTGTATGATTGATCGTCTGTTTTGTTCGTTGTGTCAAGCTCCCTTATATAGCGATCCGCAAGCAATTCGCAGAGACCTAATCACAAATCCATTCGGACTCAGCAATTAGAATTCCACCAGGAAACGACCAGCTCGCGAGCCGCGCGATCCATGCAACACGTGTCCAAAACAGACTTCGCCTAGGTCTCGCTCACCGCCCCGCATCATATCACTGTAGCGTCGTACGCGAACTCGAGCACTAAGCGATCCTATCCCGCGGGTACTACAGTCCATTTCCAACTCTACCTCGCCATGCACTGTAGAATCCTACACGAACTAGAAGAAAGGATCCCGCGAGGACATCGAATCCCGCGAGGTAATTGAATCCTTGCACAATTCCAACTCCTTGAAACAGGGGCAGCCCTGCTCGGTCCGACTCCTTCACAACCTCCGTCCGCCGCTGATCTGAACCACTATACCGCCTCTGTGCACTGACCAATCCTTGCCCAACGTCGTGAGCCGGGAAACTTCGCCTCCTGGTTCCACCAAGCCCGCTCTCACACAAATATCCGGGTCGGGGAATGGCCCAGCGTCACCGCGGAGGACCGGGCATGGTATGCGGCTCGCCTCCAGACCGATCAAGCGATCTGGGAAGCAACCGGCATCAGCGAAGCCATTGCCTTGAGCTTCTCACTACCTCCTCACGCTGATCGAGCACCCATCGCTGCCGCGGCCTGCTTATGGAACAGTGCCACCAACACTTTCGATTTTCCTTTCGGGGAACTGGGCATTTCTCTGCTGGACATCCTCGCCATCATCGGGCTACCAATTCATGCAAAGCCATATGCGCCAGGCGACTTTGCATCGACCGAGTTTACGCACTCCTGCAACCTGGGGGCCCGCCGCGCCCTGAAAGGCTCGTATGGAGTATGGAGGAAGTTCTACATCGGCCATGCAGAACAACACGAAGGAGGTATCGCTTTCCTTGAGTATTGGCTTGATAAATTCATATTCTGTGGCAGTGCTCACAAGCCTACAGGGAAATGGATAAAGCTGGCCGAGGCACTCTACAATGGGATCGAAGTAGGGCTAGGGTAGCCCGTGCTGGGCGCGCTCTACCGGACCCTGCACATGCTGTCCCTAAGACCCTTCCATCTCTCTGCTGGCCCTCTGTGGATCCTGGACTTATGGACACAGCTGTACTTCCCGCTCTTTCGGCGAGCCCCGCTGGAATTTCTACCCGAGGACCAAGTGCTTGGCTTCGCGGTGTGCAGGAACGCTGCGAACCGGACTCCCCTGTCTTTCTTCGCCAGCCTCTCCATCTTGTACAACCAACTCGAACCGCCTCCCACCATAGACATGATGGTTCACCGGCGCCATCCTGAAGTCTTATCAACGGGCTTCTTCCCTCGCTCTGACTCGGACTCTGACGCCAAGACCGTCTTCATGAGAGCATCCTCATGCTGCGACCTTCAGCTCGCCGAGGATGAACAAGGCTTCAAGCTGTATGCCCCCAACCACTTCGCCAGACTTGAATTCTCTCAAGGGATCCCCTATCCACTCTTCCATTCGGTGAACAAGTACACCTCCTGGAGGAAGATTGGCGAGTCCGACCGGGTTACCCCGCTGCAGAACATTTTCCCTCTTACTCCTGACTTGCTGGAGATTAAGCCTTCGCTGGGTGTTGACCCCGCTTACCTCTCTTGGTGGCGATCCTTATCCGACAACCATTAGGGGTTCCCAGATGATGCTGTCTTCGCTGCCATCTTTTATCCTCTGTACGACACTCTGGGCGAGTCAGACCGCGTCATTCTTGATGCCCAGCGCGACAGTGAAGAGGGCGGTTCAAAGGCTGCGACAGGGTCTAGGCCTGCGCTCCCACCAGTTCCTGCTACTCGTCGCTCGACGGGGATCGTCATTCGAGAACGCGAACCTACACCCGAGGTATGCCACTAACTGTGTAAATTTCAAACCGCCTTTATCACTTCGACAAAATGCTTCTCCTAACTCTCCTGTCTATCTTTACAGTCTGCCTCCCGCCGGAGAACTATCAGAAGACCTGAGGGTGCCGGAGACAAAGGGAAAGCGCCTGCTCAAGAGGAGCCCGCGGCGGACCATGATGGTGAGACTGCTCCCGTTATTCCCCGGCCAACAAGCGGCGAAGGCTCGCGGAAGCGCCCTGTCGAGGACGAAGAAGAGCTGCTAGAGGATGAACGATATCGGCAAGAGCACGCTTTGGTAAGCGACTTTTCTTCGAACCAAACTCATTAAAGCCAATAAACGATTTGCTAACTTTGTATTTAACAGGTTTGCCCCCGCATCCGACCTCGCCTCACTGTCATTGAAGGAGCAACAACAATAGTTGAAGTCCCAATCCCGGAACAAATCGTCGGGGATTAAACCATGGTTACAGAGGAAATCGCCATGCGACCCCCTTCTCCAACCGACGGTCTAGGCGAAACTGGCCCGCCTTCAGAGCCTACCTCGGCTCCTGCTCAAGATGAAGATCTCGGCCAGACCACCCGACTTTCTGATTTTGCTTCCCCCTCGGCGGTTCCGCCAAAGGACCTTCAACCGGTGCTTGAGCCCTCTCCTTTGCAACCAGACTCAGCGGCCCAGACCACCGAAGAACCGACAGTCCCTATTCGGTTTGAGGCCCCACCGCCCGTTCCAGAGATTGAGGCGGTTGCAGAGGTTGAACCAACCACTCCGGCCCCAACGAGAACATCCGGGGAGGCGGCTTCTTCTTTGGCTACCCGAATCGCTCGTCTTCGGGCCCGGACTACCCCGCCTGTCGATCCAGAGCCCATTCTCCTGGCCCGGGCTTTCTTTCACGGGTTACTGCGCCAAGGTCCCCACATGAACGTATTCGACTTGGTGAGGCGCACCCGCGAGGCCCATGAAGCTCTGATTCGGCACCTCGCTGGCAGCAACCCTGCTCTAGACCATGTGTTCGAACTTACTGACGCTGTCGAGCTGCAGGCTCGCCGAGTTCAAGATGTCGGTGCCCAGTCGGCTGCTCACGAGAAAGTCCACCAAGCCTTAGACGATCAGATGGCAGCCCTTTTAGCCGAGCTTGAAGACGCTGAAATCCCTGAGGCGTCTTTAGAGAACCCATGCACTGTCTATGCTCGGCAGGTGGAGGCCCTGGAGGCTCAGATAGCGGAGCTGCAAGCTCAGCTTGCTCAAGCTCGCCAGAACTTGGCCCGAGCTGATGAAGCAGAAACCCGCGTGCAGGCCGCGGAAGAGACCCAGGAAGCTTTGGACTCGGCTATTGCTGCTGCCGAGAAGCCCAAGCCCAGGCGGATGTTG